>NW_024539535.1:320000-710260 GCF_016647785.1 Suillus fuscotomentosus
TCGATATCATCATCCTCATGGGGAGGTTGGGTAGCTGGATTTCCCACTTCTGGTGCATCATCATCTGATAAATCTTCTATAATTGTTGACTTTTGAGGAGCTTCCAGGCCTTGTAGGTCGTCTGTGTTGTGCTTTGCAGCGGTGGCCTGTTTCTCTGGGAGGAATGTGTCTATCTTGACATAATTAGGCCCTTGTGGATCTCCTTCATCGAAGATGATGTCTTGCGACTCAAGGATGTGGCCGGTTGGACGATGCAGGTATATATAGGCCTTTTGATGTTCGGCATACCCAAGGTTGACACATTTCTATTGCACGAGTTGGAACTCGGTTTAATATGTGCGCCGAATATAGGATCACATCACCCCAATATGTGTTTGGCAGTCTGGCATCTCATAGCAAGCTGTGTGCCATTTCAACTAAGATCTGATTCATCCGCTCTGTGACACTGTTCTCTTGTGGTGTGTATGCATTTGTTTTCTTGTGATGGATTCCTTTTGACTCGAGATAGGATGCAAATTGTTTTGATCCATATTCCCCCCTACCATCACTATGAAAATAATTGGGGTGTTCACCAGTGACAGTTTTGGCTCTCTCGAAGTAGAACTTGGTAAGTTCAAATACTTCATCCTTTGTTTTCACGAGTTTGACCACAAGATGGTGCAAATAGGCATCTATGAATGTGACGAAGTACTGGTACCCTGTGCAAGCTATTGTTTCCATGGAACCGCAGACATCTGAGTACGTGCAGTGCAAGACTTTCAGGCTTTCGACATTGTATTTGGTTGGAATCGGGTTTCTATGCTGCTTGCCTTTGAGGCAGGTTTCACAGAGGTCCTTGCTGTGAGTGCTAGATCCCACAATGTCCATCCCATCGACCATATCTTTCTTCACTAGTTTAGAAACTGAGTCGAAATTGATGTGCCTGAGTCATCAGTGCCATGTTTCAAGTGTCGTGCTCAAAGAGAGCTTTCGGGAGATAAGTGCCGAGATTTGAGTGTCTGGATTGAGAGTCACTGATTGATCTTGCATGATGTAGGCTTGTGTAGCATTGTGAGGGGCAATTTCAAGGATATATAGTGAATTCTGTTTGCGAGCAAGTGCTGCAACTTCGCCATTCGCGAGAACCTTGCAAGTATTTCCATCAAAGGTAACTCCTAGACCTTGTGTTAAGGTCATACTCTCGTAGGATCAGATCCGAAGGACTTCGGCCTCAGCTCATATGCTGTGCCCCTTTCCCAAGTACTTGTCCCTTATTTCAAAGTACTAATGATAACACGTCTGAAGGTCCGGATGGGTCTCATAGATATATCCGGATGACTTCCGGATATCGGAAACATGTATAAGACTAATCCGGACTAGAAACGAACAGAGTATAGACTATCCAAAGATAGAGTCGGAAACGTAGACTATCGGAATTGATCTGAAGTCTCGGAGGTTTGACAAGAGTTGAAGACTCAAGTCCGGAGGACAGAAAGAGGACAAACTAAGATGATATTCAAACTGAGATACTACAGGACATGTACATGGGCTTATATACTAAGAGGATAACGAAACAATAAGTAAGCAAAGGTCTGAAGGCTATGTATGAAGCATGTACAAAGGTTATCAAATGCAAGTCGGAAATGAAGCATAGGTTAACGGATCAGTAATCATACCAGTAATAAGTATAGCCGAAACACCGGGAAGAGGAAATACCGAATAGGCTGTGTTTAATATTAAATGAACAGGAAATGAAATAGGAAGCTTATCGGATATCAGATCAGAAGCGGATCTATGCATCGGACTGGACTGGATCTCAGGGTCCGAAGTCCGGAAGAGAAGCGTGAATATATGGGATATGACACCTCATTGCATTAGGTGTGGAACTGACAAGAGATTTGCATCTAGGTCTGGTACATAGTACACATCTTGAATGATAGTGCACTTGTACTCTCCATTTCTGACATGGACGTCTAGTGAAACACACCCAATTCCAGTGGCATCAATGGATCGCCCGTCTCCAATAATGACTTGTTCAGGGGGAATCAAGGTGCAGAATGACATAAAAATATCTCGCTGACATGTCATATTTGCAGAAGCACCTGAGTCTACAATCCAGTTGGATGTAGTTACTTCCTTCCCACGGTTACGAGCGATGAAGAGCTGGATTGGCTGTCCATGATCGGGTGCAACATGCATGACCTTCGCTGACAAATCTGGCTTGTCCTTCAGCTTTTCCTTCTCCCCTCCACTGGCGGTGCTCTTTGCAGCTTCATCAGCCTTCACCTTCTTCTTCTTTCGGCAATCCTTCTCAATGTGTCCAGGTATGGAGCAATAATTGCATGTCTTTTTCTTCTTGTCTGGCTTAGTCTTCTGCTGACTAGGGCCCTTCATGATGAGTGCGGACTGACCATTTGAGGTCTGTAGTGACTTCTCCTCTACCAGGACCTGCAAGATCACAGTATCAATGGAGAGCTTGTCACTTGTGGACATGAGAATGGTTTGAAGGATCAAGTAGGAAGGAAGTAAGGATATAACCATTGCGATTGTGACTAGCGAGTCATCTAGAGGCTGATTGAGTGACTTTAGCACATAGGCCTTCTGTCGCAATGCATTCAGCTGCGTCTCCATTGCAGATTCATGTGAAAGGGTCCTGCGAAACAGTTCACCAATAAGGTAAGCAATGGTTTGCTTTCCTTTTCCCTCGTAGCGCTCACTGAGTTTAGTCCAGATTTCTGCTGCTGATGTAGCATGCAGTACACCACTTAAAGGCTTGTCCTTCAAGGGAAATGTTATCTGGGCTCATGCTTCCTTGTATTTGGCTTGCCAATCTGCTAAATCAGCAGGTTTCGAAGCATCAGGCTTCTTCTCTGTGCTGTTTGCAATTTCCCACAGTCCACAGATGTCTAGGATGGTCATAATGCTGGTACTTCCATGTCTGGAAGTTGGAGCCGTCATTCTCGAGTAATGCAATATCATACAACCGGCTAGAGGCATGCATTGACCTAGCTGTCGAAGGAGCTGTTGAGGCTGATGGCATTTGAGAGGAAGCTGCTTGGGATGCTGATTGAGGGTTTGACATTTCACTGAGTGTATTTGGTTATCTGCGTTGAGCAGGGCTCAAAACATTTTGAGCGACTATTGGACGAAGGGCGAAAGGATGGATCAAAATAGAGAGTATTATAATGAATGTATGAATATACTTGGTCTCACAAGTCGAAGACTGACTATCTAACTGACCTATAATGAATGTATGAATATACTACTGTAGTCAGTATAGTACGAAAAACGAATTAAATGAGTGTATCTCACCTCAGTCTCACAAGTCGAAGACTGAGGTGTTCGAACCTACAAAGAACTTCTAAGTATGGTGAATGTATTATGTAAGCTTACTCAATGATAACAATAGGAAAGTCCTTATCGATCAACAACTTTCAACAGGATAGCACAGCAGTTTTTATTTGCAGGAAATTAATAAACTCATAGTATTTTCTTGGTCCTGTCCGTCTCTCCCAGGACTGCCTTTTTGAATATCATGTGATACTTGCAAATTGCAAGTCATACTGTTCTTACAATATGTAAATTGCTAATATTAGAATGATATATTTATATATAGACTATAATATATATGAACAAGATAATAGTTAACATAGTGAAAGCCCATGGTACATAAGACCATGAGGCAGTAGAGGATTCAGGCAGGGAGAGTATGTAATTGATGAGGATAAGTAATGATCAATAACACAATAAAGATCAAAACCAAGATGGCACCATGCAAAGGCAAGAAGAAAGCCACTAATGATGACGACAATGTGAGTGAATATAATGCAGAGGGAGGAAAATAATGTACAATATTGCAGAAGGTTGCCTCTAGTAGCAACATGTTTAAATTAAATACACGACCGGTGCAGGCAACATCAACAAAGGATGAAGTGGTGCTTGAAACCAAACAACATGATGTGGCGGTTGCAGCTACAAAGATTGGAATGGGGAAAATTAACATCCTCACAATAAAAATATGTTAAAATTTATATGGAGCATTCCACACGTGTGGAATAGGAACCCAAGGGGACATGTATATTTTCTTTTTGGTGGTGGAAACAAACAATGATTTGAAGCAAATGATAAATGAGCATCAATTGGTCATGCACAGTGTCTGCTGGGAGTATATGTGATTGACTAAGATGTGATCTGTGATTTCATCTTCCTACAGGGCAGCATCTGGATTCCACATATGTTATAAGCAGTTCTGGAGATGTGGCACCATGCCTGGGTGGAGGTGTAATGCACTAGTGGGAGCATCATGGAAAAGGGACAGTGGAAGCGTTGTAGAGACTAATATCTCTGTGGGCTTGCAGGGATCTAAAATCCCATTGTCACTATCACTTCCCAATATAGCACGACTCATATCTCACACAGTGTGCTCAAGCACTTCGTCGGCTGCTCGCAAGCGCCAGCGCTCCGGTCGCTCCTCAGTCGCACATCGGCGCGTGCATCCTCGGTTCCGTCACACGTCCTCCGTCCATCCATTCCATGTCCGTTCGGTTTGTCGGTGCGTATTCTGATTCTATTTTCATTGATTCTGACATATCTCCGGCGCTTATGGCCATATTTCGTATGTTTTCCATTATGGACCCTTTATTACATATTATCTCGTGTCCGCTTCGCTTCTCGGTTCACTTTCGCGCTTGACAGCGCTTAACATTACTTAGTATATATAGACGCACATAAATTGTATAATGGGGATCTTTCTGCCCACACATTGTTGGACTATAAGTCTAAGTTGCCCCCTAAATCTAAAGTATCTAAGTACAATATGAGTGCCGCCGCCATACATTACTAGAAACTCTGCCCATTAGTTTTCTGACTCATCAAGAGTCGCTGCACTCCACCACCCGCACGCGCACCACTTCCGCTTAGCGCACACTTCCGTTACAAGCCGCGTGCCGTTATCTATTGTCGGCCGCTATCGCCCATCGGCGCTTCATGTCGCTTTCGCTTGCTCGCGCTTCGCTCATTGTCACGTGCCTTACCAGGCTTGACCAAGTGCCTGGTTCAGTGTTTCCCTCCATTTTATATACTTAGAGGAACCTTCTCAGTAGCAATCCCCTTGGGCCAATGTATATCTCGCTCACTGAGGACTACTTGAGTTATCTCATACCACCTATATTCACCCACTTCCCATTCCTCTTCTACAGCATGCAGGAAAACATTGGTGCTATTATCAGATGGCAAGACAGGAGTAATGACACATAGGGATCTGCAGGGGTAAATCCGTGAGTGCATCATGGAAAAGGGACAGTGGAAGCGTGCAGGAAAACATTGGTGCTATTATCAGATGGCAAGACAGGAGTAATGACACATAGGGATCTGCAGGAGTAAACCCGCGAGTGTCCAAAGGACAACCCACACCCTTACCCCTCAAGTATCCATACCCACACACCCATGGGTAGCCAGGGGTATGGGTGTCTGTGTGGGTCTGCTAGGGGTCAAGGATATCATGGGTAGAGGTATACCTGTGATGCAATTCGTGTATGCACCCAACAGCCACCAGTGCATAGCACACATCAGCAAATGCTGATGTGGCTTGAACATGTATGGTGGACACTGGATGGAAGGAGGGATGAGAGGGAGGGATGAGAGGGACTGATATGTGCTGGGTGTGTGTAGTGGATACTGGCTGGGTGGAAGGAGGGACAAGAGGGAAGGATGTACACCAGGTGTGTGCTGTGGACACTGGCTGGGTGGAAGGAGGGATAAAGGTGTCATTGTGTGCACAGGGTGTGTGTGGTGGACACTGGGTGGAAGGAGGGATGAGAGGGAGGGGTGTCATTGAATGTGCCAGGTGTGTATGTCATAGTTGCCTATAGATATAAATTGAAAACATACCTAAGTTCCACAGTGCTGATATACAGGGTGGAGTTTGAAGCATGATGCATGATGTGGCATGTGGTAGGCATGATGCGGTGCTGTCTGAAAAGATTTGTAAGCAGTAGGCATTAGCACAGGTATAGATAACCCGTGGCGGGTACGGGTATGGGTACAGGTACTGGTTAGTCAGCCAAGTACCTGGTGTAGCACTCAAGCTCATGCTAGGCTTGTATTCAGCTATTTTACACATCATGTCAACTGCCTATCACACAAGAATCACTTCCCAATGTTATCTGACACTCACCTGCTCAATCTGATGGTTATCCGCTAACCTGACGCAAACCTGATGCAAACCTGATGAAACCCAATGTTAGGCCGCTGTAGCACTCAAGCTCGTGCTAGGCTCGTATTCAGCCATTTCACACATCATGTCAAATGTTCATCGCATGATAATCCCTTCCTGATGTAACCCGACACATATCCACCAAACCTGACACTTTGACTAGCAGACCTGATGCATTGGCTGCATTAGACCTGATGTTTTTCCCGCGCTTTTGTCCTATCTGTGTCTTGTCTTGTCAGCTAGCCCCACTAGGTGTATAATTGATTAATTCACATATTACTCACGCCGTAGCCAGCGCTATTACATGTTTTCCCATAGTCCACAGCGCCTCATGTCTATTTACATGTACATCGGACCCGAAATTCTTCAGCCACTACTTTCGCCTATAGGGTTCTGGATTTCTATGTACTTATATATATATTGGTTTCCACATAGCACATTCATCATTCAAGTAGTAGGGAGCTGTTTCCCGATGCTTTGTGGTCAAACCCAATATTTTGTAGTTCTTAGTTGACATTTGCAAATATTACCGCTCTTTCTATCCGAAACACCTGCCGTTATCAATAACCCACATACTGCTCGCTATACCCGATGTTCCTTTCCTAACCCAATGCAAACCCACTAAACCTGCACCTGAAACCCGCTAAACCCACTAAACCCGAAAACATTGGCTGACACTTTGGCATTGGACTCGTAATTATACCTTCGGATTCAATCTCTCGCGCTCAGACTTTTGACCATTTATTGATTGACTACCAATTGACTTATTCCAATAGCAAACCCCTCAGGTCGAACACACTTGTCCTGCAAGTGTAGCAGACTAGGCTGTGCACGACCACTATAACAATTTTTATATTGCTGGATACTTCATATAGTATCTAGCATTGTTGTATCTTTACACCACTTGGGACTGGATATTTTCCTGCACATTCGTCCTCCCTATGTCCTGTCCTGTCATATCTATCCCCACTAGGTGCGCAGTCATTAGTTTTCACATCACTAACATTGTAGAATGTGTTATTACATGTACGCAGTACCACATGTCTTATTACATAGGACATTGGACCTGAAAATTAGTGCTACTACTTTTGCCTATAGTACTCCAAAATTCTATATAGACACTATATATTTCACATACCTCCTTCTTACTTATCTTACCTTTCTACCTCCGAGTAGGAGGAGGTCATCTGATGTTAGTAGTTCTTTACTGAATTCCACAAAATCATCCATTCTTTATCCAAAACACTCCAAAAACACTGACAGTAACCCGCCATTCACTATCCCCAATATTCATTACAAACCTGGCACTAACCCAATGATATCTGATGAAACCTGCCAAAACCCGCTAACCTAAAACCCGAAAAACATCGGACCCGACATTTTACCTTAGGACTCATAATTATACCTTTGGACTTTGTTTCCTGCACTTCAAACTATCTTCCTTCCAGTATAACTAATCATTCTACTACCAATAGTTAACCCCTTGGGTTGACCGCACTTGTCTTGCAAGTATAGCAGACTAGGCTGTGCTAGACCACAACTATTATATTTTGCTAGACACTCACTTTGTGCAGTGTCCAGCAAAAGTTGTTTACCTACACCGCTAACCTGAAACCTGAAAAACATTGGACCCAACATTTTTGACATTGGACTCATAATTATACCTTCAGACTTCGTTTCCTGTGCTTCAGACTATCTTCCTTTTGGTATAACTAATTATTCTACTACTAACCCCTTGGGTCGAATGTACTTGTTCTGCAAGTATAGCAGACTAGGCTGTGCTAAACCACAACTATTATATTTTGCTAGAAAATCACTTCATATAGTGTCCAGCAAAAGTTGTTTACCTACAGCAGGCATTTGATATCCATTAGAAAATAACTGAATATGGGCTTAATGCAAGGTTGAGTGCTACAGCAGATGCAACCATTCTTTTTCCAGTAAAGAGATGGTGATGTCAGCTTTGCTGTGGGAGCACCATTTTCATAACAAAACTACCAAATTAGTGGCCAAGCTTTTTGGACCTGAAGAGGCATGTCAGAGAAAACCTGAGATCCTCAAGGAGATTTACAAGATTGCACAAGAAGACCTAGATGTGTTGGGCTGTGTTCCAGAGATGGCCTGGTTCCACAGGTTTGATGAAGCATTTATGATGATCATCAGAAAGACACTAGGAATAGACTACACTGGCCACCATATGCCCTATACATCATCATATTCAGAAAGCTTGTTTCAATTATGATACAGAGTAGAGATGAGTTTTTCCTCACATAGTGGAAAGTTATTGAGTAGAAGTTTCCTATTTTTCTTGTGCTCTGTATCATCCACTCACTACTCTGACAGGCCATTGTACCCTCTGAAAGAGGAACATGAATTACCATGGTATCAGCCCCAACATACTACTACCTGGATTCTAGGAATGAAGACCTGAAGGAGTTTTATGTCCAACTAGTTCCCTATATCCACCACACACTCTAGCATTATCCCTGAACCCAACTGTATCCACTGTTCAGGCACCCTCTGCTAAGTCATAAAATAGACTCAGATAGAATTTATTTAGGTGCTCATAAACAGCATAAAGACACCCATACAACCATAACCACCAGTACAACAGGTGGCATTCATAGATCAAAATTGAAAAAATTTCTATGCAGCATTTGGCTAAGCTATATGAAGGTACTAACTTAAATATTGCAAAATATACTGCAAATAGTGTTGTTGAATATTTGAAGGACACATGAACTCCATAAGAGATTGAAGCACTAATCTCATAGGTAAGTTACACTTGAGGAATCTGATAGCCTAACTTACAATTGTACTAGGCATAAGTTATTATAGCTTACTTTCTATATAAGTCCAAGGCTAACCAGGCAAATGCAGACCTAGAACTACAGGTCATTAGTATTGAACTTAGAGCACTCCATATTTCAACATATGAAAGCTTCATATCAAAGGTGTCTTTTTTTATCAAGTACTAACTACCTCAAATCACACATTTCTAGATTGCTTAACAGGTTAGCACTGAGGTCTTAGCATAACTAGCAAAATGGTTCCAATCATCATCTTACCTCACTTGTTGCACAATTTATACATTAAAAATTAATAACTACATATTTATATAGCAACACCATAGCTCAAGTTAATAACAAAGATTGACATCATATTAAACTTAAAGACAAAAGTACAATTAGCTTTGTAATCAGCAAGATACCCAATCCTATCACTGTGATGTTTGTTTAGGATATGCTGCATCTAAAATTCTGCCATGTGGTATGACACTAGTTCTTACTAGAGAAGTGAGTCAGTACTGACTATCAGGAGATGCCCTATCTCAATTAAGTATTGGCCCCAAGTTTACTGTTATAGTAAAACTTGCCAATAGGAAGGCACCAAAAGCCACTGAATTAACTAGAGGGCAAGTTAATATGGCCACTGTAACAAATGTAAAAAGTAGCTAATACTTATCATTTAGAACATTATTCATGGATACTGATACAGGCAGTGAAAGTCTCACTAGTGTCATGGTAAGAATCAAATCTCTATAGTAAGTTCAGCAGACTCATCCTACTTTACACTCATGTCCAATCAATCTAGGAAGAGGAGAACTGACTTTGTAGACATAGATCCTCTTATAGTTTAATATCAAGGCAGCAATTTCCAACTTAAGACCCTTTTCAATTTTGTCAGCTGGGTGTTTAGTATAAGAGGCAGGGAGAGTATGTAATTGATGAGGATAAGCAATAATTGATAACATGATAAAGATCAAACCCAGCCTTCAACGAAACTAAGATGGCACCTATGCAAAGGCAAGAAGAAAGCCACTAATGATGACGATGATGTGAGTGAATATAATGCAGAGTGAGGAAGATAATGTACAAGATTGCAGAAGGTTGCCTCTAGTAGCAACATGTTTAAACTAAATACACGACTGGTGCAGGCAATATCAATAAAGAATAAAGTGGCACTTGAAACTGAACAACATGATGTGGTGGTCACAGCTATGAAGATTGGAATGGAGAAAATCAACATCCTCACAATCACAAATATGTTAAAATTTAGAATATACAATAATAGGCTGAAGAATAACACACACATCAACAAAATCATTGTATTGTTTGACAAGAATGGAATTCTGTGGGAGATGCAGACAAATGCACTTATATGATCAAAACAGAAAATATCTGTGACCAAACTCAATATTCCCGACCTCCAGGGACCCTGGGACCATCACCAATCAATTTCTATGTCTTAAAAACACTGGAACCACCATTTATAGTATTAGTTTTGAGTTAAAAGTGACTATAGTAAGATATATGGGGTAGGAGGGGTGAGAAGGACCTTCTATATCTCAACAAACTAATTTTTCCTGACAAGATGGGCTTTACCATTGTATCTGGGGACATCAAGAGTACTCTGGAAAAATACTCCTAGAGTTCAAGAAAGTCATGGGAAGCCTAGAAAAATCGATCTTTGAGGGGGGTATCAGGAAAATTCACATATATCTATTTTGTGTGATGGGCATACCCCTGTAAACATCACTCCATCCCCCCGTTCATAAAAGGAAGTCCATCATGTAAGTGGCTGTCCTGTCATTTTTCTTTTCTTTCCTATCTACCATTTTTACCCTTGGCACTGTCAGCATCACCCCATTACTTTCCTTTCTGAGGGCATCACCCTGTCTAAATCACTTCTGGATGTATCATCCCCTCACCTAGTTAGACTTTAAGGCATCACTCAATCATCCTCATCTGATTATAATTACTTCAACCTATCAGGCTAACTTATCTGAAATTTCAGGCATCACCCTGTCTAAGTCACTTGTGATGAACTATATTATGAATCTCCAGCAGCTTTCTGTGAGCTCCTTCTGTGAGGACACTCTTTACACTTGTATATTTATGAGTTCTAAAATGAAAACTAGGCTGTCATGACTCAGGTTACAGCAGGATCATTTAAAAACTTGCTTTCGTCTTGCTATTGGCACTTTGAAGAACATAATCAAGGTCGTGAATGCTTCTTTTGTATTTTTTTCTCCACACCATTACCAGCGACTTTAACCTGCAGATATGGATTATAATATACCATAGAGCCTTCTATTGTACTGCTCTTGTTCATCACTATCCTGAAGTGCATCAGTTTGAAGTCATGTGTCGTATATGATTCATGAAAAGATATTGTTTCATTTGATGTATCCATCACTGATGATTCAGTCAGCTCCAGGTGTCATATAACACATGTATAGAAAAGTTGAGCACTGGTGAACAAGCTCCTTGACTTATTTAATCATTTTATTTTGGACCATCCTTGATTTCTGTCATATCCCATATATCTTCTTTTCTGGACTTCAGACTCTTAGATCTAATCTGGTCCAATACATAAATATACTTTTCATCTGATATATAATAAGCTTCTTAATTCATTTTCTGTTCATATAATGTTAAACACAGCCTATTTGGTATTTCCTGTTCCCAGTATCTTAGTTATACTTACTACCAGTATGCTTACTGATCCATTAACCTATGCTTCATTTCTGACTCGTGTTTGATAAGCTTTACATATGCTTCATACATAGCCTCAGACCTTTGCTTATTGATCCTTCTGTTATTCTCTTAGTATATAAAATCTTGTATATGTCCTGTAGTACCTCAATTTGAATATCATTTTAGTTTGTCCTCTTTCTATCCTCTAGACTTGAGTCTCATCAGCTCTTGTGAATCTCCGAGACTTTGGATTGATTCTGATAGTCTATACTTCTAGTTTTATCTTCAGATAGTCTATACTCTGTTTGTTTCTAGTCCAGACCCATCTGGATTAGCCTTACACATGTTTCTGATATCCAGAAGTCATCCGAATAATACTATGAGACTCATCTAAACCTCCGGACAGGTTATTGTTAGTCTCTGAAATAAGGGACAGTACTTGGGAAAGGGACATAGCATATGAGCTGAGGCCAAAGTCCTTTGGATCTGATCCTATGAGAATATGACCTTAACACATTGGGAAGCTGTAAAGAGGATCATATACTATTTGAAAAAGACAAAAGACTTGAAGCTCATCTTAGGAAACATGGACAAGAAACTAGAAGCATTTTCAGATGTAGACTGGGCATTACAGCCACACTAATACTGCATATTAGGATGTACCATCATATTATATGGATTGCTGGTTGCATGGAGTATCAGGAAACAAACTATAGTTATCCTTTCAATAGCTAAAGCCAAATATATTGCTCTAACATCAGTAGCATATAAAGTACTTTATCTGCAAGCTCTCATCAATGAGCTTTATGAGACAATGAAGATGCCAGTAAAGATTTACTATAATGATCAAAGAACAATTACATTAGCTTCAAACAATAAATTCCATGCACATACCAAACACATTGATATTCAGTATAACTTTCATTTAAGCACTAGTCAGGAATGAAACCCTATCCCTCCAATACAAATTCATGGATAAAAATATTGCTGACATATTTATGAAAGCTTTTCTGGCACTGGCATATCTTCAAAAGTTGAGAGAGAAGATGGAAGTAAGCTATGCTTGAGAGGAAGTGTTGAAACCAGACAGACATGCTAATAGTATGAGCACAGGAGTAGAAGCTGACTAAGATAAGAAAGCATGACACAAATAGGGAACACCAATAACTTGGAATAGCTGAAGTGAACAACATTTGCCAATATAGCATAAAAGAGAATCAAGATCAAAATACAGACTTTTAGATTAAACACATAGAATTAGCCATTTGATAGTATATATACTGTACAAATATTTACATTGAAATTCAGTCTTTATAACAAATATCATACTCTATATCTCATCTCTATCCTAATCAAAATCACACAATCATGAGCCCAGGTGTCATGCTGCATATAGGACTGTTTTTTTTTCCTAGGAAATATCTAGTGAATTATGTATCACTTCTCCCATAAAATGAGGGCAAGGCCTGCCCTTGGAACCATGCTCCACCTGGAAAAAAACATGATCCTAGTGTGTACTAAGACAGTCTCATGTGCGTCAAACATGATTTAGCTTATTTTGATGTCTTCATTTGCTAATTCAATGTTTCTAAGGCTAATATTGACCTTTAATATCTTGCTACACTCCTCATGTCTCATTGTTCATTATGTAGATAGTTATAAATCACTCAAATATGTCTATGCAATGCAAGATATTTGTATCTATATAGTGCAATAAGATTATAAAAACAGTGTGATATATGAAAATGCAAACACAAGCCAATCTAGTATGGAGTCTGGAAAAGACATTTATCAGGATGAGAAAATGAAACAAAAATGTGAGTTGAGAGGAATAGGTTCATGATAAAAGTGTAAAAGCATGAAAGTGTTTAAAACTAGACACAGTTAACACCAGGTTCCTTTCCAGCCGCGGTGTCGAGAGAAGAGGGAGTCATCCGAGTACAAAAGAAAATAGAAAATAATATTATAAAATCACGTGCATATTGAGATTTCCAAATGCAGCCCAAACCTTATCCCTCGTTCTCTCTCCACAGTGGCTGGCAGAAAACATTTGTAAACATTGTTCAGCCACCAAAGCAAACCCTTCAGAACTTGAAAATCAAATGGCAACTTTGAAAACTGAACTTAGGGTTTAAATATTTCAGATTATGTAACATTACCTTATTCCAAACTCGGTGACATCGATAATTGATCCATGGTGCCTTCTCTTGCTTTGATTCGTGCGCGGACAGAGGAGGTATTTGGATGCAGGGCTTGCCTTTGGCAGCTCAAAGTTGCTGAAGCTTTTCTGCTCTGAGATCAGTGATATCATTTGCATTGCTGGGACAGGGAAGGGCAAAACTCTCACATTCTGGATGCCTCTACTATTTGATTCCACCAGTGTACAAGTCAGTGATTACTCCTTTGAATTTACTTGGTGAACAAAATGTCATGGACCTCAAAAAAGCGGGAATTTCAGCTATATCTATACACGCAGACACTGCCACAGCACATAACTTTCAGGTCAGCAGGATGGTATCAATAGTACCTAGTAATTAATAATCATCTATGTACTAGGCAATAGAGAACCTCGAGTATCGAGTTGTCATTATCAGTCCTGAACAGGTTATGAAGGATGGCGGAGGATTCAAGAGGCTACTCAAAAATCCTTTGTTTGTGTCCATCAGTGATTCAGTGGCAGGCAACATGGTGTTCGCTGTCTACTTTATGGCAGCACTTTGGTCGTGCAGTTTGAAATATGTCGTTGGAGGGGACTGCAATACTATTTGCTGAGAAGGAGTACTTTGATGTATATAAAGCAGAGAAAGAGAAACGGAGAGTGGAGCGAGCAAAAAGAAAAGCTACATCTTCAAAGAAACAGCGCATCAGGCAAAAATGGTCCTGTTGCCACCATGAACATTCCAACAGGAGAAGAAAGATCTGATGACAAGATAGAAATAAGCAGCACTCATGTTCAACAAACTCACACCAGTGATACAATGGATACCTGGCAATTACGGGCGAAGATGGAGGTGCCTAGAGAAACAAATATTAGCCAGCCTCAACGGAAGACCTCCCAACAAACTGGACTTGAGCCAGCTATGGACTACTTCATTAATGCTGATATGCATCCTAGGATTGGTTGTCATCATAAGGTACTGAACATGTTTTTCAAGAACGAGGAAGTGGGTGCGACTTACTTTATCTGGCTTACTTCGAATTCCCCCGGCTGATTCATTGTTTAAGAATCTGATCATCACAAATGCGATGCTCTTGAGACCCTGGGTTGTCTTCGGTGTCTCATCACACAGTCCAACATCTGTTGCAATATTCACACTCCAACATATTTTGTCCCATTCATCTCCACAATCCCAAAACAACAAAAAGGACCTTCATGCTCGCGGCTTGCCAAGTTTTACATGGCCCTCCTTGATTCGAAGTTGACTGACACGCTTGATGGCTGGCGGGAGGAAGCGACTATCAAGCTCTATGGCCATGCTCATTTGCATGATCTTGGACCCGGGGTCATAATGCCTAATAGTATTCTAGATCGCATTGTTGAATGCGCACATTTCCTCAAGATCAAATCCACAGCTGACTTGGCCAAAGAAACTCGTTGGTCAGGAGCCAACAAACATGGAGATGAGATTATCGCATTGATTCACCAAGTCCACCCACTTCCTATGCCTTTAACATCAGCCCTGCTACAGCCTCGTACAATCTCGTCGAATACTAATGCAAGTACATCAGTCCCTCATAATGCAAAACGAAAGATGCGATGTAGTGCTTGTGGGGAGGAGGGCCATAATGGTGCGTGCTTTACTAGTAGCTCCCTTGATATATACTTACTACCACTATCTATCAAGCTTGTAATCGCCACTGTCGAGAGCATCCTGCAAACCAATCATCTGCCACCAAGGAAAATGCTGGCACAACCTGGATTATTATGTCGCCACCACATACAGGATTATAACTCTCCTACAACGTCTTCAGTTGTAGGATGCTCTACCTCATCTACTATCGTACCATTGTCTTCTGTACCTATTCCCTTCCATCCTTTCTCAAATAGCTCATGCCCCTTGTCAAGAAGATCCGGGACTAAGTAAGTGCTTTGTCGTCCAGGTGTATGAATGTGTGGAGATGATGATCGCATCTTCGTTAGCAGTCCTTCAAACATTTTTTTCATATCAGGTGCAGCCTGCAAACTCATTCTCCCAGTATGCATGAAATTAGTTTTGATGACGGAATGGGCATTTTGATAGACTTCAACCAGAGGCGACTCGAGAATGACCCTCGCGACACTACGGTTCGAGCCAGTCCCTCCATTTTTCACTTTGATGAATAGATTGTTGAGCTCTACGCACCAGTCGACAGCATGGAAGCGTTCAGGTTTTCTGGTTGGATTGACTAGCCAATGGTACCGTATTGCTTTCCTGTCAAAATGTTAGTACTCGAGTCAATGAAAAGGTGTGCTTCTTACTGCAAACCCATGGGATAATTGAAGTGCAAGTTTATCAAAAACTCTGTCATGCATGTGGCATATTTATGTTTGCCCATTGCCTTGAATATTAATGTCCATGCGATGATGCAGGTTTCAATGTGCACAATGTCTCCGATGTTCATCGCATAGGATAGCTCCTCATACAGTAGAAAATACTTGTTAATCAACAAGTTGTTCTTGTACTGTTTATCTCGTCATTGATCAGGCTGCCGACGAACTCGTGTTAGCCTGTAAGTAGTGATATATTCTCGAGCAAGTCTGTTGGCAATCACCTTTAGTTCCTTTAGGCTCGGTTTTAAAATGGCAAAGTCATCGAGCGTTTTGTGAGCATTGTTCATTTTTTCAACTTCTATCTGCCAACAATCCAAATGCCGACAGATCCCATCATGGCCAATGAGCTGGTGCATCATCCGTAACCCAGGCTTGGATCCAAAAATCCCTGTTTCACGTGGCCGTAGCTGTGCAATATCGTGCATCAGACTCGTCTGGTCCTGACACGCTGACATTGGCTGGATTAATGCCCTCCATATTGCATCTGCAGCTGCCATTTTCAAGTGGAACAAGCCAGGCACAAAGACTATGTGTTGGAATTGCCACCATGGAGTTGTTTCAATGGACCGACACTGCTGCATAGACGCGATGTGTTCGCCCATGCCCAGATCTCCATGGACAAGCACCACATACTCTGTAACATCAGGCGACTCGCCATCCTCCACTTCCACTGGATCAAAGACACCACCTTGCGCCATCAATCTCTTGATTGCCTGAATGTTTCCTGTGACTGTTGAGTTGTTGACATCCATTGCTGAGGCTGGTATGATTGGAGTTTTTGCAACTAGTATTTGTTCTAACACTTGGGGGGCTGATATATTTGAGACTGAAACTGTGCAAAATATGGCGGTCCATGATGGCGAAGTTCATGCAAAAACTTCCAAGAGTTAAATTGGTCGTGTCGAGAGAGACCTGAAGAATGCGAGACATCTTGGTGTAGCGACAATAAGTCTTTCCAGGTTCATCCAGTGGAACAATCACTTAGAGGGTTGATTCGTGATTTTCACCACAGCTCATAGGAACATTTTAGGTCATCACGAGTGACTCCATGTTGTAGGGGAAACAGTAAGCCCGATGTCAGATGTTTCAGACTGTTGGTATATTTTTCTGCAGTTGGAACGGTGGACTTCAGGTTGATGTCAAAATTATCATATGCATACGCCGCTAGAAGTGTTTGTCTAAGATATTGTAGTGCATGACTTGATTCTGCAGACAGCAAATGGACTGTATCATGAATTGCATCAATGGATATCGAGAGACCCATCTTCGCCATTGTTTCAATGACTTTCTCCGGTGCATGTGTTGAATGCAAAAATATTCCAAGTATACTTGACAGCGAGTTGGCTTTCTGATTTGTGCTTTTCTTTAGAAGCTAAACAATTACTACTTTCCGCTGGACGAGGTCTGTTTAGATCAAGCACAAATTTTATCTATATTTTTCATACCAGCATCATTGTCGCACTATGTTGAGATGCGAGGCATTCAGCTCTCAATATACAATCACCAGTAATGCCTTCTATAACACCTTCTAGGTCATCTACTTGAGCCCAGTATTCTGAATCCTCAGCTTCTTGTGCATCCGATACCAACACTCTGATCTCTGTGTGCCCTTGGCTTTTGATTTTCATGACTTGAAGAGCTCTTGCGGACAAGAGGGAATCAAGCAGGGCCCATAGCATTGGTGCCTCTCCCACAATCTGTAGAGCCATATCATCAATTTTCAAAGTTGCCATTTGATTTTCAAGTTCTGAAGGGTTTGCTTTGGTGGCTGAACAATGTTTACAAATGTTTTCTGCCAGCCACTGTGGAGAGAGAACGAGGGATAAGGTTTGGGCTGCATTTGGAAATCTCAATGTGCACGTGATTTTATAATATTATTTTCTATTTTCTTTTGTACTCGGATGACTCCCTCTTCTCTCGACACCGCGGCTGGGAAGGAACCTGAGTTAACACTAGTATAGACATATACATTAGTGTCTAGTTATTGTAGCAAGATGATGAAATAGATGTACCCTCAGTCTTAATGGAATTGATTGAGGAAAGAGACAATACAAAGAGACACAACTATATATGAGAAGTCTGATGTAGTAATACAATAATGGCTAAGTACTACACAAACTAAACATCCAACAAATAAATATGTTGTGGTCTTATATAGCCTAGTCTGCTATACTTACAAAACAAGTGTATTCAATCCAGGGGTTGCTATTTGGTGAAGTCCAATAGTTAGTTATGTACATGGAAAAATAGTGAAACTTTCAGGTTAGATTGGGAATATATTAGAAATATAGGAAATGCAGGGAATAATGAATGTTAAAATACTTTCAGATGTTTTAGGGTGTTTTAGATAATGACAGGATGATATTTTGGAATTCAATAAAGAACTACTGATATTAAATGACCTTTATCCTACTCAGAGGTAGGTAAATTCATGATAGATGGAAGGTATGTGGAATATAGTGTCTATATAGAATTTCAGGATGCTATAGGTGAAAGTAGTAGCAATAATTTTTGGGTCTGATGTTCTATGTAATCAGATATGAGGTACTGTAGACATATAATAATATAGTCTATAGCAACATGGAAACAACTAACTGCGCACCTAGTGGAGATAGATATAATATGATAGTATATATGAAGGACATTTCCAATGGGTTTTCAATAGTTATTTAATAGGTTAACTGTCAGGTCCAATGTTGCCAATTGTTAAGGTCAATGAATGTCTAATTAAACAGCTAGAAATTAGGTTGGATAGAATGACATTGACAGACTCCATAAAATATCATAATATGGTCCCAACACCAGTTATATCATTACACCAGTTAGAATTCCTATTAGTCATACTCTGCTAAGACATCACATTATTACATACACCTGTGCACCAACAGAAAACATAGAAACAAGTCCAACACATCAGCACAAATAACTACAAACTTAGATGAGAGGAATACATTGTCTTCAACTTTTGATGATAATGTGCAATTTCTAATGCATTGCTTATAAAATATATCTTGTCTTTCTTTCAGTATGAGTGTCATTCCATATGATATTTAAATGCAGGATATTCTAAACAAATTTCACAGTGATAGGGGTCGGATGTCTTGCTGATTGCAAAGCTAATTATGCTTTTGTCTCTAAGCTTAATGTGATATAATTCTTTGTTATTAACTTGAGGTATGGTGTCACTATGTGAATATATAATTGTTGAACTTTTAATGTATGAATTATGCAATGAGTAAGGTAGAATAGTGGTTGGAGCTGTTTTTGCTAGCTATGCTAGGACTTTAACACTAACTTGTTGAGCAATCTAGAAATGTGTAATATGAGGTGATTAGTACTTGGTGAAAACAGGAAGATACATCTTTGATGTGAAGCTTTCATTTGTTGGATTGTAGAGTACTCTAAGTCTACTACTAATGGCCCAAGGTTCTGGGTCTGTAGTTGCCCAGTCAGCCTTGGACTTGTGTGGAAAATAAGCTATAATGACTTATGCCTAGTATATCATGAGCTAGGCTATTAGATTACTCAAGTGTAATTTATCCATGAGATTAGTGTTTTAATCTCCTGTGAAGTTTATATGTTCTTCAAACATTTAACATGAAAATGCTTTTAGAGGGTTGGTTGCTGCAAACCACAGATGCAGAGAAGGAAGCCATTAGAAATTGTGTGGGAGCATTTGTGAGTAAGGCAAACAATAGTTTTGGCACTGGTAGGTGCTCATTAAGTTTGGCATCATATTCCACTGACTTTTGCAACAACCAGATGTTGCATTGACAGGATGAGGTCCTCAAGTTCATTGTGGAAGTCCTTAGGCAAAACTGAGGAACACTGGCTGCAACAGGAGAGACATATGTCAAAGGCTATTGCATTGAGCCACCAGTGCCCATGCCTAAGGCAGACTGACAAATTTTCATGGAAAGGCACAGAGATGAGCTATATGACTCATCAGATCTGTTTAATTATTTTTTGCATGATGTCAAAATAAATGAAGATGCTGGGACAGCCACTGCTCTGATGTTCATGAACCCTGTTGTGGTCGACATGCACATTAACCACTTTTACTGCTTTTAGACAAAATGTGCTATTGATTGTAAGGTCAAAGAATGACCCTCAGGGACAAAGTTTGGCATACACTTCAATGCAAACCCCTTTGCAGGTAACCAGTGTAAGATTCAGAGGAAAATGGAGCTAGCTTATAATTCCCCCATCTATGGAAGAGAGTTCAAGGCACAACTTCTGGAAATTCATCTGAAGGGCCTGTGAATAATTGCATCACACACTTTAAATGTGATTCTCATTCTCATGTTTTGTAGCCAGAAAATGGCAAACAAGCGCAGCAAGCCAGCTCCATAGAAGCCATGGAAGAAGGAGATTTACCTGCCTCAATCATTGGAAGAAATGACTATGCCACTATCATCCCTGAAGCATAATGCAACCCTAGCTCCCTCCATACCAATGCACCCACAACCGCCACCTCTGTTAGAAGGGCCATCATCTGCTACTTGCTACCTGCAGCAAGATATGGCTGCTGACAAGTTGCTGAACTCGCAGATGTGTCTTGCTTATCAGGAAGGGTTACCAGTGAATGCAGGCTTTTATGGTGTGAACATATACTCAAACCAACCAGAAACATATTACATCGGATAAATATGGCACCGTGGGTCAACTAGTCAGATGCAGCTATGATATACTCTTTTGTACACCAACTCATGTACATTTAGCTTGGAACTCATGCAATCAAACATTTACGTTCAGCAGCCCAAAATGTTTGGCATTTGCTTTGAAAATATGAAACAATAATGGTATGTCATGTGCTTGCTTTGAACATATGAAACAAAATATCATGTCAAATGTAAATGTTAAGTTCAATAGCCCAGAATATCTGGTGTTTGTTTCAAAAGTATGAAACAAAGGCCAGTGCGAGGCCAGGTGCAGTGGTCAGAGCAGAATGCAGCAGAACACAGAAGACTCACGTTCAGTGGTAACAGATGCAGGCTTTGACAACTTCACTCAGCAACTCTCTGGCTGCATCAACATCCACTTCAAATCCCTGCTTCGCAAGCCATGAGAGCAAAGCAATAGTGAGATAGAGCTGGGTAGCAGTTCAGTCCAAATAATCAGCAGTATGCAAGTCGAGGGCAGTCTGAAAAAGAGAGATAGGGATGTCTAGCATCTTCCACCAGCTTGGCAACTGACAAGCAGGTGGAGAGTTGATTCCTGAGGTTACTGCTGCTAAAAGTGCATAGATGGATTTAGCCAGTGCAAGCTCCACCTATTTGAACTATTTGCCACCCAGTACACCAAAGGCAGTTACTAGGTGATGTGGGTAGAGCTACAAGCACTGCCCGATAGTCATAGTAAATAAGTATGGCAGATAAGCAAGCCAATAACACCATTACGTGGTTGTTCATTATTCAAAGTCAGCTGGCAAATTCAGGTGATGTGTAATCAGGTGGCCCAGATCACCAAAATTACCAAATCCAATTTGCAGTACCTTTACATAAGTGGTATTCAAAGTAAGATTTTGAAACACACTGAAAGTGCATTGAAACTTATGTTGAAAGAGCCATGAAACTTTTTCAGTGTGATTTCAAGCTCCAGCTTGATTACCTTAGACATGATGCCTCGACAATCTGTGTGTCATGACCTCTTACACCAGCTAGATGCTGCCTCAATGGAAGTTGTGATGGCTCATATAGAGCACACTAGATGTGAGTTAGATCTTGATGAGTCCAGTTCAGGCTCCGATAGTATGATACCGAGTCCCATGATCATATCCCCACTCTCCCCTATCTCACCAAATATATCAGATACTTCATCAGACAATTCGACTGACAGTTCGAGTACCGACTTCTGCAATGTCAATCTACACTATCTGGCCCTTTTGGGGGATATCGCAGCACTTCGTGATGAAGTAGAAAGAGCACGAGTCCTCCATCGCCCTGATGAGCCCCCCATGCGCACACCACAGATTCAGCTCTTACCACACTTTGCTGCCCATCGCCCAGATCTTTTTTGCCAGAAACTGCATGTCTACCCTGAAATTTTCGACAACATCCTCAACTGTATCAGCAATAATCCCATCTTTCAAAACAATTCCAATAACCGCCAGCTCCCCATTGCCCTGAAACTAGCTATTTTTCTCAATTGCACGGGCCACTATGGCAATGCAATATCTAACGAAGATGTCTACCAATGGGCAGGTGTTAGCATTGGCTCGGTCACTAATTGTACCAATTGTGTCATGATTACTCTACTTGAGCATCATGACCAGTTCATCTTCTTCCCAAGTCTCAATTCTAATGATGCTGCTCATGTCCGAGAGTATGTCTCAAAGATCTGCCCACAATGGTGCAATGGTATCTTCACTACTGACGGCTCTATGATCAATCTTTGTAACAAGCTGGGGCTCTATGGAGAGACATTTTTCAATAGAAAATCCGACTACTCCCTCAATTGCCAGGTAAGTATTTCTCATTTTTTTCTTAAAACATTCAACTAATATACGTCTAGGTAGTGGCAATGCCTCATAATCTTCTTATCATGGATTATTTGATTGGCCACATCAGTAGCGCGCACGATGCATATGCTTTCCACTCTACATGTGTTTTTCAAGACCACAAGGTGCTCCTCAGAGACAACCACTGGATCAGGGCCGACAGCGCGTACCCTTTGGAACCATGGTGCATTATGCCATTCAAGAAGCCGCGCAATGGCACACTAAGCAGGGTGCGAAAGAAATTCAACTATAATCTCTCTATGGTATGTATACTATCTTTTTCATTGTATCTATTTACCAATTTTTGGGGTTAGGTCTGCGTTCACATTGAGCATGTCTTTGCGGCACTCAAAGGCCATTTCCAATCTCTCCGCAAGCTTCGGCATCTGATACAAACTGAGAAACACCTCGAGTATACATTGTACGTACTGGATCATGTGCTGCTTGATTCTCCACAACATGGTCATCTGATTCGAGGAAGAGCGCCACATATCTACTACTCAATGGGCCACAGGGCAGGATGGGTTTGAAGAGGAATGAGAGGAGGATGTTAGTGAGGATGGAGCCAATGACATGTTGTATGATGGAACACCTGAACAGGCATCTCGCAGTCGGTTGATGGACTACTTGCTTGAAATGCTCGAGAGGAGGCAGGGTAGGCAAGAACAAGGTATGATGCATATCATCAGTGAAATAGAACATGTAAGGTACACTACACGTACGAAAAATGCACATGACTTTGAACATGAATACATGAACAAGTGAGTCCAACGCAAATGGCAAATGAAAGCTCCAACACGAACAAGTACAACAACAGCTGCAAGTGAGTAAACAATAAATTAAGTCTCTTTCAATGACGACCCTTCTTTGAGAGTGATCAACTCAATTTCAAGGCGAAGAGCCGCTGCCTTCTCTGACTGAACTTTGGCCTGGGCTTCGAGAAGATGAAGCTCGAGTGCCTTTGCCTCCTGTGACTGCTGGTGCACTGAAGCAGCTTCATTGCGCTCAATTACACCCTGCTCCCGTTGGAATTGTATATTGCGCTCATGGCAGAGTGCATTGACCTTGGCAATTTTGTACTCGGAGGCAGATTCCTTCGCAGAGTAGATATAGCTCATATCATTGGTGAGAGAGCTTACTTGCTCAAGCACATCTGACGTTCCTGATTGAACACGCCCTAAAAGGCTGCGCTTGTGTGCAGCCTTTTTCCAGCTGGGTCTAAGTGAAGTCTGCGAGTCTTGTGATACCATGCCGGGTGATGAAGTAAATGTCCACGCGGATGCGCTGGGGGTATTCGCCGACAAGGACGACATAGACACTGGCTTTTTTGCACAAGGGGAGCCATGCTCCATGGCACGAGCAACGCGAGACTTGCCAGTGAAGGCTGCTTCACGACAATCATACTGTGGGGTGTGATGTGTTGGCTTGAAGGTGTGGGATGGTGAGGGGGACCTTTGGTGTGGGTGTTTATTGCTTGGGCGCTGAGTGTTATCCTGTTCCTTGTTATCCACCTCCATCTCCAACTCCTCAGCGCCATCATCCCAATTTCCGGTGTCACGCTCCTCAAGTACAGGGTCAAAGTCGTCGTATGTATGGTCATATGGAGGGTTGTGCCCCCCAATAAAGGTAGCAGGGAGCATGCCTTTGCCAGGCGAATTGTCAGCGTACATATCATTGAGGTCAGCATCCATATTGTCGAGGTTAGAGTTGGTATTGGAGAGATCTTGGGAGGCGGTAGGATGAGGGGCATCATTGGGTTCAAAATTTGGAGCCCTCCTTTTCCTCTTTTCTTGTGAGCACACCATGGAATCATCTGCAGCAGCACTGGAATTTGCAGGATGAGAGGCAACCTGCTTGCTAGTAGGGCGAGAGGTCTGTTTGTGTTTAGGCTGTGTTAGAGCATGGAGGGCACCAGCGCAATCATTTCCAGGAATGGAGGAGAAGGTCTTTGGGGCAAAAGCAGGGTTGTCCTTCCACAGCGCATCCAGGTCTTCGAACCAGGGAAATTCAGATGATACTTGCGCTGTAATGGTTCTAGCTTGGTCAGATAATTTAAACAATTTAAAATAAAACTTGCCTTGAAGATTTACTTGAGATAGAGGGTCAAGAGGGTTGATGCCAGCGCCAGTCATCCAAAAACGATTGGTTGCAGCCTTATACTTCCCCCTGAGACTAAAATTTCATTAGTGAATATATATATAAGGAGGAAGATGCACATACTATGCAAGATGATTGGCAATGGCTTGTTTGAACTTTGGCTGGTTCCCTTCTACAGCATACCAGGTCCCATATGTTGGGTCATTTTCGAATACATGTCTGGCGATTACAAGGTAGATATTGGCTTTACTCTTGCCCAAAGGACGATCAGTGCCGATCACTGTGCTGCAATTCTTTTTGTTATCGGAGAAAAGTACACGACAGTCGGCTGGATGTGTGGCGAGCCAGGATACGAGGATTGTAGTGCCATCAAAATCGGTGGTGTCCCACCTGATCTTGGCAGGGACAAAGCTGGTGTCATCCTCATGAGTTATAGACCAATCTTCAGGGTCTGTAATGTTGTTGTTGTCCAGATCAGTTGCAGATTGATGTTGGGGGGGATCTGGATGGTCGGTACCTCCTCCTCCTCCTCCTCGTCCCCTCCCACGAGTCACAGTAGCACCCCTTACTCGCCCCCTAGCCCTAGCCCTCCCCCTGCTACGCGAAGATTCCAAAGGTTGTGATGGCTGTGGTGGTTGTGGTGGCTGTGGCAGCAGTGGCAGTAGTGGTGGTGGTAGTTTACTCATATTTAGACCAGCAGATATTTTGGAAAGCTGCTTGAGGTGTGCTGAATGCCTTACAGTGGGTGAACATATTGGGGGCATCGTGCACGTGCAGCATAAAGTTTTGATTTCAGACTCTGATACCTGCTGCCAGGGTTCTGAAAAGTTTCCATGTTTGTTGATGCTTTCAAAAAAGTTTCAGGGAAGTTTCAAAACCAGCTTTGAATCCCATTATAGTTTAACCAGATGCTGCACAGAAAGTTTTTTTGAATTTAATCTATGTATGCCACCTGTTGTACTAGTGGTCATGGTTGTGCAAGTGCCTTTATGATGTTTGTAAGTGCCTGAATAAATGCTATCTGATTCCATTTCATGACTTAGCAGGAGTACTCAGTATCAGTTACCATTATTATCCTATCTCAAGCTTTACAATCCTGACTAAACTCTTATAACCAACCCTAGAGAGTAGTCTTATTGGTAATAGCCTTAAGTCAAAAATGGTGGCAATGCTTTTTGAGAATTTTTACACTCATTTTTGAACTAAAAATGAGTCTCAATAAGCACTACAGTAAATTATGAAGATTAACTTCAGCAACTTACATTGACAAATATTTAATCTTATGCTCTGCTGTGAACATATTAGCAAAACACTATTACAGCAATTTGCAAAATGGTTGGCACTATCAGACATGAGGGAAAGATTAGAAATGAAAATACTTCACACCAAATATAGCAATTAATAGTCTCCTGAGAGGCGTGGCTTAGTGCACGTCCACCGAGTCACTCTTCCATTAACCTTCACCAGCTTCACGATCAATGGTGTCTCAAACATACGACTCAATTTTCGATCCTAGTGCTCTGTCTGACACTAGTGCAAGCAGAATATTTTGATCCTGGAAGATCCGACCCTCCAACCCTGTCCAGCATCCGCCCCAGTGTAAAGAGTTGATTCCTGGTGGGCTATACAAAAGGTGTTACCTTAAGACTCAAAAGTGCGAGTGAGATGTTTGTCCCAAATAGACTGCCTGTAGGATTATCTCTTGATATAAATGCAAGGGATATCATATTAAGATCGAAGGTGATAAAAGAGAATGATACCTTAAGTACGTTCAGACTTCCGAAGAATTGTCCAAAGTGTCCGGTATAGGTCTGACATCAAGAAATGAAGGTCCAAGTTTGTGTGAAGCTTCTGGCGAGCTTCCGGTGAAACAGCAAGGTTTCTGATAGAGAATATGGTGTTTGTCAATGTATAGAACTTTGTGAAGTATGACTAGCGAAAGTTCATCGAAAGACTTAAGGATTTCAATAGCAAGATGGCAGCAGTGAGGCCAAACAATCATTCTGAATGGACAAAGATCGATTGTGTGAAGTACTAAAACCCAGAAATGACTACTACTAACTATGACTCGAGGCAAGGGAAGTGAAGTGAGTTGCGAGTCTCCTAGCAAGCCAGAATATATCCTACAATGTGAAAGTCCGGAATCTGCATAGGTGAAAACTGTAGCGAGATAAGACATCCGAAATGTAATAAGACTCAAGGCGAGTTGCTACGAAGATATACTTGTAATAATGCATGAGGTGCATATCTATATGTATTAGCAAGGGTTTTTGATGTATGTGCCCCTAGATATAATCAATAACAGATAATCAAGTGAAAAACGCACCAGCGAAGTCAAACAGACAAGGATAGGACATGGTATGGAGGATCAGAAAAGCTAGAAAGGCTTCAGAAAAGGGTGGACTACCTTCGGACAACTCGGACAAGCACACGGAACTTTCAGAAGATCGGAAGTGTGTTGAGGAATATAAAACATGATTATCACCAGATACGTGCCCAACACCAACACAAGTGTTACACCAGGTATGACTCAGTGTGCCAGCCACTACAAATAAACAAACATGCTGCCACAATACAAACATTCCAGCCACCACAGCTACAAATAAACAAACCCGCTCCGCTTGGACTGTATGTCACTCTTTCCCTGCTCCCACCCCTTGTGTCTCTTTCCTTGCCCCCGCCCCTGCCCCTTGTGTCTTGTTTAAACTGTTACAGGTACGCTATCTATCTGTACAAGTAATTTCTCCACTTCTTTGTCTTGCTATTTACTGACAATAACTATACTGCAGTACAACCAGTTGCACGATGCAACTTCTAATCACCTTGCTATGCCTACTACACTACTCAGGTTCATGCTGTCTATTCACCATGTCCAACACACCCCCAGATACCCCTTTCATGAAGCCAGACTACATACCATTTTGTGAACATGGCCATGGTGAACTCCAGTGGAGAGTTACGAAGTCTGATAAGAATGGCAACCATGGCCACTGGATGATTTCAGTGCATCCTGCTATGTGAATCTCATTAACTATCATTTATTTGTTGCTTTAGTGCCCATTCATAGGGCTTGAAGGAAAGTGCAGATATTTTCAGTGGGGTTCCAAGAGTCCTACATCATCTCCCAGTTGGGACCTCTGCCATTCTACAATTCTAGTACTTGGTGTTACCCCCTTTGGCTTTAATAACTGCTGCAATCCTCCTAGGCATACTTTCTATCAATTTCTGACACTCCTCTTTAGCAATCTTTTCTCACTCTGCTGCAACTCTCTCCCATAGTTCAAATAGCCCCTTTGGAGGATCTTGATAGGCAGCAAGTAGTCTTTTGAGTAATTCCCAGAGATGTTCAATGAGATTCAGATCTGGAGACTGTGTTGGCCATGATAGAACATTGATATCATGGTCTTCAGACCATTTTGTGGCCAGTTTTGAGGTGTGCTTGGGGTCATTATCTTGTTGAAAGATGATGTCTTCTTCATCAATCCCTGACTCCTGCATGTTTTTGAGTAGACACTCCTCTAGAGTGGAGATGTACTACTCTGCATTCATCCTTCCTTCTACCTCACAAAGAATTCCCACACCATTCCATCCCATACAACCCCATACTATCATGTTTCCTCCTCCAAACTTCAGTGTACCCTTGACTTCTCTTTCTCCTAATGGTTCTCCTGCCTTTTTCCACACATATTCCTGGCCAACTGACCCCATTCTATTGATTTTTGTTTCATCTGACCAAATAACCTTCTTCCAGTCTTCCACAGTCCAATGTTGATGCTTTAAAGCAAAGGCTAGCCTTCTCTTCCTATGAGCTACAGAGAGAAGAGGTTTTTTCTTCTTGGTTACAGCCTTGAGATTGGCTGCCTTGAGGGTGTTTCTAACAGTTTGGGTTGAGACAGGAGTGGAGATGATGGAATTGATGAACTTGGTAGCTTGAGTAGCATTTGAAGCCTTGCCAGATAGAATTTGGTGAACAATAGCTCTTTTGTTCTGTGGAGTAAGCTTGAGGGGACATCTCATTTTATGATTTTCCTTCTCTGGCATGTGTTCCTTTATGACTGTAGCAATAGTGGACTTGCCAAGACCAGTTTTGAAGGCAATTTGCCTAGTAGATAAACCAGAGGTGCAGAGAACAAGGATATTATTCTTTTGAGCAGAGGAGATGGGTTTCATGATGATTATGTTGAATGTCATAATCTTATGTGGGTTTATATATTCAGATGATATTAAAATCAGACCATATCAGTATTATGACACCACTTTAATCAAGAATATAATGTATGAATGGTCTGATTTTGTAATTTTAATAAAAAGTCAAAAAAGTGTCTGAATGAGTTATGTATTTGAAATTACCATATCTTGCCCATATATGATTTGATTCTCATGTTGAATATCTCAAATTCGAGCCAGGATATAGGGCTTCTAGATGTGTCCCTATATTATTTTGTTATTATTGAGTCCTGGCTTGCCATTGCCCAACTACTTGAAAATACATAAATATTCAGATACTTTTTTGAGCCACTGTATGTGCAGAAAGTACTGTTGGATGTCTGGCGGCTGTGATGCAAAGGGCCATAATGCTCCTGGACCTGCTGGTGAGGTACTACACCTGCACCCACCACCTGAAGCTACACCTACGTCATCCATTGCTAACCTCACTGTACTTGTCCTACCACCACCTGCCATCAACCCTGCTTTACTTATATCTGGCACCATACTTCATCCTCCACCACCTGTCATTGATCTGGCCTTACTTGTATCTGATGCCATACTTTGTCCTCCCTCACCTGTCATTGACCCTACCTTAATTGACACTGCATCATCATCCTCCTCTCAGGCTCCCATTGCCGGTCCATCTACACTACCTACCCCAAGCTAGGTTACAACAGATAATGGAAAAGGCCATGCTACAGTTCCTGCACCTGATGTGGGTTTCTATTCTAATCCACGCCTCCCATTACAGCTACCACCTATCTTCATAGATGCATATGCCAAGTAAGAGGTAGAGCATCTGTGCAAGCATGAAGCACAGTCTCTCAAATGTGAGCTTGCCCTCACAGCACAGAACACTGTTACTGTATTTGGCTGGGTAGTGGTATGTTTTTTTTACTATAGCAATAAGAGTTTAATTTAGAATGTGATTAGGATGGAGAGATGCCTGCAGTCTGCGAGTTTCAAAGCAGAATCATTCTGCCACATTTTAGGGTCACTGTGGAGTGGCTTCACAATCTTGGACTCTCCATTGATGATGGCTGTCACTACTTCAATGCGACGCAGCAATGCTGGAATAAAATATTTGTTGGTTATGTCCTTACCCTTCCAGGCAATCACGTCTACTTCAAGAACCTCAATGTCAAAGTTGCGCTTGACTTTGACAAGTATTACATCAATCGGCAGCCACAGACTATCCCTCACATTCATAACAACCTCAAAGGCGAGTGAGCCCATGTCCGCAATACTACCAGCAATCTTCATGTCAGCACCACTAGCTCTGATAGTGAACAGCAAACTGCTATATTACAAAAGCGGAGGCCACATTTCTCTTCTAATCATTCCCGTTGTAGGGATTCATTTCTGGTTGGGCTTGTAGAGACTGTTTTTACCTTACCTTATGTTGGCACTTTTGTAGCTTACATAATGAAGCAATCTTTTCACCAGTTACCAGTATGAGTCTGAGAGATCAGCAAGTTTTTATGGTATTTCCTCTCCTCTGAGCCTTGAGCCTGGTCCAGAAACCCTTTAGGGTCGAATAGTAGCTAGGTTCTGCAAGACCCAACATATTGTTCAGACTCACCATCTGAATTGTTGTACCTTCAACTGGAGCCCACCGCGAGGGTTTCTTGTGTTTCTAGGCTCTCCAAGCTCTCCAATCATCCCCCAAATTCGCCTATTATCCAACCACAGTCATTCATTACCAGCTTCTCCCACATTCCCACTTTTCAGCATCTCCTCCTCCTCCCCAGCACATTGATAAGCATTTTTCCCACGCGTTTTTCGAGCGGATCTCTCGCAAACTTAGGGTCGTATTCCCCACGTCCGTACGATCATTTTGAGCCCTGGCTCATCGAAATTGGAGCAGTAGTTGTGGAGATATCGAGTTTTTGGTGTTTTTGAGAAGTTGAGGGGAGATAAGGGTTTTCTGGGTGCTCAAAGGCCTGTCTCATCTAGCTCTTTTGGCCATTTACCATCCCTCAGTGGCTCTGTCCATTTCCCCAATCCGCTTTTTGATAGGACCAGCCCTTGTTGCCCTGTACCATACCCCTTCCTTCTCTTCCCTCTTGCACCTCCGCACTTTTCGCACTTTCACCAGCCCAATTCGCATCGAAACCCCATCGACCCTATACCCGTTTTGAAGCCCTCGTTCATGGCTTTCATTCGCGCATATCCGCGCCTTCGCGCGCTCAGCCGTTCGCTCGTTATTCGCATTTGCGCGTTCCCCCCTATTTTTTCGCCCCATTTTTGCGCTTTCTTTATATCTCGTCGCCCTGTGATCGCGCGCCCATCGCCTTAGGCGCGTTCTGACCGCATTTTCCTGCTCTTTCCATCCATCCGATCAGATTTCCGATACGCCCGCCCGCGCCCTCGCTACTCGCCATTTTCGCTATATTCGCGCATTTTCACCATTTCCTTCATATCTCCCTCAGTTCTCCACCAAACCTAGTCAACCCTATACTCATTTCGAAGCCCTCGTTCGCCTCTTTCTATCCGTCTACTCCCCATCGTCATCCATGCAACCATCATCGCATTTATTTCACTTTAGCATCGCTGCTCCTCCAGTACTAAAAGCAAAGTCTGGAGGATATCGTTTTATTGCATTGCCTGACCCTCACTCACTGGCGCAGTTTACCTGGCATACGCGTCAAGGAAACAAAAGGTGTTTGAGGACCCCCAGGTTAGTTCTCTTAAGTTTAGCTTAGCTTTGGTTTGCATAGGTAGATGACTGGGGACAGTCATGATTTAAAGTTCCCATGAGATGTAGGGATTCATTTTTGGTTGGGCTTGTAGAGACTGTTTTTACCTTACCTTATGTTGGCACTTTTGTAGCTTACATAATGAAGCAATCTTTTCACCAGTTACCAGTATGAGTCTGAGAGATCAGCAAGTTTTTATGGTATTTCCTCTCCTCTGAGCCTTGAGCCTGGTCCAGAAACCCTTTAGGGTCGAATAGCAGCTAGGTTCTGCAAGACCCAACACATTGTTCAGACTCACCATCTGAATTGTTGTACCTTCACCGTCATCAATGCCGCATCAACTTGGATTCCTCTGATGATACTCTAGAGCTAGCACATGCACTGCCAGCAACTCACCCCATCCTTCATACTACTATCAAGCATGAGTGATCCTCTGATGAAATAAGCATCTCCTCCAATGATTCAATGGATGATGAGATGCAACAACCAGTCCCAAAGCCCCTTCATGTCAAGTGGGAGCCATCCATTGATGTCATTAGCATTTCCTCTGACTAAGCTGCTCCTGACAATGATAGGCCCTCTCCTGGAGTGTCGTATGAGTACCCGATTGAGGTTGAAACTACTGTCGTATTACCACTCTGGCTGCGATGGTACTATGCAGTTGACATCAATGCAGGTTCTATTTCTATGGAGAATGCAAGGAAGTCTGGTCACAGCGTCAAGGAGGCTTTTACTCATGTCTTTGGAGATGTTCCCTATCGCTCCCAGACTGTCAGTGATGATTGTATTTGCTGGCAGCAGGCAGGACCCACAGCAAGGGCTGCATTTATCGAGGCAGGTGCACTCCTGCTGGCTTATGGTCTGCATTTATGGCAGCCTATCCTGCCAAAGGTGCTGCAGAGAAAGTGGCAAAGAAGTGTCTTGCTCATGCACTGTGACCTGTGGTTCTCTTACTGTATACTATTTCTCAATACTTGGGCATTTGTTATTTTATATGCTGGTTATATTATATCTCGTACATGTCACACAATAGCCATCGCAATGTCATTATTTACCTCAGCAGGCCACCTAACTGTGGAGATTGCTGACTCTCTAGCATAACATGCACATATGCTCCTTCCCTGCCTCTCCTCTCCACTCTTCTAGTATCCCGCTCAAAGACTTTCTAGTTTGAATGACACCGGCAGCTCCATAGGGATATTTGCATCTGATAGAGCTGGAGATGTTTGTTTAGTGCCTTCGTCATCCACGTCCATCATTTTCTCTTCACCATCTTCGTCGCAGAATGCAGGCATAACTTGATACTTCTTGGCAACCTTTACAGCTGGAACACCTGTGCCAGTGTCATGAGCACCTATGCCACCAATATTACGGAGCATGCTGCTTGGACGACCATATTCAAGCACAGCACTGATGTGTGCTCAAGGAAGTGAGCGAGGGTCAGTGAGAAGTCGTCAAGTTGGATGTTAGTGAATAGCATGCCATGTAAAAGAACAAAGAATTTGGGTGCATGGGCGTCAGGTTACCACCGTCATCCTATTTTACAGTTGACTTTTGCCTTTCATCTTGCTGGTCATCCGCATTTATTTGCTGCGTCACTTATGCAAATAGTTCAGTTCCTCTAGGGTAGATCTGTGTGAGATCTTGTGAGCCCAGCATCGGTTTGCTGTGATGTGCATGCATTGTGATGCGCCAGTTGGGCACGACCCAGCAGATAGATGTTCACATCGGGGAGAGTACGCGCAAAATTTATGCCTTACTCACTGGAATTCTAGATGTTGTGGAAGGGTCAAAAGCCAGTAGTCTAGAGCATTGTCCGGACGTTGACCCTATCAAGGGTCTAGACTGGAAGCGCACATTCGGTTTACATCTGTGGTTCTCTGAGCTGATGGATGCACCAATATCACAGGTCTTTGAGTCCTACAACTGATCACGACAAGAATTGCCTTTTTGTGTCACCCCTCCACTCCCATCATACCTCAAGCACTCATCAGAACCATTGCCATTCAATGTTCCTACCCCATCACCTTCTGACACTCTCTTTTCTTTAATTCGCCTACATGCAGACCCTGCATGCTCATTATCACAGGCCCTCTCCCCACTCTCATTTGGGCCTTCACCAGGCGATTACTCACTCTCGTGGCATTTCTTAGCGGCTGAGCGATGGTAAATATATGCCTATGGGTCCAGAGTGCATACCCAGTACCCAGGGCACCCTTGGGACGCCCAATGAAAAGTATATGGGTTCATCAGGATATCGCAAAACAACTATCTACCCACTCAATGGCCAGTTAGCAGGACATCTGCCCTCCTTTTCCAGCTTTGCCCTTGTCAACCTATTCTTTGTAAGACCATCTCATCAAGAAAAAATCTATACCTGTGAACTATCATCTCATGACAGATGGCATGATATCCCCCAAACCAGACATTTGTCTGTTCTGCGACTGACGAATTGAAGTACCACCTGGCACCATCTTCTCCAAGGAGATGTTCAAATGATGCAGGATTGCAGTTTTCCTGGCACCACCAGTCGGTAATTGCATGTTTGCAGTTGAAGTGGAAAACATCAACGGAAAGGCTGATGTCTTTGAAGTACACATCATCCCTGACAATCTTAGAGAGCATGCAGTTATTGTCATAGAATATGTGCTTTGGCTTGATGTCATCAGAATGGAATACATGTTTAATCATTTCCTGGATTATTTATATTAGCAGGCCATTTGTAGCGCTGACAATGCTCACATACCATGACACTTCCAACACCTTCCGGTCTCCCTTGCAAGTATCATCCTGCACGGGGCAACAATCAGTTGTTCATTATGCGTGCGCTAGCGCCCAAATTGTCCACGGAGTTTTCTACCACTGGCAGCAGTACTGTCCTGCGCTGTGGCAGCTTGCACAGTCCCATCAGCATCTACAGCAAGTGTGAAATCTTCCTCAAGTGGGGCATCATCGATGAGTTCATCCAATGGCACATCCTGTGCAATGGAATCTGTGGGATTTGCGAGTTGGGAATGCTGAAGACGCTGCTGAAGTTGGAAATGGCTTTGCCCCCAAAGTTGGTGCATGTTCTTGACCGCTTTGTACTCTGCAAGGTGGAAAACCTTGCTCTTGATGAGGATGTCATTGCTACAGCTGACAATAGCACATTTGTGGCCATGGGTGAGTGTATGAGTCAGGCAAAAGTGATGGTTGTTGTTGTTAAGGGGCACATGGCAGTTATGGATAGCGCAGCACAGATGGCCAACAGTGACCCCATCAATAACGACAACAGAAAAATTGCTTATGACTGCTCCTGCATCATCCCTAAAGAAGTGGGTGCATTTGTTGCAGTAGTGTCGAAGCTCTTCTTGGCTGTAAGTTCGGATGTGATTGTTGCAGTTAATGATGGTGTCCATGAAGCGGGCCTTCTGGTCTCCATCTTGGGGTACTAACAAGACTGCATGGTGCTCCATGGCATCCTCGATCAGGGTGAGTTGTACAAACCCATGCCAGACATGATCCCCAGCAAGCTTGAAGTTCCATGGAAAGCTGGGAGGTGGTATGGAATTCTGCATCAGCGCTGAGTTATACAGTCATGCACAATTTGACATGAATGTCCTGGATGAGGCAGAAATCAGAAATATGTCAAATTGTCAGCCTAGCGTACTTACCATGAGACAAGCATCATTGTGCACCACAGATGAACAACCTTTGTCTCCACAAATTGATGTCCACCCACTTGCAGGACATCCAGGATCCCAGGATAGAATGTTTAAACACCTGCCTTGACACTAAAGCCGTGGTGGTAGTTTGTATTGCAGTCTGAATGTGTCATGATGATGAGAAAAAGAAGATTCATGCTAGATACATACTGGCACAATAGAGGTGGACAGAATATGTCGCAATAGGCCCATTATCTAGTGTGTAGATAATGACTTGTTGTTGTTCTGCCTTCTTGAGGACAGAGCCTTGCACATGAGCAGGACAGTTGCGTGTCTGACATGTGTGATGAGGTGGAAAAAGAATGCATGGTGCTATCAGTCATATGTCATCCATGTCAGTAATCTTCATACTAGCAACACCACTCACTTATTCCATGCTGTCATCCGTGATGCGCAAAGAGTGACATGTCTACATGACTTGATACACCTTCATTGCCATGCCACACAATGTTCCTAAGAACCTTCCAATATATATCCACATCACTCTCCGAAATATTGCAGCTGCCAGCCAGGAAAAGTTTGATCATAGGAGAGAGAACTAGAGAGGTACTATCAGGGTGATGAGAAGTAGCTTGCACGAGTATGATGTCATCCTTGAGTCCTGATGCAAGTGTAATGAAGTGAAATACCATGCTGAATGTCAGAGGTGAGCAATTAGGGAGCTGATGATGCAGTGATTGCAACATCTCAAGGGCTGATGATGGTCCTTGCGCAGTCATTTTGAGCAGAGGCAGGAGGTAAATGTTGAGCGGAGGTAGGAGGCAAAGGTCTAAATATAGTATTCTTGATGCTGTGTGCAAGGTGGCTGACAGCGAGGACGTGTGGGAAACAGTGAGCTTGATACATGATATTATATTGACATTAAATCTAATATATAATATATGTGATATGTGTGAACAATAACTATGCAGACGCGGATGGGGGCAGGCAGTTGGATAGGGTCGGTGGGTCGAATTTTCCAGGATTAAGATATCCTCAGCGCAAGTGATCATGACACTGTGGACATGAGCTCGAAAGCAAATATGAACACTCAAGCTCAAGATGTGGAATGTATGACTCTCACTTGGCAAATAGAATGTGGAGGATAACTAGATGCAAATACGATAAACTCTGGCAAAACTGGCACAGCAAAGCGCAAGAACAAGCCAGGTCGTCCGAAGAAGAAGAAAGCCGCAAAGGAGACAGGTGTGTGCACAACATCATTTTTCAACTTGGTGTTTCACAGACAGTTTCTTTCTTTCCTACATACTTAAGTCTTGGTATGACTTGATCTTTGACATCTCTCTGCTGATCATTGTCTAGATGTACATATCTGCCCCACATGCTCCCACATGAGTGACATACTACCTCTCCATTTTCTTGGAGGCAGAGCTTCGCAAAGCCGAAAAACAAAGGAAATCACTCAATTCATTCTTGCAGCTAACAGCTGAATTGCCATTCGATACTTTGAAGGCACAGTTACTTGCTCAGATTTTGGCAAAACTCAACCCCAGCAAGATCTCATATGACGACTATGACATTGTCTGGACCGTACCACGGATCCAACCATCTCCTTTGGCTCTTGCTTTGGACAGCGATTACAAATTTTTGCTTCAGCACGCCATAAAACACAAAGAGCTGCAGACAAATATCACCATCAAGGCTCGCACGAACAAGGTCAGTTATCTTTCCTGGATATATGCACATATTATGCTTGACTGACAAATGTTGTAGAAGAAAAAAATGAGGAAAGGTGAACCATCACGACAGGGATACAGACACAAGCTCTGGAGAGGATGATGTAGGTTCTGAGAATGAGAGTGAAGATGACAAGCAGCTGAAAAAGAAGCCAAAGAAGACTGTAAATATATTTTGCCTTCTTACCAATGTTCTCATGCAGTGATTTACCTACAGTCAGCAAAAGAAAAAGCCAAGGTACTAGAGACTAACTTGAATATAAAGATCAACACAAAAATTCAACAACTTTGTGACCATTGGATGTGTTTAAAGCCTGGATGTATGAGTGAGCTCTGTGTCATCCATGTAGAGCATCCTGAACACTTCCTGCTCAGACATGAGCATCTTTCTGTATGGGTGGCTACATGGGTATTCTTGTAGACTATTGTGAAATGATAATTTGCTCACTTCACACTCAGAACAAAGACAAAGCACAAGCAAATCTTGAGACTCCTCCAAACCATGCCAAATTCAATACACTCCCAGGGCAGAAGGGCACTATCTCTCTTCTTCAGTGTCACCTCGCTGAACGTGCACAGCCTGCAAGTCAGCCTCATGGTACTGTCATCAATTTCAACATCCCATCAGAGCTTCTTGCTGTGTTTTTCCCTCCTGCAGCTCCAAACAACAACATACCTCAACCTGCACCTGCTGGATCATGCACTGAAGGTGGTCAATCAGACTCTCTGATTCCCTATGGTATGCTGCATGGACCAACACTTTCCCTCAATGATTTCTATAGCAACTATACCCTCAGCGATGATATCCACATGAAGCTACACCAGAACAGGTATACAGGCATGGAGACTATCTGTTACATCCTTGTCTCAGAGCTGAAGGAAATGGAGTTCAAGCTGGGAGAGATTGCTGTGATGCGTCCAGCTATGAAGTGTTGGTGCAGGTGAATGGTTTCTTGTTATATAATCTACTTTGTGCTCTTTGTTAGTCTACATCACTGTATTGTATTGAGAGAAATTGTGCTAGAAGTACCCTGCATGCATAACATACCCAAGTGCATCTGATTCTGTTATCTGATCCATTGTGATGATGTACATATCATAGATAATCTCATCCAATTCTGTTGAGAAGTAATTCTGGTTGTGACGAATGAAAGCCTTGATCTTGGAGAATGCTTCCTCAATTGGATTCAAATCAGATAAGTATGGATGGAGATATTCGAGCCATACACCTCAAAACTATGTTGTGTGTCAATAGGGCTTATTATGCATCACATGTGAACTCATCTGCTTCATATACAAGATCTGCAACACTGTGACCATAGTGACATGTTGCATTGTCCATGACGAGCACACTAAGCTTCTCAGGGTATGGAGAGCATAGTGGTAGCTGGTCGAACTAATGAGTTCATGTTTCAGAGGTTGAATAGCACTTACAATATCTTCCTGAAGAAAGACCTTAAACTTCTCCACAGTGAATGAACCTTCAATTACTGAACATATCATCATTCCATCAATGGTGAGCAGGCCCAATGCAGAAAGGTGGTGTCCTCGCACAAAGACTCCCTTCTTTGCTGCTCTTTTTCCCTTCTTTGATCTCTCAAACCTCCTTGAAGTTGTCCTCTCATCTTTGGATGTCTCATCTAAGAATCTAAGCTCCTCTGGGTCATACTATGCCATTCATCTAATGAAGTCAGCCCTTCGAGTCTCATTTCGTTCTTTTGCAATCTTCTTCAGCTTCATGCGAGAGATTCCTGCTTGGGAAAGTTCACAGTATTGTTGGAGTCAGATGGACATGGTCATGGTACAAGCACAGGAGTAAAAGTCTTAGTAATACATAGAAGGATGAGTAATGTAGGGAACAACTAATAACCGGTAATGTCCGAGATGGACAAGATTTGTCATTGACTCATGGACTATAGACAAGTCCATGCTTACATATACATAGACCGGGTACTTACATTTAGCGTACCTTAGTATATATACTGTAGTATTATTTCGAATAGGAATTCAGTCAATTTAATTATCTCAAAGTCTTCATTCAAATCTGCACTAAATTTTACAGGTTATGAGCCCTGCTACTACCATGGATATGATGCTCCCCAGCTCCTCATCGCTATATCATATCCCCCAGCTCTCTGATGATGGAAAGAACTAGATAATCTATAAGAAAAGGGCCCAAATGATGATACAAGCACAAGGTTTGATGTACTATCTTGATGGTAGGACGAAGGAGCCTGTACCTTTCAAGATCGATTCACAAGGACAAGCACTGAAGCCAACCAAATCAGTAGCTACCCAAATAGAGATTGAAGAACAGGAGAAGAAGGAAGACGAGTTTCAACAGAAGGACTCACTTGTCAAGTAACATATATTTAGTATGGTCTCGGACCAACTATTGTTGCACATCCAGAGCCTCTGGGAAGCCTCGAAGATCTGGGCAGAGATATGCCACATACACAAAGGAATGACAGAGATGGTGCAGATAGACCTGCGATGGAAACTGCAGGAGACCAGGTGCGAAGAAGGCGGAGATGTGAAGACACACTTCGGAGACCTATTGAAGATCCAAGAATCATTAGCAAAAATGGGAGCAAGTATAGATGAAAGAGACTATGCTATTGTTATGGGATCACTACCAGAATCCTACAGACCAATACTCTCATCAATCAACGCAGCTGCACGCATCACGAAACAGCCACTTACCTCATATGAGTTGATGAATGTCATCACCGAGGAGTATGAGCACCAGCAGATAGCCCATCCCAAAGCTCCTAGAAAAGGAGGAAACAATGTGTTCTCAGCAAAGACAAATGAAAGGAAGAACAGAAATGAGGACATTACCTGTTACAATTGCAACAGGAAAGGACATTACAAGTCTGATTGCTGGAGACCTGGAGGAGGGAAGGAAGGACAGGGACTGTGTCAAGGACAGAGGAAGGGAGGACACTTGAATCAGACTGCTAACACAGCAGAAAGCAATGATAACTATGCCTTTGCCTCATCAGACCTTGCCAATGTTGCAAAACAAATGAACATACCTATGGAACACTGAGGAGCAATCATTGACTCCAGTGCAATGTCCCACTTCTGCCCCGATCACTCGAAGTTTATAACCTACACCTCCATCAAAGCACAAGATGTGCACACTGCAGATGGTTCTACCATCAGCACTATAGGGAAAGGGGACATAAGGATAGACTTACCTTGTGGGATGAAGAAGACCACTGTAACCCTCAAAGACACTCTATATATGCCAAAGGTGATGTTCACGCTAATATCGGCCAACAGGATCGCTACAGCTGGTTTCACAGTACACTTCGAAAATAGAATGTGCAAAATACTCACCCCAGTACCAGAACGAAAGACCATAGCCGAAATTCTGCAGATCAACGGACTATATTGAATTGAGTCAGCAGTAGCTCGCAAATGTGAAAGACAAGCTTATGTCCACTCACCAGATAACAGGAAGCTCAAAGTACAAGCGGAGGAGGCATTGTTTGCTGGTATAGATGAGGAAAGGAGGAGATATTGAGCATATTGGCTGGAAGAAGAACAAATTTCTGTCAAATGAAACATTAGTTTTGTCCCGCCAGACATCAATTTTCATGATGACGTACTGGACGAGGGGGAGTCTAGCCAGGTGACACAAATCAATGCACCAAATATTGTCCAGCCCGTCGCACAAACTCCCCAGAGTGCACATTCCCTACCAATTCCAATGATAATCAAAGCATTAGAAGCTGCACATCGAGAGCCGACACTAGATGAGGCCTTGAGAAGCCAAGACGAAGGAGCAATACACACACCAGGTGAAACTGAAAGTGACATTCATATGATGGCATCTGCGCATCGAGAGCCAATACTGGAAGAGGCCTTGAGTGACAAAGATGATGCAGCAATAGAAAAGGAAGACATACCAGGCATTCATAGGCCATTGGCATCAGCCACGCATCAAGAACTGGCACTGGATGAGGCCTTCAGCAGCCCAGATGCTGCAGAATGGCAGAAGGTGTTGACCTACAAAATCAACGCATTTGTGGAAAGATTCCATCTCAAGGATGCGAAGATGTAGCAGACACTCATAGGAATAGGGATAGTTCTGATGAAAGAACAGTCAGACCATTCGCCAGGCACCAAACCTGAAATATCCGAACAACATGTACCGTATCAACAAGCAATTGGATCGCTAACACATGCAGCAAGCCAGCCACATAGGCATTTGATATCCAGACATGTTGTCCAATTGCATGGGTTCCCGATTGCATGGCGCACTCAAGAACAGAGTATTGTCGCACTATCAACTACTGAAGCAAAATACATAGTGTTAGAATCAGCAGCACGCAAAGCACTTTACCTGGAAAACTCAACAAATGAGTTGTATGAGCCAATGAAGACAACTGCAGAGGTATACTGTGACAATCAAGGAGTTATAGCATTGGCATCAAGCAAGAAATTTCACAGACACACCAAGCATATAGACCTCCACTACCACTTCATCTGCGGCCTTGTCCAAAATGATATCCTCCAACTCCAATACGAGCTGTCGGACCAGAATCTTGCAGACACATTTGCAAAGGCACTGCCAGTACCACATTTTCAAGAATTGAAAGAAACAATAGGAATAAGCTGTGCTCGAGGGGGAGTGTTGGAGTCAGATGGTCATGGTCATGGTACAAGCACAGGAGTAAAAGGCTTAGTAATATGTAGAAGGATGAGTAATGTAGAGAACAACTAATAACCGGTAATGTCCGAGACGGACAAGATTTGTCATTGACTCACGGACCACAGACAAGTCCGCGCTTACATATACACAGACCGGGTACTTACATTTAGTGTACCTTAGTATATATACTGTAGTATTATTTCTAATAGGAATTCAGTCAATTTAATTATCTCAAAGTCTTCATTCAAATCTACACTAAAGTTCACAGGCACACCATAGTGAAACGAACAGAAACAAGCTGGTTGTTGTCGAGTAGGTCAAGTAACTCATCCAGGAACCAGTCAGGTCTATGATGCACAAGTCAAAGGAGGTAGTGAACATCGTTGAAATGTAAAGTTTGCAGGCGACCAGAAATGCCATGAGTGTGATGGACAACATCACCAGTCTCTCTCCATAATTTGCAAATGCGCCAGAAAGTTCTTTTAGAGAAGCTGACAGACATGGATTAGTTTCCTTTTTTGGAGAAGTGTTTTTTTATTCTCATCATATTTACAAATGCGACAGTGCCAACCATTTTGCAAATAGTTGTAATACTACTAATGTCTATAACACTCATATTGTTTCGATGTACTTGTATTCAGCGACTCTAACTGCAATAAAATATGACTGTGTCCCCCGAGCATAGAGCTGGGGGACTCTGCTTGCCCTAAACATGACCTCTCACTCAAGTGTAGATTGATTCAACAAACCAACATAAATATCTGAATTTTAACAAGTATTCCTATCTTTTGCTAGTTAGTAAGGTGTGATTGGTGTTAGTATTAGTGTCAGAAACAAACTCTTCAAGATTGAGAGGCGCCTTCTCAAAAGATAGTGAATACTGCAAACTCATTATATCAAACAACTAACTATGAGCTCACTGTGTCCAACAACTAGCAAGCAAGATACAGCCTCAGTTGTACCAAAAAAATTTACTTTCACCAAATCTTGGTGTTTTTTTTTCCAAAACATATTTCAGAAATCTTCATATAGTCTTCATGTGCATCTAAGACTCACAGTAGCTTAGTGGGGAGACTTTGGAAATTAATAGTGACACTTGACCTCACTTATCTAAGTAGCAATACTAAGCCAAAGTCTTCTTTGGCTGATAGACTTTAGCTATTAATTAGGGGACTTAGCATTGAAATCCAAGGACATCTATTTCTAATTCTATTTAATACTCATAGTAGATTCCTTAACAACAGATTCAATAATAAGCTAAGAGTTCTACATAAGCATTAATTAGTCTTGACCTTTGATTCTACCTATTTGTGCTGAGGACTGCTTATTATAATTCCATACTATTCTTGATGAAGTATAATATATTACAAGGCATTATTATAAGAAAGCTGGAGGAAGAGTTCTCCATTTTTTTATCATCATACTATTAGAGTGACTAGACTTTGTTTTTCTGTCAAATTCCATATTATTATTGGATTAACCATAGTATTTACTGATCTTACAAAAGTACCTCTAGCTGAACATACCTTGGAAAGTCTAAATAAGCTACCCATAAATGATGATATTATCAGTCATTAGTATTTGTCTGAATCACTGATCATGGAGATATTTGGTTTTATAGGTATTCATTTATAGGTTATCTATCTAAAAAGACATTGCATCACTCTATTGTTATCATCTCATTGTTGTGAAAAAATTGTTACTGTGAAGTTGTGGTAATATCGTACTTAAGATAATCAATACATTTGTTTTTGGTTGTCAGTGAGATGTAATACTACTTATAAGGCTAATATTGTAAGCTGTATGTCTGTTGATTTTGAGCCTCATATATTCATAATGTATTCGTGATATTTTTAAGGTGCTATTATGGTAAATGATATAAGAAAGCCAAGGCATTATTCTGGACTGTTAAGGAAGCTTTTGCCTATTTCATCTATCTCATGTATTTCACTAAAGGCCATGTGGTATTGTCACATGTTTTCAAGCACCAACTCAATTGGTGTTGCACATTAGAGCAGTGCACTACATAACACAAGTATTTTCCCTTTTGTAATTATTTATGGTACATACATATAGTAAATATAATAAAATTAAAGTGGAACAACTGATGTTTGAGTAGGATATAATTGCAGACAGAGGGACAATAGATATGTGGTGATAGAAGATAAAAGAGATTAGAAGATGAATGACAGAAGGTTGTGAAAATTTTTTAAAAAGAAGGCAAAGACAATGTATGGGAGGACAAGAAAATGAGAAACTGAGGGAATGGGAGATGGGAGAATGTATATATTCAATGGTACTTTTACTTTTACTCTTGTCAAAACCATCCTCAAAAAACTGCAATATCTATTATTAAGATATCCAAAGAAGCCTTCACAAATATTGGGATGCACTTCCCTTGAGAATATTGACCACCCAAATGCCTCACCCACACACCGACAACCCACCACAAATTTGGTACTGATGCCTTTAACATGATTGTTGACTGTCATCCCAGGTCCTTCCAGGAACCTGCTTGCTGTCATGAAGCCAACAATGAGCTGCCAGCACCTATCTCCACCCCCACCAAAGAAATATCAACCACTGAGGAAGAAGAGGTCACATTATCTGCACTGTAGGATGTTGAACTCAACCATGGCATAGATAAAATCAGTGGTGGGCAAAAAAAAATTCACAAATTAAAGGATTTACTCTACGGAGTATGTATAGCTTCGTTGCAACCTCCTCCCCCCCTCAACATAGCACTATATACTTATCTTCATTTCACTTTAGGAAAGCTGTTGATGCGCTATGTAACCTTGCCGTAGTGATATTGACTCATGCCATTTTCAGCCATTCGCAGTGATATCATTGATGATCTTCCCATACACTAAGACCACAGGGAAGGAATAGAGCAGTACCTACTGCGAGAAATGCCATGGCGATCAAGAAGTAGTATATCAACCACGCATCATGCCCTTCCTGTATTGAATAAGAGAAGACCGAAGCTGCAGACGCCGGGCCAACGATCCTCGCCACTGAGGCAGCCATCTGCGCGACTCCATTGGTTGCTCCGAGCGAAGCACGATTGGGGGCGGCGGCTCTGATAAACAATGCTATGCAAGCTACGACTTCTTAGTAAAGTAAGACGTCGGAAGTGCTGAATTGACATACGGTAGCACATGTTCAAGCTCATCGTCAGCATAAGCTGAGCGGCAACACATAACCACACAGCCATACCTATCCCATGGGCTCGGGCCAGAGCGTTGATCACTGGGAATAAAATGATGGTGGGTATGCCGGAGCTAACACCAGTGATGTGGATGGCTCTTGCACCGAAGCGATCATGCAAACGAGCGTAGAAGAGTAACTGAGATATGCCATGTACGACGCCTTGCGCTGCAAGTAAGGCGCCAATGCAAGGAGGGTCAAGGGAAAGACCACCAAGTTCAATCGGTGTCGCATAGAAAACAGGTAGGACTAAACTAAACGCCATGTCAAATAGGCCTGTGGTGGCATAATTTGCTGTTACGATCGAAACTTTTGAGGTTAGCAAGGCACGCAGCGGAAGCGGCTTTGATTGGAATTCCCCGCGATTCGCTTCCCCAGGATTAACTATAAGATTGCTCGATGGCTGGCGAGGCTTTGAGTATGACTGTCCGAAGAATCCTCCTGTAATTAGCTCCCAAAGCGGTGCCTTGGTAGAAATGCTCTTGTAACCACACTTAGCGTGATCCAGAGATGGGTTTTCAGCATCGTGCTCACCTCTTGAAGACGGCAATACGTGACTAGCCAAGCTACTAATGCAAACAGTGCCGAAATAGAGCATGGCAGGAGATATGGGTAGGCTTTCAGGAGTTCTGATCGCCCAAAGATGTCAGGGAATCTGTCTGCTGGTCGGGAGAGCGAGCCGCCAATGAGTGGTCTAGATGTCGTGAACTTCAGTGAGATAAAATGGAATATGTATCTATATATGCCTACCCAACTGCATTTGCGATCATCCACGGAATTGGTACATAACTGTATGCCTCAGGCATATTGGTTATGTCAGTCATGTCCATCACCATGATCTTGAGGATACCATTGCTCGCATCAAATGCTCCGCAGACAACACGACTGGTCAAGAATATCAGTAGTCAGTCGCAAGTATAATTTTATATTTGATTGAACACACCGACCTAATCACAAGATCAAGGAAAGTCTTCGACAGCCCAAACGAAAACATCGAAACAGAAATTGCCAATAGAGCTATCAGTAATACAGGTTTCCGCCCAACGTGGTCGGACAGTTGACTCCAATGAAATATAGTCAGTGCATGAGCTGCATAGTATGATGATTGCTCGGGAGAATATCAGGAACGAATGAAGGGGAAGGAACAATGAAGACATGCTTACAAGAATGCCGGCATAGCGACCGACTTGAGACTCGTCTCCGTCAGTCACTCCAATGTCTCTAACGAGCTTGATAAAGTTCCAGTGGTGGTCAGATACGAGTCTAAGCAAAGGAAATATACACATATACTCACTTGGGGAATAAACGGAGCAAGGGTCTGAGAAGAAAGAGGATCTAACATTTCCAAGAACAGTATAACTGAAAATTGTTTCCAGGGTAGAGGCGTCCTAGTCATTGGCTGCTCTGGTCGTTGGAGAAGAGGCGTCTCCTCGTCATCCTGCCGTGCAATCATAGTGGTACGAGAAAATGACTCTGACGGAAGATGCAGCCCAACATGGGCATAAACTCGTTTTAAAGAGGCGGTGGATCTGATTGACAAGTCTCAACAACCTGCTTTTGACTTGGAATGATTAAAAGACGATTCAATACGTCACCTCCTAATATGCTATATTTAGCACTCACCTGTGGGTATCATTGTTGTCATATTGGTGGCTGGCTGACGCTCACCGCATCAGGCGCACAGTGCACTGCATGTGATGAAAGTCCCGTTGCATTAACTCAATACGTCCAGCTACGGATGGTCGCTGCAATATTATTATTAGTCGTATCCATGCCTATATATCGCACATGTACGTATTTATCATCCGCAGGCGATCAAAATGACCAAAAGGTTCGATGACTTTCGGCGGGTGGCTGCTAGCCTCTCGTCGATAAAGAGTAGGGCAGTCTTCATGTGAATAACTTGAATTTGAAGGTCAAAGTTTCTGACAGTGATAGGCTCGGAATTACAAACGTACCTCGATTCAATTTGCCCCGTATACTCAGGTAGTAGTACCTCAGCTATCCCACAGATACTCGCCCGGTGTAAACGTGTTTCGGGAAGAGAGCTGACTCGGAACGTGTAATGAAATGTCCGTTGCGCAAATTGCCGATTCAATGGCCGCGATGATCCCTCTGTTTCAAAGTCAACTGTTCGCCGTCGCATTTGATTTACCCGGTGACTCAATAATACAGCGTCGTGGTCTCCCTCTGCGGCTCCTGCAAGTTTTAGTCGGCATCGTTGCCCTACCGTTGGCGGATGTTGAAAAAGTCGTTCGTGCGTTGGATGTTGACGATGTTTACTCACTTCGAATATAGCGCTAGCGCTGGCGTCAAGCTGTCATGGATTGTCCAGGTTTAAAATCAGCCTCAAGGACCTAGTGGCAAGAACTGCTCAGGGAATAGATGACACGAATCCAACGTCACTCACCTCTGGAATTGCCATGACTTCTTCTTGAACTTCAACCCATGTCATGCGTACTCCCCGTTCTAGAATCGCCACGGAGAACCCCTCTTGTAATTATAGTCCAACTCGTGTGTATCTTTTCTCAATGATACCGTGACAAGAACTGTTGTGCGTGCGTCAAGCTCAAGCCTCGTCCCCACTGTGCTACACGGCCCCGGGCCTCATTCATGTCATACTAATCATCTTAGTGTAAAACCCCATACATGCCTCCGTCAGCACCGCGTTGAGCTTTGTCTCGTGGTTCAACCTGACCCATCTCCAGTCAAATATCATAATCTCTTCCCACAAATACTTCCCTGTTGCACTGGTAAGCTCGTTTCTCACTAATGGGCACTGCGCTGACATGTTTTACTCGTCCAGGTCGGCGTTTCTGCAGCTCATAAGTGGTCCCTATGGAATAAGCAACCTTGACTATCAATCGTTCCTCGACTTTTGGATGGACGAGTGCCAAGCCTATAAGAAAATACCAGAAGATAGATTCAGCATAGATGCGTGCGTTTGTCTTGCTTGAACCATGCTACCCGTTAATTGTTGACGAGGTGTTCAGCCTTGAAGGAGTGAACATCAGTGAAGTAGCTACCACACAAGGCACGTTCTTTAAAGATTTAGATTTATTCGATCCAGTCGAATTGGCAATGACGCTAGGTTGATGATAATTAGAACGCGAAAGCTCCTCGAACTGTCGTTCCTGCTTATGTTGGACTCCGGGATATATTCTCAAGGAAAGCAAATGGCACTTACGTGGCCAATGTAGCCCGGGACGCCTGGATAATTTCCGGCGAGGTTGGTGACACCTATCTTGCGTCTTGCGGGCTCATTTCTAGTTTCTCAGACGAAACTGAGGCTCGCAGTTCATTGTCATTCCCTCCTGCAACGATTGTCAAACATATACCATACCAGTGATGCCAACTGGACCTACACGGACCTTCCATCTCCACCGATACTGTTTGCAGCATTGATTTTTCGAATTTCTATTTGTCTATTCAGTCTAGGAGTGCGAAGTGGCGCTTATGGGGGCACAGGTAAGATTTAATGTTCATAGTATATCTGAAGATCAAATATTAAAGTACCTTGATATACTAGATTTATGAATTGGCTGGTGTACAGTCAAGCCGAGATTCTTGCACCAAGTGGTAAATGCAAACCTTTCGAAATTTGAGACCACCACAATAGGTTGTTTTAAAGCTCCGCTATGACGTTCAGATATAAGTGACTCCTATTGTGTGTACATTCAAACTCCAAACTACATGGACTGGTTCAAACAACACTTTCAGCAACGTGCTCGTCGGCACCCAGAGGTTCAGCCAGGTGCTCCTCCTGAGTGGGCACCTGCAGCAGAACAATCATCCACATACGGTCTTCAGAACGAAGCCTCAGACGAAAGTTACGAAACAGCCCTCGAGTTCTGTGAAAGACATCCCATTGAATCGTCAGCAATTCTACCCTCTCGAACCATCACGGACATTGACAGTAATGGGTGCTTAGAATGGCGAATGCAAGCTCACGACTCTTCCCCTGTCTCCGTGATCCATAATTCAGGTGGGAAGGGCGGACTCTCGCAGATACGCTCTAGAGTGGGCTGCCCAGACACATGTCTCCTCAGCAACCTGCCAATCGTCGCTGGTCAATATCACTTCCCGATCGATGGTGGAGTATACTTCGAGATCACTGTAAACAAAATGGCAGACCCATCCAAAGGTGGTGTAATCGCAATTGGTATGCATATTTTCGCTCCTTTCGCCTCACCTCATTTTTTGTCCGTTAGGAACTGCTTGCAGACCGTACCCATTATGGAGGCTTCCAGGCTGGAATCGATTGAGCGCAGGCCTTCACCTCGACGACTTCCACAAATTCTTTGAGGACCCAGAGGGCGGGCGTCCTTGCTTCCCACTGGGCTTTCCACCCATTACGTCCGTCGTTGGCCATACGATCGGTTGCGCATATTCTTTCTACACAGGTACAATGTTCTTCACAGTCGACGGTCAACGCCTGCCAGATGCGTTTACCGGTATATATTTGCAGAACCGCAGCGGGATTGATGTGTATGCTGCTGTGGGTGTGTCTGGGGAGTGTGACGTCTTGGTAAATTTTGGTAGTACATCTTTCAAGTGGCTGGAAGGAAATGAGTGGAGGTGGAGGGTGGATAGGCAGGTGAGGAAGCTCCGTGATGATGTTGGAGATCAGGAAGAACTGCCTGCGTACAGTGCACGTTAGTACATTTCTCGGACTGTCAGGCCACTTTCTAAACCTGCAGGTGGATAAAACGGACTGCTATTAAACGTAGTTACAGCCTTGATGAAACTTTGTCGATTGCGGTCAGAACTTGAAACTTCAGTTCGAAATGAAATCAAGTTTCAAATGTGGCACAACATATAAGTACTAGTGCAAAGTGCACTCCTCTACTCGCTTTAAATCCTTCATACTTCCTCGACGAGTCCTGCTCATCCGGCAAGCTTCCATCAAGTTTCATCCATCCAGAGTCTAAGTGCAGTGCACACAGACATTTTACTATCAAATATAGCAACACATCTTCGCAATCTGCCAAGCTGCAATCTTGCTGGCGTCTTACTCGCGTAATCAACCCTAAATATATAAGCGGTCGCACCCTGCAGCCAAAGATGGCCTCTGCCACCTACCGCGTATCAGATTTCTGGGCGGACAGGATGACCTATTTTGAGGACACGGAACAGGATATGGATGGCGTCGAGGTGGATTTGGATGCTGAGTATGATAAACGGACGCCGTTGGACAAAACTATTGATAGGATTGGAATGGGTGCGTCGCGTCCTCGCGTTCCTAACTTTATGGCACTAACATCGAGCAGGGAGCTATCAATGGACGTTGCTGTCATTATGCGGATTCGGTGAGCACCATGCTACAATTCCTCGCCATTCGACGATATTTTTGTCAATCATAACTAACTATGATATATTCCATCAGGATGGATGGCAGATAATGTGAGTAGCTCGCGAAAACATTCCCCGCTTCGCTGACATGTCGCTCAGATGTGGATTCAAGCTGTTGCAATAATTCTTCCTAGAGTACAACAACACTATTCAGGTAAATTCCCTTCATGCCCACAGTGGGTTATCATATAACCCCCGCCTAGTTCCTGACAACTACATCGGGACTCTTTCATCGTCCATGTTCGCCGGCATGATGTTCGGTGCTGTGGGCTGGGGAACCTGCTCTGACCTCCTGGGGCGCAGTGCCGCATTTAACGCAACACTCTTTTTCACTGCCCTATTCGGTATCCTCTCATCGTTTGCATGGTCGTTTTGGTCATTATGTGTTCTCCTATTCTTTCTTGGTAGCGCCGTTGGTGTACGTTAATCTCCGTCTGGTTGACCTATTCTTATCGGGCGTCAATTTAGGGTTCAATGCCAACTGATGGCACACTTCTTCTCGAGCATATGCCTAATGGGAAACAATATCTCGTCACGGCTCTTTCCGTCTTTTTCTCCCTTGGCTCCGTTCTATCTGCGGGCGTTGCGCTAATAGTCATCCCTTCCCGCTCCTGTCCCTTTAACGAGCCCTGCGATGTTGCTACTCAAAACACAGGCTGGAAATTCATGCTCGTATCCCTTGGTATTATCGTATGTTCGCCCCTCAGATGATAATAACTGTCTCCGACCTTGCTCATCACAGACACTTTCGATGTTCCTCGCACGCATGGTCTTCTTCCGATTACACGAGTCTCCGCGGTACCTTGTACACGCCGGTCGTCACCAAGAAGCACTAGAAAGTCTCCAGCTCATTTCTAGGTTTAATGGCTCTGAGCTACCGATAGAGCTAGAAGACGTCGATGATAGGCCTCCACCCACCACCGAAGCACACGTATCTGCAGGGGAGCGTGTACCATTCCTCCCTAACTCCAACTCCCAAGATCCTCGTGCAAATAACGAGACGTTCGATACAGGTGCGGATGGCAGTAGCACTTCGAGCGATCAGAATGGGACAAAAGTTTACCAGTCGATGGCCGAAGCTACTCATGATGCATTAGATGGACATACGTTCATAACTCCCGTTGGTGAGGTGCCTCCGCGCGGACAAAGCCTTGCACGCGGGCATCGCTCTCGCTCTTCTTCTCGAGACTCGCAGTCGGAGTCAAAAGTCCTTTTCTCCGTCCCCGAAGCGCGCCCGCGGCCTCGCCAAGGAACTATACACCCACGGACGTCATCCGTGATTTCTTTTGAAATGAAACAGCGTGTTGGAAGCGTGTTGCCTAGATGGGTGCGTCGGCCGCTGCTTGCATGGCTAGACCGTGTCGGCATGGTCTTGGCCCCCGAGTGGTTCCAGACGACGGTGCTCATGTGGGGCGTGTGGTTCTTTATGTCATTAGGTGGGTTTTCTATTTATCATTCGGAGCATCAGTATTTCATGTGGAGTACCTAGCGTACACGATGTTTAATGTCTACCTCCCCAAGCTGCTCGAAACTGGGTCGAGTGATGATACCTCGACCAAGTCTCTAGAACATAGCTTGTGGGATGTTTTAATATTTACTATGGGAGGATGTCCTGGTGCTATCGTATGTTTTCCATTGCTTTGTTTACATGATGTGTTAATGGTTGATGATCGACTGCAGCTCGGAGCCTATATGGTTGAAAGTCCTCTTGGCCGGCGAGGCTCGCTAGCTGCAACCACGTTCGTCACGGCATTCTTTTGTGTTGTGTTCGCGCTCGTCAGAAGCGCGCTTTTGGTGCGCGTGAGTTCGGTGGGGATCAGTCTTAGTGCGACGGTGGGTGGCTCTCCTCGAAATATGTCTGTTCCTTGTTCTTACAGAGCCTATTCAGACCATGTATGCTGTACTATATGGGTACGTTCCAGTAGTTTCTTGATACGAGTGCATAGTACTAATGCTTCCTAGTTGGACACCAGAAATATTTGGAACCAAGGTCCGGGGAACAGCATGCGGCATTGCATCTGCGCTATCACGAATGTATGTATCGTTGTCTGGTTATTGCAAAAACATTAACTCACTTATATGCATCGATCTCAGAGGCGGGATGATTGCCCCTTTACTCGGCGGTGCACTTCTCGTCTTGAATCGTGGGGTCCCAGTGTGGGCGAGCGTCGTCGTGTATATCATCACTGGCGTATTTGTGCTGCTCTTGCATGAGTCTGCCGGGCATATTAGGGGTGGAGAGCGGTCGTTTGTGCATTGACGAGAGTCTTTTGTCCTGACAGAAGTGTACAGCACCATTGGATTCATGTATTGCTGCTTGTGATCGATGGTTGTTGTGCTGTGATATATTGCGCGATGATCCCCGTTCATGTTGTATTTGCATCTTGTAAAATCAGATGATCTGTTTTTATACAGTGGAGGAAGTGCCTCGACATGCGTTCATTGAGGTTGCAATCGCCTGGCAGGGAAACTGAAGAACGAGGTACTTGACAACAATGACCCAAAAGCATGTGGTTTCGCGCTGCATACATTGAACAATAAGGTAAACCGCATGATAAATTAAAATCCCAGTTATTCCACAAGCTTGATACCCTACAGCACATAAAACCCCGTTGTATCCCAAGGTGAATAAAGCACTTGCGCATCATCTTTGGCAACTCTAATCACTGAACGCCATCATCTAAATATTGCTTTCCATTCTTCCATGCTAGCACACCCTTTGGTAAAAAGGACATTTGCGCCTTTCAACTTCTATTTTCCCAGTCAACGCCCCTCGTTAAGTACCTTGAGTTGTCTCCTCATAGACAGGGGGTGATGTTGTAGAAATCGCGCTGGCGTGGATTTGTGCCATGATAACGCTCGTAAAGATTGTGGAGGATTCAATTGTTTGGTCCGGATCAAGCGTCCTCTTCCAGCACACGCAGTATACCGAAGTGACGATCACCAGGAGGTTGCAGACGACGAGACTGAGGGCGGCCTAAGATCTGTCAGATGTTGCAGAGGAATGTAAGTAAGTGTGCGCATACCTTGACGTGAGCGATGGTGAGCGTCGTTTTTGAGGTGGAGTGGAAGAGCATTACAGAATGGGGGATTGTAATGGCAGTGATAAGAAGCGATGCGCAGAATGGGGAGAGGATCAATATTTTGTGGTTGCCTGGAAGCCTTGTATTTTTCCAGAACAGCAGAGGCGCAAGAATGAGGGAAACATCCGCGATGACATCCGCTGCAGGAACCCAAGAACTTGAGATCCATAAAAGGTATAGAAAGTAGAAAGGGGAACCAACTAATCAATTGCAAGAGCGCTACTGACATGGTCTTCTGGCATTTGAAGGCGCACGTGCCATCCTTCGATACCAGTACTACAGCCCACATACACGCGAAGGATACTGTGATGAGATAGGTGATCCATTTCTGGTACCTGTGACCTGAGGGGCGGGCAATTCGGATGATGGAGAAAATCATGCTCATACGCGCAGCCCTGGACTAGTGAGTTTGAAACATAAGCGAGTGAGCTACGATGCGCACCAGACAACGGAGGTGAAAGCCACAGAGAAGATCCAAGCAGGGACTGACATCAAAGTAAGGTAAATCTTGGAGCGCGAAGACGAACACTCACAACTTATCGAGGTATGGATCCAGATGCATAGTAGGCAGAGAACTGGGGGATACAGTAGTTAGTTATGGAATCATGCAGCATGCAACGAAATTTCTACCGTCTGAGATCAGTGAAAATGCTGCCCATGCATCCTCCCACCACAAGTGACGCATCCAACCTCTGTAAACAAGCCTAAAAATAGTACAGAGCATGGCAATCATATGAGGTATCGATATCAACTTCGGGACTTTGCAAAGGATGATCAACAAAAAGATGCATCATGCAACACCAGCTACATAGCTTCCACTCACCCGTTTGTTGGGAAACGTTGGTTGTCATTATTAGATGACGGGAAAGGATGATCTTGACATGTAAATGTTGAAGACCAGCTATATATGTGACGCAGGAAGACATTTCGTGTGTATCTATGTTATCTGATTATCGGGCGTTATGCTCACGGCATTTCTTGGCAGCGATGAAAATGTGCAGGGCTACGCAGACTAGCTGACTGAGAGTCCACAAATGTATGGCATCTGCTGGGACGTCATGAGTCACTCCGTGATTACGAAGTACATCATCTCGCACGCTAGCACTTGCACAGAAGATCACAGATGGCCTGGCATAAGTATATATGATCATGTTCGAACCTTGCGTGCGGATCTCTTGTGTGTACAACTTGAAAGGGTCGAGTGACAAGAGCTCCAATCCGAATATGGTTCTGTCACGGTAAACTGCTGACACAGCAATGTTCATCGATCACTGGGCCTATCGATAAAGCTGTCGTAATAATGATCAGGGTAAGGGTTGCTAGCCCCGAGTGAAGCTTGCCAAGTAACGCTGAACTTGCGTCGCTATGAGGAATCAGTACGGTCATTCGAGAAGACAATGGCAAGTGGCAGTAGTATGGTACATCATGGTACCACAATTTGATATTGTCGATCAGTAGTCGTGCGCTGCGAGAAGTTGCACATTGTCGCAGCTACGGTGGTGCCAAATGAGCAGCTTGCCATTCTGGGGTATATAACTCGCGCGAACAAACGGGACCTTTCTGTTTGTCGAGTTCCACAGGTGGTCACTGCACTCTGAGAGCTAATGTTGATGGGGGAATCTTATGTCAGGAAGATGTCAAATAATGGGCGCAATAAGAATGGATACTTGTGTACCAGCAGTTTATCGTGGTTCACGACAGCGAGCTGCGACGATTGTCCCCTGTGAAACTCTGAGACCCTGTAATCCGGAGGAGATCGATAAGAATTATCTCTTCGACACTAAGCGGTAGTACTAAGTTCAAAATCGGTACATACCGCTCAAGTCATGTGAGATCTGTTTCCGAGGAACTAACTCCAAAGACTGAGTACTGAGGACCGCTGTGGTGATGAGTCGCTGTCACCTGCCAGTGCCAGTGGACACAGGGTCTAAAGTTTGAACATTTGAAATATGTTAGTTAACGTTCAGAGGCAAGTTAATCAAGGGAAAACAAAGATTATTCACCGATTACATGATATTTCCCCAGAATCCCGGTCACTTTTATTTCATGCGAAAGTGCGGTGTAATTCAAATCGTCCACTCCCGCGCCTTCGACGTGAGCTTGTTACCTTCCTACTGGGACGACGATGCCTGCTACAACATTCAGACACGGATCTTGGGAGTCTTCCTCAATCCGATGGCTATGCTGATGTTCACAATACATGAAGTATGTTGCCCACTTAGACTCTCCAATCTCCTCTCACCAGGTAGATCGTAGCGAAGTAATCCTGTCGCATCTCGGCCGCTCTTAGGACATTTACATTTGCAAACAGATAGGTAATCCCTAGACTGATTGATCATGTTAAAAAGAAGGATATAAACCAAGTCATCTTGAATTCTGAGGGAAGGGAAGGTTGTTGTGTATTGTGAGTTTACCGAGAACGAAGTATCTGCCGAGTTCTAAACAAAATATTACATTGGAAATTGCAATGAGGAGTTTCGGGCGAGGACTCGCAGCATCTTCCGGCCTCGAGGGACTAATCTGAGACACAGAGATGAGCTGTGAGGGAGGGAGGGCCTCCTCGCTGCGACTGTACGTCATGAGTCCTTCGGGCCCTTGTGGTGGAGAGCGAGCAACTTGAACCGGGTGCAATGAAGGAAAGAGAGGAGAGTTGGGAAATAAAACGAGTACGACGAGGAATCCGAGTACGAACGGACGTTGTGTCACGGAGACAGGCCGAGGTGTAGTGCCACGTCCCGAAGACAAAACTCTATTCCTCCGCTCGTACCTCGTTACATAATAAACTAACAACCACCCCTTGAGACAGCTCCCACGCACACAGAAGAGTCGTGTGGTAAGTTACAGACAAGTCAGAATGGGTATATCGTGTGATGTTCTTGTAAGATGAATGTCCTATGTTCGGTGGCGAGAAGACCTGGCAATGGAAGTCATTGGAAGATACCGAAGGTGCGTTGTTATTTATGTAGCTGAGATGAGCATAATCAAATCTCATAATTATGTAGGTTCCTCACTCCACATCGTAACGAGTTGCAATAATGTATTTTTCATCTAGTCACCACAGGGCATGAGTCTGGGCAACACCCCGGATCTGAACAAACGCATTCTTCGGTCATGGTCCAGAAAGTGATGGCACTCACTGCCACGCCGAAAATGCACGAAGGCTATGTCCTACATAGGGTCTTCGACCCCGAAGGACAATGAATTTGATGTTTTTTAAAAAAAAAAATTGCACGAAACGGATTCCGAAAGGTACGGAACCTGACCAAGATGCAAAGTTGGAAAAATTCACAGCGATCAAGCAGGTGTCTTAGCCGGGACAATCATTCAAGCTGGTGCAGTACATCATGCATCACACGAAGTGACCAACTGACCGAGTATCCAGGGAACAGGTGCGTTCCACTTCTTCATACTGCAGGTGCGCTCCTGCGCTACTTCCTATAGAAGGAAGCACATCTTTTTTCCGGTCCTCTCGCTGCGACGCTTGTATTGTTCAGACCGACAATATTAATCCTTCTCTGACTCGGAAGCTTCATTCAGTGTGTACAAGAATACCTGGCTGATGATATTGTCCCGTCAGTTCTGCAACTATTTAAATTACATTCGAAACGAATGACTCGTGTCATGCCAGTCTGCGGCACTTTCATAAACAGGAGGGGCCTGGCCCCTTGTAACTAGGGTTCAGACTCGGGAGTGCTCAGAAACACCTGGGCACGCTCCGTCGGCAGGCCGATCAGAACTGTCCGTCGGTCCAAATCACGCATTTTCGAGAGACCCTGAGTAATCAGGGCGTGACATACGCTGATACACCTGATCTAAGTATCTTGGTCTTCTGCACAGATGCGTTTGACAGGTACCTGATGGCTAGGGGAGGATCGGAAGGCATGTCTTGTCACCTCAGTTCCATACAGGTGAGTATCGCGTTGATCATATTTACCCTAATACGAGGAATCCTGCTCACGAACAGATGCCGAAAATGTTCAGCAGTCACAAATTGGAAGTTGTCACCGGTCAGCTCCTGCGATGTGCCCACAAGCTTTGTACGAAGGTTCTGCAAGGAAACCATCCAGACCTGGATCTTGCTATCACACTATCGTGGAGCGCTGGGCGTAATCTCGGATCTGTCCTCCGATGGTTGTGGCAACAACCCCGGCGACGTCGTTCAGTTCCGCTTCAAGCAGTTTCACGAGCTAGACGACCTCGAATTGTTCATTCAATATTCTACTGCCGCGTTTCACCTTCTTCCAACATCTCACCCTGACCGACCACAAATTCTTCGCACACTTTCGGGTGGCTTGTTGGAGCGTTTTCATCAGAAAAGAGACGCGGATGATCTTGAGACAGTCGGAAGGTACTAGCAGGCTGTACTCGACCTGTGTTCTCAAGAACATCCCTACTATACTCTTGGACTTAACAACCTCGCCGATCCGCGCGTCTAAAACGGCCGGCGGGAACGGCGAACTGGTGGAGGCACGCCTCACACCAGGGCATTCGCGCACCCGGTACTATAAGGGACACAGGGGGTCCCAATAGATTAGACTAGACAGAATTGTCCTACATAGAGCTCCGCTCTGCAAAGGACAGAAATGGAATCAAAAAAAAAACCTCGCCGATGTTTTGCTCGCCTGCTCCAAACGTCAGGGGTCATTCATTTGACCTTGATCTTGCCATTCGCTACTATCGAACTGCTTGCATCCATTCGGAAGGACAGCCTGATCAAGGGTTGCATCTTGATCATCTAGGAAATGTGCAGTTACACCCGATTTCGATAATGTGGAGACATGGCTGATTTGCACAGCAACGATCAAGAACCGTAATCTAACTCTCGGGCTACAAGGAGAACTAGCAGATCACAAAACGGCTCTCAATTGCTACAACGACACATTAGCATTATTTTCTCAAGACTACCTACAGCCTGTCATACTAAGTAATATTACTTCTGCCTTGGAGATATGGATTGGTTGCTGGATGTTCCGGATAATGGGCAGGCACGTCACCGACTTCCGGTAGTGCCACAAGAAATGGGTTTGTCTATATCAAACTTGTCTTAAATATGCTTCAAAGCACTATAATGTAAATACTACGACGGATCCTCCACCGAATATTTCCTCCACTTCAGGCAGTATCATTGAAGACTCAACGAACTCAGCCGCTACATCGCATATTATCGAGAAGCGCCACACCGCGCTGGTCATCATTCACACCTTTCTTGACCAAATTTCTCAAAGGTAATCTTTGACGCCTTCCGTTCTAGTCCTTGCGCCTTTTGCATTCGCCGCTATTTACACTGAGGAGAGGATGGAAGACATCGACATGCTACGCAAATTGCTTCCTCTGACCTACACCATGACTTGTATCACAGGCATCAACGCAATGTACAAACATGTCATTCGCGCCATTCGCAAACAGCCGTGGATTCACTTTACCTCCAGAGTAAAGCCCAACTTCGAGACTCCCTATTCGAGTTGCATTTTCCCTTGCATGACAAGACGATGTCCCTGTTGGAGATAGCACAGACCCTGGCGAAAGTGGAGCGGCTGCCCGAGTTCGCGTCTGTATCTGTGAGCCATGGATCTAGTGGGATGGAAGGACATGACACCATGCACTTTCATGCGCTCCATATGGTAGTTCAAAGCGTGGTTGGCACTGTGGGCTATGGATGAAAAGGTCATGCGGCGAATAATGTCCGCATTCCATCATTGCGTCATTGTGGAGTCAAGGGATGTGGTGAATTGGGTAAAGGCTCTGAGCAAGCCCTCGAGACGGTCGAAGAAGGTATATCATTAGAGTAAAGGATTGAGTCGGTCGGAGAGCTACTGACAGCGCACCAGTTCACGCTGAGAATGTACTTTTGATACGTTTTGTAGCAATGCCACCATCGATCCATGCAATCATGGTGATGCACTAGGGACGTATAACGTGAAATCCTACCCCATCACATCGCTGTATACGCCGATCTAGCCAACCCAAGAGCAATGGTATGAAAATATACAGTTCTTGTCTTTGAGGAAAGTTACAATGAAATATGTAGGACGTTGTCTCACACACGTCCGCCATAAAAACCGCCAATTGCTTGATCATACAACGTTTTATACAGTTCCACCTCCTTGACCGCCTCAACAGACATGCCGCCAACCAGTCAAGAAACCGCAATTCACTTAGCCCAATCTTCCGGATATCGTCATATTGCTTATACTTCAGGTCTTGCTGAATACGAATAGATCAGCAGGACTGCGACAACTGCACCAGATATCACATACGCAGGCGGTGCTGTAAAATAACCTCAGCAATTGTCTCGATCAAGTCCCGCTTATTCTGAGAGCGCCTTGATGACCCTGCTATCCACCGAGAGAAGTTTGCTTCATATATGTGGACGGCAGAGCTCACGGCTTCCCTCACAGCAGCTGCATTGGGAGACGCCATGTACTGCTGAAGGGCAAGACGAACAGGGTGAACGGAATCTTGCCTAAGCCCAAGTTTATAGCGTTGCTGGTCCCAAAGATAGAAAACGTTTTCGAAGATAATAACGGCAGCTTATGATCAATAATCAGTATATTCATGGCGATGTGGCGTAAAAACTCACCAGAACCAAGCTGCATAATTTTCTCTAATGTCGATGACCCAGAGGGCTAGTAAGCCTTTGAGATGAGAGTTAGGCGGACGGGCTGTGAGCAATGGGACATGCCGAAAATCGTAACGTGGACCACATCTCATCTTCTTCCTGGCGGTGACGCTGATGAATTGTGATCAAAAGGCAGAGATGGCTGAGGATAAATCTACTTGCATACTGTCATTATCAACACATCAGTGCTTGCGCTAGACAGAGGATCAACACACTCACATGCTGTCAAGGGATCGGCGGCGTGTTCGGTCAGCGAGGCTCGAGCTCGACAGAGGATCAAAATACTCACCAACTGTCAAGGGATCAGGGACGTGCTCGGTCAGAAATGCCTGAGTTCGACAGATGATCAACACACTCACACCCTATCAAAGGATCAGTGTTCAGTCAGCGAGGCTTGGACTCGACAGATGATCAACACACTCACACCCTGTCAAGGAATCGGCGACGTGGTCAGTCAGCAAGGCTCGAGCTCGATACATGATCAACACACTCACATACTGTCAAGGGATCAGCGACGTGTTCGTTCAGCGAGGCTCGAGTTCAACAGATAATCAACACACTTACACCCTGTCAAGGGATTAGATATGTGTTTGGTCAGCGAGGTTTGAGCTTGACAGATGATCAACACACTCACGCCCTGTCACGGCGACGTGGTCGGTCAGCGAGGCTCGAGCTCAACAGAGGATCAACACACTCACATACTATCAAGGGATCGGCGACGTGTTCGGTCAGCGAGGCTCGAGCTCGACAGATGATCAACACACTTACACCCTGTCAAGGAATCATGTATGTACTCGATCAGCAAGGCTCAAACTCGACAGAGGATCAACACACTCACATCCTGTCAATGGATCAGCAATGCCTTAGGTCAGCATGCTGGCAGAGATGATCAGATGTTAGTACTGCCTAAAAGTAAGCGTCGAATATAAATGATTTTTCAAAAATTCCTACAATCTTACTGAGGTATATGGAAACCATAAACCTAAATCATTTATAATCTGGCGGCCGGATTTCCCAGGTATATGCGATGAGATTATCTGGGAGAAGTCGAGATGCCGTGCAAGTGTCCTTAATACACAGTTAATGATCTCTCGCTACAGATAAGTGAGGTTTGAGTTACATTTTGAGTGCATATCTCATGCACACCTCCAAGTTGGTCCGCTGAGTTGAGACAAACAGCTGTTTGAGAGTTTCATCGTCCAGAGCTTCAGCCGTTCGTTCGATAAGCATCCCGCAGTCTGCATCGTCTTTGTCCATATCTAAATGTCGGAGAGAAGATATAGACTATTAGCAGCTCGAAATTTAGTCAAACTTACCAGGCAGGCATATGTGACATCTTGGAGGACGTTGGTTGCCCTTGCGGCTGTACAAAAGTTGTACTTGTGGCCCATTGACAAATGCGTCTTTGACGTGCTGCGGGGCCAGCGTTTTAGCATCTTGTCTCGATACTCCCTTACTTGTTAGATCTGCAAATTCATCGTCGTAGAGAGCATCGAATTTAGTGAACAACACTATTACTGCAACTGAAGAATGGGAATAAGTCGATGATACACAACAGCAAATACAAGGGCTTACTGCTCCCAGTATCACACTGAGAAAAAAACTTGACTTCTCCTTCCGTGAAACACCTGCCATCCTCATCCATCGGGATGCAGTACCTATGCCAAAGATGTGAGATAGCGCACGCCAAAAAAATTGACCGATTACCATATGACATGGATTCGATCATTCAAACGTCCCTCCTTAGAACGACTTGCGATAAAAGCCTTCATCTCATCGAATTCGGACTGTCCTCCTGCCTCGAACCCACACGAATCATGAAAGACGAACCCTGGGTTATTTCGAAACATCATTTCATTCTCGATCTTGTGCACTCCCCGCTTAAAACTCGTCAAATGAGGTGATCAACAACAAAGAACATGCCCTACCTCTCTAGATCCCATCAACACGGCGGGTTCGATCTGATCTCCGATGTTCATCAGTTAATCTATAATCATCCTAGTAGTACAACTGGTATCATGGACCGCACCTTTTGCCCGGCGCTGTTATATATTTCTGGGTTCTCCTGTGTCTTACAAATCCTCTGGAGGATGGTGGTTTTTCCTGCATTCGCTCTTCCGATGATGAGAATTCGGAAGCGGTCGACAGTCTGTCTTATCTCTGAAACATCCATGATGGAGGAACTCGGTAACAGTGTGTGAATTATTTGAGCGCCCGAAGCACAATATATATTGAGTGCAAAGACACGAAAGAGATATTGTTGTATACTTAGTACTTCCGAGCACTCAGAAACCTGCACGGCGCCGGCGGCATGGCCATTCATTATATGACTTAGAAAAATCGTCTTGTCTTCTTCTAAGAGCTGGTGCCATTACTGCAGAACCAATGCCTCGGGAGCCTATCAAGCAAACCAACACATTCAAAATGAAACTATTGAGACCGGAATCAGCCGCGCGGGGTGATAGAAGCAGTGGCAAAGCACGTTGAAACGAGACAGCTTGAAGTACGCACAACACATGTTCATGTAACGTGTATCTGGTGTGTAGTCCGAAAAGATAACAGAGGTGACTGATCAAAAGGGATTTTGAGTTTGTATCTAATGCACGGCTGAGTCCTGAAGGCCTGACAGGCCAAAATTTCAGCTCCGTGTCTGCTTGCCACCGATGGCAAGCCAGAAATATTTTATGGCAACATAGTCAACTGGTTCTGGCACTATCTCTTTTGCTCCGCTGATCGAGTTCCGCAGGTTTTGGGTATGTAGGGCGTCTTGATCTTGAACGCTCACACAGGATCTGAAAGAAACGTGCCCACGTATGACAAATTCCAAGATGAAGACACACTGCAACCGCTTGCGCTGTGCTCACCGTGAGGTTTTCATACAATGTGACTCATGCCCCAAGTTACGGGACAAACTAACTAAGGATGTAAGGTGGTAAGCGGTGCCTGAAGAGGCGTTTGCCTACCTTCTTCCCTCGGGCAACCAAAATATTAAACTCTATCTCTCCACCCACAATATTCCCTCTGTACAAAATCAGCGTTGGCTTTCGCTGCTGACGGAGTACTAGTACGCGTTTACCTATGAGGTAGGAATGATTATGTAAATACATTAGGTAAAATAAAATCGATCAGTTCTTAACTAATCGTAATAGTGCACATCATCTGATCCTGTTAAGAACATCAACGGCAGAGGGGCGACGTCCTGTATCACCCCAGCATTTCTCGATTAAATCCCAAAAAGAATCCGCATCGTGCGGACTCGATGGTCTTGTAGGCTTCTTACCCTTGAGTATCAGGGCAATAACTTCATGATCGCGTTGCACATCTGCATAGGGTCGTCGACCTGTCATAACCTACGGGATCTTAGTCGCAAACCAACGCAACTACTATGGAATACCTCGGACCTGAAGCATAATACATCCGAAAGAATAAATATCGCTCGCTGGCAGTGGAATCAACGACTCTTCGTTTTCGGGCACCTCGATGAGTTCTGGTGCCGCCCACCGCACGTTGCTTCTGATGTATGAAGTCCCTGAGAGCTCAGAACACATTGTGAGAATTCCATGGTCTGCCACGTGGGCATTGCGGTCCGAATCTATCAGAATGTTATTCTGGCGTTCCAGGTCAGGACTTGAAGGCGGGTATCAGACAACTAGTACGTACGGCAGTAAGGTCGCCATGGACAACGCCCTTCGAGTGGACTGCAATGCCATTACTCGTTGTTTTCACAAACTACTGAATATTACACATACGGTAGCTGATAGCTGCAGCTACTTGCCGCAACTAAGGTTTCAATGAATACCATGATGTACGAGCGCTTCTGAAAGATAACTCACAATCCGGAGCTTTTGTTCGATAGTCAATTCTGTGAAATGACGTTCAAGATATGTTGTGAGTGAGCTGTTGTGTATCCAGGGGGAAACCATCGCTGGAAGTAACCCAAATCCGTGACTGAAACCGAGCAGAGGCAAAAGATTTTCGTGATGCAGTTGCCTCCGTGCATGGAAATCGCCCAAGAGTCTCTGTAATGTTATAAGGTTTGAGCACATGTATCACATACAAAGGGGAAGCTGAGAACGTACTTGAGTCAGAGTAAGCTTAGCCCTGGAATCGTCGCTTGCGACAGATATCTTTAGGGATTTGACTGCTACCTGTGATGGATTCAGATTACTGGGCAGCCATACGTGTAGTATGCTTGCCTTCATGCCTTGACGGTTGGATGCGATGTAGGTGCATTTCCACACAGTCCCGAAACTACCGTGCGCTGTTGGATGAGGCAACTCCTTGGATACGAATCCTGTAAGGTCGGGTAGGCTGCATTAGAAATCGCATCAGGACGTGCGTTGTCACAGGGTACTATGATCATGGACTTGCTGGTTGTCGGGGTCTATCTCACTACCACCGATGGTAGCAATCATGACAGACTGGCGGCTTCTCCACCACCACAACTTCCTCCCAACCTCCTCTAACCAAGACCTGCAGTGGGGTAAGAAAGACAGAATCATTTAGATTGGTAGACTCATGGGTTGTGCTCTTTTAACGAGGCAGGCCTACACTAGTACTGCCAGATAGTGACACGCAAAAACAATGGGTCAGTATTAAATATCGCGGACTCACGAATTCACTGACGTGGCTCCTTTCGGACTACACACCAAATACACGTTACCAATGAACATGCGTTGTGCACGTTGACGTTGAGGGCCGGCATCCAGAGAAATGGTCCAATGCAGCTTCGACAGCTGCAATCAATGGGTACTTGTCTTGTTTCAACGTGCTTCCATCACCGCGCGCGGCTGATTCCGTTTTCGATAGTTTCATTTCGAATGTATTGGTTTATTTGATAGGCTTCTAAGGCAAATTTATTCTGCAGTGACATGTGCGGTAGTGGCGCCAGCTCTCAGAAGAAGACAAAAAAAATCTAAAAGTCGTATACACGATGCCTAATGTTCACCACAAAATTACCAAATTTAGCATACCCCTAGGGTGTGTGAAATCCATACGGTGAGGTCTTAACGTGAGGTGGCCTCATGGTACATTTTTTCCTGAGTGTTTGCCTCCAATACTCTTCAGTTTGACCCTACGCAGCGTAATTATCGTGGGATAAATGTCTGATATTGTCGCATTAGTGCATATAAGAGGAACAGGACTATTTCCCACTGTAATTTCCCATCGACATGCTCGTCCGCCTCCAACAGTTCTTTAATCTTGTATGTTTGTTGACATTGTACGTGGAGCCATCCATCCATCTCACTTTAACAGGTCAGCCATGCACTACGTGGCCAATCATCTTCTGTTCAGCCTTCTGCCAGCACCCCCGCAAGCGTCGACTCGGACGTTCTCAGCAGAACTTCCGACGATCATATTTCCGCTGGGCGCCTCCTTACTTCTGATACAGAGTACTCGCATGTCATTTCTTTACCTCAGCGGGACTCTGTAACATGGAACAGTGGTAGTGCCTTCTGTATCAAACCAAGTGATATCCACAGGCAAAGCAGTTACCCAACCGCCTCAGGTGGTTTTGGAGACGTTTACAGGTGTATATGGAACCGCGGCGAAAGTTCGGATGAGGTATTCCATAGACTTACTTTTTCTGCATGTCCTGATTGTGACTTCAGGTGGCGGTTAAATCCCCACGATTCCCAAGTTTGAGTGATAGTGAAATTGCCAAAATCAACAAGGTATATTGCGGTCCAGTCTGACGGCCGCATATCTGAACTTTGAGCTGCAGAACCTTGACCGCGAGATCCGTATATGGGCCAAGTTGAAGCATCAATATGTACTGCCCTTGCATGGCACTGTAGAGCAGTTCGGCCCATTTCGCGCATTGGTTTCCCCCTGGATGCCGAATGGGGCTTTGGACTCTTACCTTCATCATGCACATGAGACTCTCTTAATGATAGATAGGCTTCGGCTCGTGAGTTTAATCCACGAAGCCGAGTACGAGAACTTACTACGTTTTCAATAGCTTGAACAAATTACCGAGGGGCTCCAGTATCGTGAGTGATGGATTCACTATGGACCTGACAAATGTAATTTTGTTTTCTGCAGTCCACGACCACGACGTGATACACGGCAACCTCACCAGCGTAAGTTCACACATGTCGTGCAACTGGAATCATCTCAAGGTAATTGTAGGATAATGTTCTGGTTGCTGCGGATGGATCCCCTCGTCTTGCAGATTTCGGTATCTCCAATATCATGGTACAATCCAATCCTACCTTTTCCTACCACACTGGTGCAGTACGTTGGGTCGCTCCAGAGCTCCTTGACCCCCCAGAAGATCAAGGCATGCAATGCGCAACGAGATCTACCGACATATATGCTCTCGGCGGTATCATGCTTCAGGTTCGTAGTCTCGCGTTGGCTGGCTAGTGACACTAACATCGCTGGCGTGCAGGTCCTATATGGGCAACGGCCTTACTGGTGGCTAAAGTCTCCCATACACGTTCTTTCTGCCAAGTTCAAACGCACAGAGCCCGTCAACGCCTCCATCGAGATTCAGCCTAATCACCTGGATTTAATGAGGCGGTGCTGGTCAGCGAAGAGCGAGTTTCGTCCGTCACTAGAAGAGGTAATAAATCACCTTAAAGAAGCACTGTTGAATGAGACTTCTTCTGTATGAGGTCTCGGTTTTGAAGCAATCCTCTTCCTGTGTCTGTGTTAACTCTGGGTGTGTCCCATTATATGTCATGTTGCTTCATGTATACTCTCATTTCTTAATGTCGTGTGATACACTAGCTGGATCTGTGTTTACGTAGGAGCAATACTAATGTAGGGCTTAGCCATGCCAGTCCATGAAATACTTGATTACCCTGTTCGTGAAATTCAGCACAGCATTCTCGCACATCTTGTTAGTGATGGGAATCCGTTTGCATTCGACAAAGCCCTCCCTCCACTAACGTGGGAGTCGGGGAACCAGTAGTTTGCTGATGACCTATTGTTTGTTTAGCTCCAGGAGTAAACAAAAGCGGTGAAGGAAACAAAATCTATCGATATGAAAGTAGCTGTTACACGATAATTATAGCCCGTGCCTCCATAACCGTAACAAGATCTGTGGCAGATGGACGAGACGCCGCATGTGGTGACCAACATTTCTGGATGAAATCCCAGTCGTCATCAATGATAACAGGTACAAGCGGCCTTCGAGGCGTGATCCCTTGTAATATTTGACCAACTATAGCAGTAGTATGGGTGATGTAGTGGTATGGGATCTTCCCCTCTAATACCTAGAGTTGTGAATGAGTGCATTAGACAAGAGTATGTTTATGCCATCAATTATTGGAGGCTGTGAATGCTAACACGCACATACCTGAAGCATGATTCCTCCGAAAGAGTATACATCACCTGCTTGAGAGAGCATGGATGGCACGTTACTGGCATCCGCCTTCAGATATTCGGGTGCTATCCAGTGCAGGGTGCCTCCAGGCGCGATAGGTAATAATGCTTGGCTTATTCTCGCTGGAATAAAAACAGATAAACCAAAATCGGTGAGGCATGCTTTTCCGTCGTCGTCGATAAGGACGTTGAACTAAAAGGTTTAAGTTGGGTAGTCACAAACTCGGTAAAGGTGTACACACGCCACTCAAGTCTCCATGGACAATCAGCTGCGAATGGACTGCCAGATCCGCGTCAGATATGCTTGATATAAATTGCAAACATTGGACCAACGATATTCAAGGCCGCGAGCTACATCCCTAAGCTAAAGCGTCCTTAGTGTGTACTGTTGTTATGATACAACGACTTTAGCGCACCAGTGCAAACTGTTGGCCACGAGAAAGTTCTTTGTGTCGATTCCGCAGATATTCGGTCAGGGTGCCATTCTTTAGCCACGGCGAAACCAGGGCGGGAAGAACACTGAATTGACGCGCAACTCCCCAGAGAGGTACAATATTTTCATGATTAAGTGTCGACGATATTTTGATCTCACGAAAAAATCGCTGGCAAACAACCGGTCACTAGAATGAGGAAGCAAAAAATTTTCACCAACATTGATCACTCTAGGTGCCTCCATCCCTCCCATCAGCCTGAACACTTTGACTGCAACCTAGACACCGTTAGAAAAGTGAAATTGCCTGTTTGACACTCACATCAACGCATCCACGAGAGACCTGGTAATGGGAAACAGTTTGCTGTACAAGCACGGTCGTCGAGTCCAGGGCAAGTCGGCATTTGTGGACATCCGCATATCCTCCGGAGTGCGCGGCGTATTTATTGATCCGACTAATAGAATTTGTCAAATCAACCGCACTATAGTCGCTAAGTACAGAAACAGGCGTGCATAGGAGATAACCCACCCAATGCTATGGACTACGAAAAAGCAAAAGACATCCTCAATCGTCGGACGGGCCTCGCTTTCAACTGACAGACATTGTTTCCCGAAGGTCAAATACATTTCATTTATCTCCGATTTGTCAATAACTTCAACCTTCCAACAGAACACATTTTTGAAACATACCTGTTCCATCTGGAAGGGCTGCGCACCTTTGATTCTTTCTGGTAGAACTTCGCCGGCATCGCGAATCCACCAATAAGGTACCTTTCCTAACCACATCTAGAGAATATCAGGTGATATGGGGGCTCAGTAGAGCAAGAACATACCTGGATCATGAGACAGCCAAATGAATAAATATCACCAGCCTTACTCGATTTCGAGGCTCCTGCATCTACAATGGGAGTGAGGAATTCGGGCGCAATGTACCTCACATGTGCTAAACCAGACATAGGGGTTTGTCCTCGCGCAAAAATCTCGGAGAGACGGCCAAAGTGAGCAAGGTAAACCCTGCCAGAGCCATCAAGGAACACGTTATCCTGTGAGTATCGTAAGCGCATGATAATTGGCGTCCACACAATTTACACTTGTCAAAGAACCATGAATGATGCCATCATCATGCACTTGAAACCAGCCGTAAGTCCAAGGTTGACATTCAAGAATGCCACTAACAATGCTTAAGCGCAGAAACCACCTGGTTTAGCTGCCATAGAGCTCAGACACGATTATGCTGCTCTAGTAATGGGCTTACAATATCAATTTTCCTGGTTGCTGACAAACAGGAGAACTCCCGTCGTAGATAGTCCGTCAGCGAGCCATTGGCCATCCACGGAGACATAAAGGCGGGAAGAGGTCTGAAGTGAGGGATTGTCCCATACAGGGGTAGGATGTTTTGGTGTGACGACTTGGCCCAGGCAGCAGCCTCTTGAGTAATTATCTATGATATAGGAGGCATGATAAATCCCGTTGTATCCAGCGCAACATGCCAAAAACTCGATACTGGCCTCAATTATTTGTTCGATTTCTGAATCATCTCGGTTGCCTGTATGAGGAACTCTGACTGATTTGACCGCAACCTGAAATGAATGAATTTTGGCTGTATACACACAAGAATACACTGACTTCAGTTTCCTCCGAGTTCTTGCGCCAATTACATTTCCAGATATCGCCCAGACCCCCTGCCACAGTGCCACGATGCTCATATGTTGTAATAACCTGGTCAGGTAGTTCTCGAAGGTTGTAGAACAAAGGCCAGTCATGAACATGTGAAAACATCTCATCAATAAACGCTAGAGTATCATCCACCGATGGGCGAGATTCAGGATTGATTAACCAACACCGTCGCATGTAAGTAAGATGATGTGCTTGAATTTGCAAGCTGTCGTTAATGGGCTCTTGAAAATGGGACTTGCATGGAACAACTTGCAAGGTAGTTTTGATCCACCAATAGGGCAGCTTCCCGTATAATACCTGCATCACCATGTCAATAACACGGACAAGCGAAATAAGAGACTTGCCTGGAGCATGAGACACCCGAGAGAATATATATCACTGGATTTGGTGGCGCATTGCACGGTGCCACCTTCGCAGGAGATAATAAGCTCTGGAGCAGCCCAACGAAGTGCGCCAGAATGGGAGGAGTATACCCGGTTAGACTCTATCATGATATTCGAGACACTGAAATCTGCGAGGCGTGGCGATCCATCGGCAGCAACCAGGATATTGTCCTACAATCATAATCAGAGGATCAGGGGTACACAGAATAATAAACTTACACTAGTTAGGTCACCATGAATCACGTCGCTGTCGTGAACTGGTCCGCAAGTACAACAATCAGTTACGTTGGTCGCTTCCACAGTCGATTCATTCCCGCTCACGATATTTGAGCCCTTCAACGACTTGCTTAAGCTGTTAAGAAAGTAATAAATTATGATCACAGGCCTTGAAAACAAGCTCACCAGGGAAAGTTTATCCATTGCTGTGAGATTAGCGTGATTTAGGTAAGAGTTCAAAGTCCCGTTTGGCATCCAGGGGGTGACGAAAGCACGGAATGGACCGAAACCTGTTACAGTGCCGTACAGGCGTATTACATACCGGTGCTCTAATATGGCCCAGATACTGAGTTTCCGGTCAAGATTCTGCGTTCGAATGACATGAATTTCGGATACTTGGTAGTTTCAGAAGCTACCCAAACATACACGGTTGATTTCGGCGGCTTCAGCTTCACTTATACTTGAGAATCGTGGGGATTTGACTGCAACCTGAAGATTATAGATCGAGTACATTCAGAGCAAGTAGATGTATGAAGTACTTCTTCCTGACTTGCGCCCCTGTTCAAGGTACATTTGTAAACATCTCCAAGACTACCCAAAGCGACCGGGTGATTGGTTCCCCTGATGACAATGCTTGGGTCAATTTCGAAAGAACTATCGGCTGGTGGCTGAAGAGACATCTTCTGAACTTCGCTTGCGGAAGGTGGGTCGACTGAAGCTCCAGCAGCAAACAGTTGGCCACGGCGCCGTAGGCGAATCTGTTATCAATGGTAAGTTGATTGAACGGTCATATATGGAGATAGACTGGAAGTACAGGCTCAAGAAACTTCCAGTTTACAAGAGTCGGCATACTGATACGAAAGACGCAAAACTGGTTGCAACGTTGATGAGTTATAGCTGGTTTAGAAGGTATGTGAACAGTGGTGAAGAGTCACCATCAACTTGCTTAGAGAGGGACCCCGGGCACCATATTCTGTTTCCCAAACCGTCGTCTCATCCGTTTCAAGCCAAATTTTTAAGCTTACAAGTATGTGATAAGACACACACCTTTATGCACAATGTGTTTGGTTCCTTGACAATTGTAGCTTGATGCTTCAAAGCTTCATGAAGCACAGACTAGCCTATCAGTAAAACCTCGACTTACTGAATCAGATTTTTTTGAGCTTTTAATTATTTTTAATAAGAATAATTATAATAACTAAGATTAATGCTAGCAGCAAGTCACATGACGTGTCGGAGAGAAGGAGAGCTGAAAAATGACCAACAATCCGCCCCAAACATGCACCCAGACATACCGTATCTTGCACATTCACATTTGGACGAGGGCTCAGCCAGTGACAGTGAGGAGGAGGTTGAGGAGGTTGAAGACCAGGAAAATCCTGTGGATGAGAGTGAAGTAGATTCAGATGGTTCAGAAGATGTGGTGGCACTTGATGATCTCGAAGATGGTCATGTTGATGAAGATGCAGTTCCAGAACAAAAAGTCGAAATCGACAATACCGTATGTGTTTATCCATTTATGAAGCGACATGCGAAACTTAATTACCTTCCATTGCAGGTTGCTCTTCGTCGCATAAGAGAGGCAATTCGACTCGACCCATCATTATCGTGGACAGAAACCCTCGTCATATCGTATCCTCAAGTAATAGAGGCCGATGTAGATGACGACCTCAATCGCGAGCTTGCGTTGTTAGTGCACTTTCCGCATTGCTTCGTTAACAAAAACTCATTTTACATCTAGCTATAAACAAGCACTACATGCCGCTAATACTGCCCGCACCCTTGCTGCCTCTCATTCTCTGCCTTTTACACGCCCCTCAGATTATTTTGCAGAGATGGTCAAGTCCGACGCGCACATGGAGCGTCTTCGTTCACGGTTACTCGATGAACGTGCCGGGATCAAGAAGTCGGAAGAGAAGAGAAGAGAGAGGGAGGGGAAGAAGTTTGGCAAGCAGGTGCAGATGGAGAAGCTCAAGGAAAGAGAACGTAGCAAGAAGGACATGGAAGAGCGACTTAAAGGGCTCAAAAGAAGTATGTCTATATTTCTGCTGAGACAATCAACTCACTAATGTTCTCGTAGAACGCAAAGGTGCCCTGGAAAATGCTGAGGCAGATGGCGCGGGTGGCGATGCATTTGATATCGCGGTTGAAGATGCCATTGCTGATAGGCCTGCTAAACATGCCAAAGGCCCTGGTGGGAAGAAAATAACGCGTAATGCACGCGATCAAAAATTCGGCTTTGGTAGTCAAGGCCGGAGGTCAAAACAAAACACTAAAGCCTCTACCGACAATTTTGATTCTGCACCAGGAAAAAGAGGACATGGGTCAAAGGCAGGACGAGGGGGAGCAGGAGGTAGTAAGAGGCCAGGAAAAAGCAAACGTGTCGCCTCTAGGAGTCGTAAATAATACAGCGTATCTGTATCTAGCCTTTCAGTTGGTATGTACGTTTTCCCTGAGTATCTTTCTCGTCATATTCCAATATGGATGAACACAATCCTTTGTTGCAGTGGAACAACACTTTTATCCACTCTCTTTGCGGCTGTATTTAAAGCCACTGCTGCATGCTCAGAATTTAGTCCGTCTGGTGATCTTTCGAGGAGGGCTTCGTAAAACGCCGAGACCATATTGACCACGACGGCGTCATCCACAGCCCACATAGTTCCAACAACTCCTCTAAAGCCAGCAAACTGCATCGCAGCAGTGAGATGCACAACTTCGTCGGGGCTTTATTATCTCCAGCGGCGGTGTGGCACGCCGACAAGAATGCAAATTCTGCGGGATCGGATGGTGCGCGAACAATGTCCAAGAGCGCCAGAGGTCCATCGCTCATGGCAAAGCATGACTTGAGAGGGCGAGTCACGTCTTGTTTCCCATGGCAGGCAAGGTGAACCCAAGGGCTTGAATGAATAGCGCGGAGGGACTCTGAACGTGTTGCGCTCTCGCCAGTCAGTCGTGTCATAGACATGACGGGCGGTAAGATGCTTTGAAGCGAATCGAGTTCTTCATCGACCGTCCCGAGTTTTGCAAAACCACCAGTGGGTGCTGCCTGTCCTACTGCCAAGATCCGTGGCGGGGTCTTATCGTTGGAAACGTGACGTGGTTTTTGGCACCGCAGAAGGGCAGAAAGGGTCGGTGTGTATGATGAAATATAGTAATTAGGCAGACCTTTCTCGCCTCTCCGGAACGGCGCTGCGGCATGGAGTGGGATGCTATTGAAACGACCAGTGGGATACCACCATATCCTTGAACCTTGGGGAAGGTGAAGAGAGGATTCTAGTGTTTTGACTACAGGAAAGACGACAGTGTCCCATGTTTGACGTAGTAACTCAGTAAGCTCCCTTTCTGCGGAGCGTCCTCTGCCGCGATTGGTAGCAAAGTACCTGAACTGTTCAGACAATCGAAGGATATCAGATGTGTTGATGTCGGGTAAGGGGATGTGGATTGGATCGTGCTCGTGATGGATGATCACTGCATCACAGGAGTATTGACTGGCATTGGTGATGATCACTGGTCCATTCTTTGCGGCTTTCTTAAGCTTAGAAAAGCTCTGTGCGAGAAGAAAGTCGCCAAACCCATCTACGAGCCGGATCTGATCTACCACACCGTCCCATTCCCGGAGGAGACTTCGGTAGTGCTGTAACCCCTCTTCAGTCACAGCACCACACGCTGCGTCTTCGAGAAGGGAGCTCAGCCTTACAAACTCAGGTGCTAGTTGACAGCCATGTTCACCAGCGTTCTGCAGGTCATCCAGTGGCGTCCGGAAACGCGCGAGGTATGTCCATAAAATACCTCGTCCGTGCTCCAGCATCTCCACGGCGAGTGTGGCCAACCCAAGTCTGAGAGCACACGATACGGCATCTACAGCCAAAGAGGGTGCGTATTCACGAACTATACGATGCCGTGATTCAACGGATGGCTTCGTCGTGACGTGGCGGTCGAACATGTTCAAAGCAATCTGGTGGGCGTCCAGTGCTGATGGGTGCTTGTGTACCTCCGCCTCTTTGACCCATAGTAACGCAACGCGGAATTTTGGCAGCGAGCCTCCGGATATGTGAGTTGATGCACTTCTGAAGTACCGAAATGCTTCCTCCAAGTTGTTTGTGGACTGCGGTGCCTTAGAGTAGGCATGAAGGTGGATACGAGAATACTCTTCCCAGATGTCAAGAAGGGACGGGTGGCCAGGAGTGCACATACCATGTGCCTTGTCAAGATGTTATAATGCAGCTTGAAGCATGGCAGGATCACCTTCAAGCTCGTATTTAAGACCCTTTGCGTTTGCTAGCATGACGTGAGAGGACAATCTGTACTCATGGCCTCTTTCACGTAGTTCCAATGCAGAAGCACCTAGCTCCAATGCCCGGTCCAGGTCCTTAGCATCATTGCGGTATATGAAACGCGTCGTAAGAGATGAAGCGAGATTGTGAAGCAACAACGACCGACGAAACCCTTCTGGGCTGAACTGGAGCGCTTCAGAGTAGTTCTCGATGGACAGGTCGAGATTACGAGGGTTTCTCTGTTCGTTAAACAGGTTGAAAGCGACGTTGGCAATGTTGTTTAACAAGTCAGCACGTTCTGGATATGATGGAGGTCGCAGGTGGAGAGCCTCACTGTAGCGGTCTACAGCTGCAACGAGATCACCAGGATCCCCCTGAAACGCAAATCGGGACTGGAGGGCGTTGCCAAGTGAGCATAATGTATCAGAGCGATGGGGATGAGACGGTGACAATGCATGTAGTGCTTCATAATGATTTTCGATGGATGTTTCCAAGTCAATTATGTCACCGGTGTGTTGAAAACGCTTGCGGAGAGTAGTCGCAAGGTTACCGAGCAATATGGGGCGATCTGGATGGTTTTTGGGGCAGATATCGAGCGCTTCGAGGAAATAACTTAGGGAGATTTCAAGGTCTACTAGAGACGCTTGGAGTTCGTAACGGGTCATTATTGCACTCGCAAGATTACTCAGGGCATGGAGACGCCCTTTATGCCCCGGTGGACATAGTTCAATGACAGAACCATAGGATTTGATGGCTTGCTCCAAGTCATCAGTGCCCCCGAGCTTTTTGAAGCGAAGAAGTAAGCCGTTCGCAAGGTTATTGAGCAAGACGGAACGGTTTTGATCCTCAGAGAATATCTTCTCGAGAGCTTCTGTAGAGTAGGCAATGGATGATGTGAGATCTGGAGCATCACCTTCCTGTTGGTAGCGAAAGAAATGCGCAAGGGATAGATTGCCAAGCACAGAAGTGAGTGAGTGCGTTGGAGGCATCGAAGTTGACTACAGATTCATATAAATGGATAGCTTGGCTAAGGTCTCTGACGTCCCCCCAGTGGGAAAAGCGAGTGACCAGTGCATCGGCGAGGGCAACCAGCCATGCTTCGTGTGCAGGATCGGTTTGATTGGAGATGCATGCGTATTGTTCAATTGCGAGATCAATGTCTGACTGGTTTACGTGGAGCGCAAAGCGTTTCATAAGCATTTGAGCATGCTTGACGTGCATGATGGGGACATCAAGACTATCCGGCGTTTGAAGTTCAATGGCCACACTGTGGCAATCGATGGCAACGTCCAAGTCGGCAGTATCACCAACGAGATCGAAACGTCGAGATAGTGCTGTGCCCAGCTTTAAAAGTTGGTCGCTTCTGCTGCATTGGGAATCAAGGACATCTTCAGTGAGGGCCGCGTTGTAATGACCAATAGCTAGCTGGAGGGCTTGCAGATCACCCTGATCCCTAAACAGGGCATACAGTTCGTCTCCGATGACGGTATAATCACGAGCAGACTGATGAAACATTGTTATCAGTTTACTGTTTATATCACGTCCACTCACTGTAACATCATCTTCGGTGTTCGTCATATCAGAGATGGTCGTCAGCTAACGTCGATGAATGATTCATTCACAGCGGCGGGTCCGGCCGGATTGAGCTCAGGGCAAAGTAGCACTATGATAGTGTCGCTGCTGGAGGATCGGACAGGGTGGACGCACATTCGAGTATATTACACATGATACTCAGACGTTGCATTCACTTTGTGGTCTATGACGGATCAGTCAAACCATCTTGGAGTCAGTGTTGTGGCAAGCTGATAGAGTTGGTATATATTACCGGCTCCGCTCCCGTCGGCCTTAATTCGGATCAGGACATAAGTATGTCCCTGAAATTCCCACGACTGCTTCCCTTGGACCGTCTGCTTTGTAGTCACTGCCTAGGGCGTCCAGCTTGCCTCATCACTAATTTCTGCTCGCTGTTCTCAACAGCGAGGACGCTATCAAGTTTCTTTTATTTCCCTTTGCGGTTGATGATTAGCCTTTCAGGCTGTGATGACGCCGCGCCCACTCATTTCTTCTTCGAGGCGTCCTTTATCCGCCATCTTCCTGGGATCGTTACCACCCAAGGAGCAGGTCATTCCTAACTTTTCTGAGCCTCCAGAAAGCCCAAGTGCAGTGTCAAGTTCATCTGGCCTTCCTTCACCACCCGCAACCAATTCAACGGGAAGTGGTTCAACAGGTGATAACAAGAGTACAACCGCGGGCAGTCTACGCCAGCGACCTGCCTCGTATGCCGGTAGCGTAAACATGACCCACCGTAATTATGACACACCCAGCATATCCGAAAAATCTTCCAGAAATATTGACGACGATGACGATGACGAAAACGACTATTCAAATGAAGAAGACGACACCGCTCGCCTTGACCGCAGTCATGCAATAAAGAGTCCAAACGAAAACCTCATGGCCTTGCAACGAGTTAAAAGCCTTGCTGAGCGCAACCGCATGGTGCGTGCTCCTCTGGTTCCTTGACGCTCATTCTAATTGGAGCCTGCCCTTGGTAACTTGCACGTGTCTCATGTTATTGTGAATTACAACAACTCTAACCTCACTTTTTTGTCCTGGCGATTTCCGCGTTTCGTACATGGAACTATACTATCTGACCTTACTACCTTTGTTTCATAACACAGGCATTGAACAAGCTCTCTTCCTTTTCCCGCACTCCGTCTCCTGCAAATTCCCGTATATCTCGATCCCCGCTTCCTCCTATTCATGCATCTTCGTCCTCATCTTCCTCTTCTGCAGCCTCCCGGATTTCTTCCCACTCGCGTTCTGCCCTTACGACAAGACAGTATGATGAAACACCGCAATATGATAGCGCACTTTCTGGCTCTGAAACAGAACGCGAGAGTCAGCGCGCTCCAACTCCCTCGTATTCTAATTCGCATTCCAACTCTCGCTCATATGGTTCTTCATCTCCAGAACGGTCGTTAACGCCTCCTCCAAGCACTAGTACAAGAGAACGCCGCATATCTGCTCCCGCTTCACCGGTTAGATCGCGACAGCCTTCTCCTGCCCCCTCGCACACTCCTCGGAAGCGAGTATCTATCGCCGGTGCACTATCTGTGTCTAGAGATAACGCATCTTACGATGTGACGAACGCCGCACTAGCTGCTGTAGCATCTTCACGACGAAGTCCAACAGGCACAGGAAGCGTTAATCGACGTTCGCGGCAGCCACTTCCAAGAGAATTTAGAGACGGTGATCGAGTCCGTACTTTGGATGGCAGGGTAACGCAATTTATTCTCGTCTCCTTGGCTTCTGCTGACAGACAAACTTCAGACTTCCATCGAGCCTATGACACCACATCACAACTCGCATCAAGATAGCTACACTTCTAATGCCAGCACTTCTCACAGAACCTCGTACGCAAATGCCAATCCTCAATATTCACCACGTGGCGCTCGTGCTAATCTTCCATCAACCGTTCGCGAACTAACGCGCCGTCACCAAACGCGTTGGCTATCGGACGATATTTCAAGCCTTCCGGATTCTGGCCGCAGACAAACACAGCGCGGCGGCAGTGCCGAAAGCACCCTGGGAGCTGGAGGACGCCTGGCTGGTGAAGGCCTACGTGCTGCTGGCATAGGTATGCGGAACGTGACACAGGCCAATGATGACGTCTTTGTACACAGCAATGGCTCGCACGTGTCTTTGCGTCGCGCACGGACAGCTGGCTCCAGCACCCATCGAACCGTCGAGTGGGAGGACGAAGATAGAGTGGCGGATGACAGGAGTCGGGCAAGCGGCTCCAGTGGCACACGACTCAGTGAAGGTGCAGGTCCCTCCGCAAGGTCACATCTATCTTCAGATCCGAGTAGGGCATCATCTACACTTTTAGTTGAACGAGATTCGAGAGGGGGGCGTGTAGCTTCTTCAAGGCCAGCAACCTCGATGGCAGAGTTCTATCATGGGGAGGATGGAGGTGCCGGAAGGGGAGCGGCATTTTTACTCCGATCCAGACGGCAATACTCGGGCATTGAGCGACAACCTTCGGGAGCATCGCCTGGTGTCCGTCCGCTTCCACCCCAACAAGTCCCAGCGGCACCAACACCACCAGACAGATCACGTAGCGGCACACTCACTCGACGTCACACCACAATGACACCTCTTGGGAATGGGTTGGTCTCTAGTCACCAACAGAGCGCGGAGCATACCCAGCTCATGCTAGAATCTCTGAAAATGTTCGAGAATATCTTGTCCCGTCTGCCGAATCAGTCTGCATCCGTACCAGAACTGTTCCGCAGCGCAGAAACCATCGTTCTTGCTTCCGAGAAGTTAAATGCGTTGTTGAGAACGGGTACAAATCGAGCGCTGGAACAGCAGATTGACGCCGAGATGGATGATGAGAGATCGGGCAAGATACCCACCGGTGAAATCTGGAGGAGAGTGGGAGGGGAGTACCGCGAGAGCCTGCGTGTGAGCGACGAAGTCGTCCGAACGATTACAGGGTTTTTGCTTGGAGTGGGCAAAATTGTGAAGGAAGCATCTGCTGGTCCTTTGAATGATCCCGAACCACAGCACTCAAGAAGCGGCCCTGGTAATGACGTTTCTCGCCGAACACCCGAAATAGATAGGAGCAGTAATAGAAGTCGACTGGATGGAAGGAGGAGTGTGGAGTCAAGACGGAGTTGGGAGCCTTCTGCCTCCACTGCTGACTCGTCCAGAAGGCTCACTGGTCGCGGTGAAGGAACTATCGCACGTCCACCTTCGTCAAGCGACTTTGATCCAGATCAGAATCAGCCTTCTTCGTCACGCAATTCCCTTCCTCTCCCTCCGCTGCCGCTGTCTGCCACGCGTAGGCTTTTCACACCGCGAGAACAACGTGATCGTCAAATGACGTCAAATGCACTCGCTTCTCATAATATCTCATCCGATATTGTTGATCTTTCCCTTGAGTATGAGCCTTCACCAACACCTGCCGCTCGGGGTGTACCTGCGGGCCGCCAAAAACCACTTCCGTCTCTTGCCATCCCCCCACCTCTTCCTACCTTACCTTCTGAATCGCTTATGGGCAGGTTGACAAGCAATTCGCTAGACAAAAGCAACAATCGCAAACCATCTACTACATCCGCCGCTACCATCCGAGGTATCCCCTTGCCATCCGCCAATCCGACAACCGCTGTAACTACCCATACGGTATCCAACTCCCCTGAAAACTCAACATTCCCTCTATCCCGCGTTGACTCCAAAGACTCCGTTCGTTCATCTGTAACCTTCTCGCGTCCTTCTGAAGTATCACTATCTGCGCTACAACAGCAGCACTCACGAGACGAGGCACGCAGGAAGGCCATTACGTCCTCTTCTAACACTGAAGAAGACACGAGTGTTCCTCCGGCACCTTCGCCTGCTCAAGTCCGTTCTCCACTTTCAGGCTCAGAGACGGAGCGAGATACTCGCCGGCGGACGTTTGGTTCACGAGCAGCTCGTATGTCACTGGACAGCATTCGTGACGAAAGGGATGGCAACAATGGGAGTTCTCAGTCACGCACCGTCGCTATACCTCCGCAAAGGCGGGAGAGGCGACGGACTGTGACTGAGGTATTTGCATAGCAATCATAGGGTCGTTGTGTGTGTTTCCCTGCCTCTTTCCAAAGTAAGTCCAATTGACAACTGTGGGTGACTACGCACTGATGACTGGAAAGAATTCCGAGTTGTAATTTGCCTTTTTCTTTTCTTTTCCGCCATTTGTGCATTATATCCCTGGCATTCATCTCGACTACATGGACTCTTTCGGCGAGCATTGGCCGATTCTTCCCCTCATTAACTTTATTCTTGGTCCCATAGTTGCCCTGGCTGGCTCTCCGATTGTTTTTTTGTCTGCTCTCTCTTCTCTCTTCTCGCTGTTTGTCTATCTTGTCTTGTTATACGATGTGTTTTGCATCGCACGTTAGGTATTTATGCCCGAGTATACCATGCACGAATATGATAGGTCCTCCGTCGAAATACTACTGGTATTCTTGAAGATTATCATAAAGCTTTCCTAATTCTATCCTGATTGGCCAACCGCATACTGTGAATGATTGAATGCGACACTTCCAATACTTAGAAAACGATAACGGCGTACTTAGATTATATCCCCAAGTTTGGCGAGACTCGTCCTGCATAAGGCGGTCACAATGAAAGCGTGTAGGTTAAGATGCTCGTTATGATTATTACGTACCGGGGGTCAGAGACTGAATACCGTGGTACTCGTATGAGGGGTGATGCATTGATGACTGACCCGCAGTCATGGGTTCAACAACTGGAGCGATCAACCTGTACTTAGACTGACATGTCATCGCATTCCATCTTTCCTTTACAAACACCAGATCATCTACTTTCCTTCCAATTTTCATCATGGTATCCGACATTTTCCTCCATTAGCATCAAAAGCACCATCATCCGTCCCTTGAGTCAAGCATTCAAGGAATACCTCGACTCGGACGGCATTTTCGTACCAGAAGGCTCGGAAAACGTGTCAGTTGGCTACAATCACCATCTGTTTCAGTCGTACTCACTTCCCACTGCCAGTCCCGCAGAAAGCTCTCCTTCGGACCAAGAGGATGAGGACGACGCTGCAGTTGGGCAATCCTTCTCCTTCCCCGATCTAGATGAGCGGATAAGACAAATCATCAAAGAATACGGCGCCATTTTCCCCAAGCTCAATTTTTCTTCACCAAAGGTCAGGTCGTTCCATCGAAATTGATCCCCGTTCACATCGAACGCAGGACGCATCATGGGTGCTACCACCATCCTCGCCTCTCAAATGCACATCTCCATCAGACGTCTACATTCTACTGAAATCCTCGGACTTCATATCACACGATCTAAGTATCGACGCGGTCTTTGAGGGATGCCAATGCGATCCCTCGAATCCGCCATTGTACCAACTCGAACTTGTCTTGAGGAAATGGTATCCTATAGACCGGAGTCGCGAGTTCAGGTGTTTTGTTCGCGAAGGCCGTCTCATAGGTACGTCCTGTTTTCTGACTATTGTTCCAGCAAGCCACGAACGACGCTCGTACAGGAATATCACAACGCGATACGAATTTCTATGACTTCATGAACGAGCTGCAAACACAAACCAAGATCGTAGAAACGCTTCAGGGTTTTTGGGAGGACAAGATCAAGTCAGAATGGCATGGACAACAAGACTGTATGTGTCACATTGTTTTTGTCGTAGTCCGCGCACTCATTACACTTCTGAAGACATCTTCGACGTGTTGATGACACGTGATCTGTCTCGGGGACATGTCCTAGACTTCAACCCATACGCACCCCGAACGGATCCCCTGCTATTCACGTACGAAGAGCTTTTGTCGGTCTTCACGCAGGGGTCAAGCGCACCCGAGCTCCGTATCATCGACTCGCCTTTACATCCGCTCGCATCGCGTAACGCACCAGCTTACCAACACAACATGTTGCCAATGGAAGCACTGGCGCTGAGTAGCGGTCGGGACATCAACGACTTCTCAGATTTGTGGAAGAATGAGATTCAGCAGTCCATAAATGACGACGACTAATAGACATAATCTTCTTTTGAAAGATCGAACGGATTTGTCCTATTCACGTACGGAGATCTTTTATCAGACCTGAGCCAAGTCACCTCTACATTCAGTGTTGCCTTCATCCTCGATGAACTAAACAATGCCTCAGAATATACACCAGACCGTATACTGACTTAGGCGCACAGTAAACTTTCAAACTCCGCTTGGTTGACGAGTTACACTTACGCTGCTTTGAACGACATTGAAATTCATTTAACGACCATGGATTTCGATTAGCGCATTGCGACACCGAGAAGCTCAGCCGTGTCCTGCGCATCAATCATACTCCAAACTCCAGCCAATTGCGAAGCTCAGCGGAAAGAGCTCCTTCGCCCCTGTCTACTCGTGGTAAGACAGCCGTCATGGGTGCTAGTTGCGTGCTGACGTATCGTGTCAGTAGCTTCCAGATCTGCCATTACTAGTAATTTCATGGTTATCGGACCGCGAGGGGTCAACTGGTTAGCGTTCTTGTTTATCATCGATTCAAAATGACTCAAGTGGAGCCCTTGTATCACTATCGTGGCGTTTTAGAAGTCCGAGTCGTGAAAAAAAACAATACATCCGCACTAGTGCGACAAATTTGCATTCGGTGAGGACATCTCGGACGTTATGTGGAGGTGAGGGTACTTCCATCACTCCATGATTCAAAGTTTCGATACATTTGATCCCCGTGTAATCACACTGAACTTCCGTGATAGGTCGAAGCTTGTCATGGTGGGACACAACGAGTATCTCTGCTCCTCAAGTGGCTTAGCGCTCAGCTATGTATAGTGGCCGCAACTTAGGGCTGCTCCTCGGTGATCCCCATGACATAATAACATCATTTTTGTTGTCCCCCAAAAAAATTGCCGTCCTTCTCAACGTCCAGGTATCACGCTCTGTTATGTATAGTCTTGAGGATGCCTGTGGTTTGAGACCTTGTGCCTTAACTCCACATATTCACCTTGATAATGACTGCAGTTACGCACAAGTTACGCGGACTCATGCACATGACCGGCCACCTAATACAACGGTAATAAGGTATGTTGGGTAATACAGTGCAAGTTGGTAGCACTTAGTACTGAATGAATACAGTACAGGTCAATAATATAAGAGTGAACCGTATACATTTACTATACTGACGCCTAGGTTCATCTATCTGGCTGGCTGGACTGTAAGCAGAAAGACCAGTGCAAGAATCAACTAGTTCTGGACAGCGAGTCAAATTCATTCCTGATCGTCACATCGGCTTCCTCCGTCGATGGACGGCCCTGAGGATCAGTAGACCAACATTGCTCGATAAATGGCCAATACTTTTCAGGGAGCTCAGGATAACGAGTTCGGGAGGGCGTTTCCGACTTAGCTATGTGCAGGACGATCATGTGGTTATCCCGGAGGTAATAATAAGGAATTTTATTGGTGAAGACCTTAGTAAAGGCAGCGCTCATGACATCATCAACAAGTTGAGAATATTCCGGGCGTACCTGCAACATGATACCGCCGAACGAAAAGACGTCGCTCTGCTTGCTTGGCCGTACTGGAGTTCTGCCAGCTGGAATCGTCTGACGAGAGTAAGAACCGCACCCTCACGCTCCAGATAGTCCACCAGGCTACCATTTTCTGCGAAAGGTGTGACTATCGCTGGAAGTGAGCTGAAGCTATACGTATAACCATAAATGGGTACAATATTTGCATGATTGAGGGCGGCACGTATCCCGAGTTCACGCTTTATCCTCCACGAAGTGGCGCCCGTGGTGTAAGCAATAGACTCAGTCCTTCGGTAGACACTCGCCTGGATTATTTTTGTCTTTGCTCCTTCAGGATAATAGGTGAACATTGGTATTGCTTTCACTGCGACCTGCAAAATCAAAATTTAGACAGATAAACAGACAAAAGACAGCAAACGAACTTTGACCGATATCCGATCGATATGAAAGGTGCATTTTCAGATATCCGCGAACACGCCGACAGGAATAGGATATTCTTCATCCTTGGTGATAGCATTTGAGATGTCTTTCAGCGTTGTTTCAGTGGGGAGATAATCAGGCTCGTCATTACGAGCAGAAAAAACTGTATCCATATGGGAAGAGGCAAGGAGTTTGCGGGGATCGGGGTGTAGCTGGAGGGCCTAGTAGACTGGTGACTAGCCCGTTCTGTCACGGTAGTATGAGGCAAGCCGTCGATAGACGGATTAGTTTGAATTTGGATGTCGAGCGGATTCTCACAATTAGGAATCGACCCAAAGGATAATTCTCCGCTATAATGGGAAAGGCTATGAACGCGTCTCACATGGAACGTGACACATCACGCTGATCATTGAGATCGTCTCGCCATGGCTAAATTCAACTCGAGTACTATCTCCTTCCACATAATTAAGAACTCCCCCAAAAAGTGCTCAACTTTTTGTTCGGCAGTTCACAGCGCCAGAATTGGCAGCAGAGCAAATTTGCCTTATTTCAGAAAGAAAGTTGACCGTGGCGCCAGAATGTACACTTGTAGACTGACACAGCGTGTTTCGTCTACGCACACCACACAAAGGCGCTGGACTTTGACAACACAGCAACCTCAGATATCGAGATGCTGTTATAATGCCTGAAACAATATCCTTTATTCTCGGTGAGTTTTGTCACTCTTGTACAACTTGAATTGTCACATGCTCACGCACATGTCATAAAGTGCCCGGGCTCCAGTCCCAGTCATTCTAAAACCTATGAGCAGACTGCAACACATTTCAGCTTCGCGCCCTCGGCCTGAGAAATGACGGTCGGGTACTATGCTAGTTACCTTCGTCGCGTTTCGCCAGTGCCGCCAGGTCAACCTCAACAAGGCAAAAATTACAAAGCTTTGAGACTGCAGGCATGGCATCGACTCGGAGTAGGACTTGTCATTTCTACAATACATGTTTGCGTGGTGCGACAAATTTGCATTCGACGAGGACACATTTCGGACATTATGTTTTTTTTACAGTAATTCCTCGTTTATGGCCCCCCAGGGCGTCAAATAGGCAAAAACGGACAAGGAAAACGCAAAATTTTGGCCGAACATTATAGGGAGCTTCCGGGGGCCTCGGCCAGTATTACGATCGTTCACGTTCTTTGGGTGGGGTGACGTCTCCAAACGTGGTCTGGAAGCGTTTGGTCTGTGCTACGAAGGTGAGCAGTTTACGAATGGCCTTTCCGTCATTGAGCAGTTCCTTCAGCGTGAGATTGCGGGTTCCCAGGGACTTTCTCAAGATGTTGCGTGGACGGATGAAGGCGGGGCATTCCAGTATGTAGTGATAGACTGACTCTTCCTTCTGATGGCACGAGGAGCAGATGGGGGATGGGAGTTTTGCGATACGATGAAGATGTTTGTTGAGAGGTACGTAACCTGTTCTGAGCTGGAGGAGAAGGGAGCTGTGGCGACGAGGGAGTTCCTCTGTGATGCGGGCGAAATGATTGGACGGAGCGGAAGCGTCTATGCTGCTGAGCTTTGGTTGCCGGGGGGACTTTCTCCATACTTCACGTGCTTCCTGTTTTATCTCTTCGTTGAACGTTTGCTTGAGAGCGGATTTGCTGATGGGGAGCGTGATGAGAGTGGGGGTGCGTCCTCTGCGTTGGAGTGATTCTGGGAGCTGGTTTTGGGCCGATGACTCTCCCCGAGCCGCTTTCTTTGCTAGAAGGTCCGCTTCCTCATTGCCTGGGATGCCTGTGTGGCCTGCAGCCCATCGTATAGTTAGCTTTCTGCCGTCGTCATCTGGGAGGATCTTTCGGAGGTCGTCGTGGAAGGTGTCGAGGAGGTAGTGTCCGGGTTTCCATTGGAGAATGGTTGCTCTGATTGCGGCTTGGTTGTCCACTCCCAATGCCATAGTGCGCGGGGTTCCTCCTCTCGCCTCTATCTCTTCCTTGATCAGCTGCACGGCTAAGACCATTCCTACCGCTTCTCCTTCATACGCCGTGTGTTCCTCTATGCTTCCTAGGTGGAATATCTTTTCCCTAGTCTTTCTTCCATCCGTCATCACCACCGCTGCTGCTCCTACGCCTCCGTCTACCGCTGATCCGTCTGAGTATACCCTTATCTCTTCTTCAGCTTCCGCGTCCTCGGTGAGTGCTTCCTGCGCTTTGTTGGCGATACTGAGGGTAACGTCAGGTTTCCATTCTGGATAGTGGCGCACGGGGTTGATGGTTTCTGTGAGTGAGGAGTCGATCTTGAACTCGTTAGCGAGGTTATGGAGAGGCGAAGGGTAACGTTTCTTCTTGTCGAAGTTGCGTTTTGCGCAGAAGTGGAAGGCTGCTGTGATGCCCTTGTGCAGGGGGTGGGATTGTGGGAGAGTGGCCATTCTGAGGGATGCTCTGTGGCAGGTTCTACGGAGGTTCTGTTGGAAGGGTAGTCGGACATTATGTGGAGGTGAGGGTACTGCCGTCGCTCCCTAAATCAAAGTTTTGATGCATTTGATCCCCGTGTAATCACACTGAACTTCCGTGATAGGTCGAAGTTTTTGGGACACAACGCTCCTCAAATGGTTCAGAGCTCAGCGCTCAGCTATGTATAGCGGCCGCAACTTAGGGCTGCTCCTCGGTGATCCCATGACATGATGACATCATTTCTGTTGTCTCCTAAAAAAAATTGCCGTCCTTCTCAACGTCCGGGTACCACGCTCTGCTATGTATAGTCTTGGGAATGCCTATGGTTTGAGACCTTATGCTTTGACTCCACATATTCACCTTGCTCCTGATTACAGTTACGCACAAGTTACGTGGAGCCATGACCGGCCGCCTTACAACGGCAGCAAGGTGTATGTGTAGTACTGAACGAATAGAATACAAGTCAATCTCCAACTTTGACTTAGACGGGTATGTGTGTGAACTACGCGTCTTACATAGAACGCGACACCGTGACATCGCGCTGATAATTAGGATTGTCTCGCTATGGCTCAATTCTGACTCCTTTCACATAAGGACCCCTCAAAAAAACATGCGCTCGGCAGTTCACAGCATTCGAATGGGCAGCAGAGTAAACTCGCCTTATTTCAGAAAGAAAGTTGACATCGCAGGATTCATATCGTCATAGTCTTGGTGGGACGTACCCTTATGGACTAACACAGTGCGTTTTCATCTACGCACAGCACGCGAAGGTGCTGACTGAATGCAGACTTTGAAAAAACAGCTCCTCGATATGTCTTTGATATCGCAATTTCCGGAGTTACTGTAATGATGCGTAACTTGCCTGAAACAATATCCTTTATTCTGGGTGAGTTTCGCCACTCTTGTACAACTTGAATTGTCGCATGCCCACGCACCTCGTAGAGTGCTTTGGCTGAATCTTAGTCGTTCTACTACATACCTGATCTGTCATTAAAGCTGTTGAAGGTCACACAACCACGGCAATACTTTCCGTCTCATCAACTGACAGCGGGAGGGAGAAGAAAACAGTCTTACCACTCCCAATACCAACATCTCCCTCGAGAAGTCCAACTGCTGCTTCAAGTTTCCTTGCAATTAAGTGTTTCTTTGTCACCAGGACAAAATTTAAGAGTGCAGGTATGTATGGTATCGAGCAGGACTTATCATTTCTACTATTGTACTACATGTATGCAGTCTTTTCGTCATGCAATTCGATGCTGGAATTCGTTCGTTTGCGATAGATTCTGCATTCGATACTCTCCTGTGGTTGTAAGCGGAGTTTGATCGCGCTCCCAGGCGCCTTGTCCGACGGTCCACCAACTGCCCTTTTCCCACGCCGACAAGGCAGCCGCTGTGGAGACTAGCTCAGTTCGTTCTCGAAGAAGTCTTTCCAGGCTAGACTCGTCACTATTCTGCCTACCTGCGCATTCACAATGAAGTGCTTCCAGACACCTTGTCCGACGAACCACCGCTCTTTTCCTACGCCAAGGCGGCTGGCGTCGACACTACCATACGAGTTACGCATATATTAAATATCCTCAAATACGAAATGATACACCACATTCGCAAGCAAACGTGCTTTGTTCTCCTATCCCAAGTTCTCGGGGCACAAGACCTGCCTCTGCGATCGCGCCTAGCACGGGAGAAGAGTGAAAAAAAATGTCGATCAGAACGGCAGAGATCATTTGATGTTGCCAAGCTTGTTGGTTTTCAGGGCTCGGTGAACGCCAGTTCTGGTTGTGCGGCTGATTCTTTGTCCAGCGCCCTACCCAGTGAAGCTTTCATTCCCTGCAGATCTGGTGCCAAAGACCCTGACGAGTTCCTTCGAGTTGTTGCATCAAGAACTTCATCGGTTTTAATGCGATTGCCGACATGCGGCGTTGTGATTGCTTTACGGGTGAGAGCGCGATTTTTTTTCAACTGTTCTTGGTCCAGGCTGGAAGATGATGACAATGCTAGCGCTTATCACTGATACATGAAGTTGACTGACAGTTTGACTTCTTTTGCGACTGGCTGTCGACAAAAAGCATTGCTTATCGGTACCTTCGAAGCCGATGGACGGTTTGACCGATTCATGGACAGCGCGTTTTTGCGGCTGGCTGAAAGACCCGGTCGATGCTTATCGCTGACATCCGCAGTTGATCAGGTTCGATTGTTTTTGGGGTGGAGAGAGCATATATGTGACTGGTTGGATGACAAGGTATACTTATCATCACTGCCACTTCGGCCTATATGATTAATAAACAAGCTCCAAGGGCTCCAACGAATTCACATGACGTCGATGGCGTTCCCGCTTCGGCGAGAGAGCCCACGGTATTTGTGATTGACAAAGGAAACGCCACAGCTCATGAATACATGAATGAATGGCGTCTACCGAGTGAATGGATACCATCATGTTGTACGGTGCAGGGTCTGATTGAACCTTCGCGAAACAGTTAACAGGAGCTGCTTGCCGAGAAGAGAGAAGCTAACTGGAACGCGTCTGATACAAGCAGAAGTACATATTGGACGAATTGCTCCCCCCTGACCGTGCGCGAATAGATGCGGCGTCAGGCACGAAGAAAGAGGTTGTGAACCTTGTGAACGAGGGTCTGCCAGGGGGCCAATCCGACCACATGGTTTTGGAATGACACATGAGAACCACTTGGCTGGATCAGGTTCTTGCGAACGAGAAAGTGGTGATGCCTGTAGCACTTTGAGCTTAGGGGATGTTGGCCTATACCATGATGGGAGCGAGCTTATCTATTTGCCACGGACGCGCCGCCGGATGAGGAGTGGTAAGGGGAGACACGGTCCGCACGGAAATAAGGGTGACTAAAATAGATAGACTTCGCGAAAATGCGCTGTCCCATAAATGTCAAATGATATGTTCCAGTAATGGTAACGATAACTACCAACATATTGACCTGTCTCACATATGTCACGCTATTTGCTCCAATTTAGGTATACAGATCCCGGCAAAAAGACCAAATTTTTGTAAAAACTAGTACCCGTTGTGCCGACGGGCACGTTGGTTTTTCAAGCCATCTCCTCGATTAGGCAATTCTTCAAGTTCATTGATCTCGCTTGTCGTCCTGCCCGGCACCCCAAGCCCTCCTGTTAAGTCGCCAATCCATGTCCGGGCTTCGGCAACTGTCACTGAACCTATCGACACTACCTGATGAAACGGATACAACCTGCCACGAAATTAATTGGTAACCTTCTCTGTCAAGGCAACTCCACTGGCAGCGGCATCTTCTAGCAATTTTTTATATCCCTTGACGTCACTAAACAAAACAAGGAGGTTTGTTAGACGCGAAAGTATATAAGATGAGCTCAGCAATTCACTAAAAGTCAGTTCCTTCATCCCCTCTCATCTCCAGCAGCCCCTCTTGTCTCGCACCCTTTCATATACACCCTCCTCACCACATCTTTCAACGAAATAATCATGATGTCCTCCCAGAACGCTCACACTTTCTATGCCGACGCTGTCCTATTCGACATGGTGTGTATTTTCTTCTCTTGGGATTCCAAATCTAACTCTGCCAGTGCTTTACAGGACGGCACCCTCACGGACTCCATCGCAGCTGTCGAGGCAGCCTGGGGTAAAGTCGCCAAAGACATTGGTCAAGACCCCGCTTACGTTATTGCTGCAACCCATGGCAAGCGCGCCGTCGACAATCTCGCCCAATTTAAGCCCCATATCAAGGCACATGAGATGGACGACGAGGTCCAAAATTTCGAGAAGAGCATCCTCTTCTTCGCCGATGCCTACAACAAGTACGGTCCCGGCTCGCAGCTCAACTCACCCGCGAGCTCGCCTGTCTTGAATTCCCCTCTTAGCTCCGGCTCCGCGACCCCTGATCTTTCCTTCTCGCCAAGCAATTCTGCCCCTTCTTCTCGTGCATCGTCATTCGTCTCACCTCGTCGACCATCATTTGCCAGCAAGCTAAATAATATGCTGACTATGTCCGTCGTACCCGAAGTTGCCGTCTACGGCCAGGGTCCCCAATTCGAAGACTCCATCATGGAAGAAGATCAGCAGGACATCGTTATGTTCGAGGCCAATCAGAAGAAACACGTTCTCGAGGCTTGGCAACAGGAAGCAACGAGTGTTGATCGCTCAGTGCGGATTTTGCCCGGTGTTAAAAGGATGATGAGCTCCATTCCTGAAGGTCGTTACGCTGTCGCCACCTCAGGTGCAAAAACATATGGTATGCGAATTTTTATTTACGATGAAGTATCATGCTAATTATCGTTGCAGCATATGGTTGCATGACTCGCGTTGGCATCACCCCGCCCAAGGTAACCATTACCGCAGACGACAAGCGTCTCAAGGCTGGCAAGCCTGCCCCAGACCCATTCCTCCTCGCTGCTCGCGAACTCGGTTTTTCTGCGAAAAACTGTGTCGTGTTCGAGGACTCCCCAAGTGGGATCCGCGCAGGCGTGGCTAGCGGTGCCATCGTAATTGCTGTGTGCACCAGCCATGAGAGGAAGCACATCGAGCACGTTGGCGCCCACTTTGTGGTGGAAAACATGGACAAAGTGAAGTGCGAGCCGTGTGCGGACGGCAGACTGAAGTTTACCGTGCAGCTATGATTGTTCCTAGAGTGTATGTATGTATCCCTATCTTAACCTTCCTCCAGTGGAAAGGCCGCGCTACATCCGTTGTCATCTTCCTTTTTTTATTTCCATTTGTACGACACGATTCTTGCTCAGATCTGCACTCTACTTAGGGATGCTTGTACACATACAGAGGACTTGAATACTCATGTAATTTCGAATAGCATTCTCAATCTAGCAGCGCCGCGCGTCTCATTCGATGACGAGATGGCGGTATAGACTCGAAAGACTGGTGAATTGTACTGGATGATAGCTGGCCCGATTTTGATCTCCCGTGACCCTTACAGGGTACAGTCCTCGGTGAAGAAGGGTAAGACTAGCGCCACTGTATAATACTGGGGGATGCGTTCTGAACTCAAATGCACTGGTTGGAAATCACCTGTTCCAAATTGTAAGTTACTACCAATAAGTAGAGTTCTTCTGTACCAACCCCATCATGGCGAAGACGAAGATCTCGATTCCGATTGATGAAGAAGACAAGAAGCCTTCCCGAAATCAAAGATCGCATAATAATGTTTGACAAAAACCGGAGAAGTCGGCATCAGGCTAGCGCTTGGAAGACGAAGCGCTCCATAATAATTTCAGATATTCCAAACTTGAGCATACCAAAAAAACAGGTATTATGGGGTATCTTCCATTCCTGCTCTATGACAACGAGTCCCATCCGTTGAATTGTCCCCATAACTCTTCTTCCCAGCGACCTCGTCCAAAAACGCGTTTGAAAGCTTCACGCACTGCTCGTAGACCTCTGTGAACCCATCCTGCGCACGTGCCATCAGAGTCCAATCCCGCGACACCAAAACGGACTCACCAGTCCCCCATAATACGGGTCCTGAATCGGCTTGTTATCCGGGAGGTAAGAGCCCCAAAGCCTCACTACCGCTTTCGATCCCTCCCTACGACCCACATGCCGTTCCAGCGCGCGGAGATTAGACCCATCAGCTGCGAGTATATAGTCAAAAGACGTGAAATCGGACGCGCGGACTTGTCGCGCAGAGTGGGATATAGGAACGCTTTTCTGCACGATCACGATAGTGCTCCTACGTACATATTAAGATGCTGGGCGAGGAAAGGAGCATGGCATACCGTGCCGCATACTTCGATAGTCCTGTGCCACGATGCCGTAGTAGCCTGAGTCTGGGAGTCATACGAGAGTATGAAGGGTGCTTACCGTTCGTCAGGATCTTCCCCGATATGTGCAGCAGCTGTGCCAGCGCTGTCGACGTGGATATTGGTGATGCCGCGCTTGAGGGCTTCGTTGCGGAGCACGGCTTCTCCCATGGGAGAGCGGCAGATGTTGCCGAGGCAGACGACGAGGACTGAGATCGTCATGTGTTGGCTTAACGAGGCTAGCGTGGTGAGTAAAGAGGTCTTATCGGATTGTTATCAGCAAGAAGCGAATCTTCATGCATGCATGTGGCGCCTAGGATTACCAGGCTCACACGGTTTCATGATTTCATTAGAGCAAGGAAGCGTCACTAGTACACATGTAGTTACCAGCAGAACTTGGCTTCAAGTCTACTCGGAGCAGTGCACTGATCATCATTTGCTCGTGTTCCTGACTAGGACTGGTGTGGTTCTCCGGAATGACTCATGATCATGATCAATTCCGAGTCGGAAACGTATTCGATCAATGTCTATATTACACCCGCCGCACAGACAGGTACCCTATGTGTCCCAAAAAAAAACCCGAATAACACATACTATGTACAACTTTTTTGTGACTGGTTTTGTTCGTAGCAGTCGTTCAGAATGACATTACGGTCATCAAAGGCGTTAGATGGTCGGAGGCGAGAACAATAGAGGTCAGTCTTCGATAGGATGCTGGCACTGCATCCAGAATGGACCTGCCAAGGCAGGGCGTTAGCCGCTGATGTGAGAAATCGACCTGAAAATATTTGCACATACCGATGGGATCCTGTGGGTCATGCAAGGTCGTAGACCAAGCCCCAAGAACTCCATATTGAGAACGGATGTTGCCCATAACAATCGCTTCCCCCCTGTTTTAGAGTATATGGTTACCAAATGATGAACAATGTAAGCACAAGGACCATACCACCACACTGGCTGATCTCCGTTACCAGCGACCTATACCCGATCTTGGCGTCAGCGAGAACAAATTGACTTGTCTGGTGTACTTACGAAGTGCCACCGTACCTGGTGGTCAGGCGTGAGTTTGACGTAGCCAACGATGGAGAAATTGCCATCCATCTCTCCTACGTAGTTGATTTTTGGTCGGGTCGGATGATCCGGGTCTCGCTCCACATTGATCACACGGAAAAATATGTCTACCGCGCTGAACGTCTCCTCTAACTCTCCATCTTCGAATATAGTGTGATCAAGTGGCTCGTCCTCTGGCAACTGTAAATGTCTGTCAGATGGCACAATAATCATAGGTAACAAGGGCAGTAGAACGTACATTGGGATCATTGTAAACTGGACGGGAGCAATGTGCCACGTCAGAGACAACTGAAGAACAAGAACATTGATGACTCACTTAATAATTCCCGGTGATCCATGAAACAATAAGAGATCCGCCACAAGCCTTCGACGCCAGCCCAATCAGTCTCTCGGCTCAGATCCAGACTGGGCGGTATGACGCCCTGACAGAAAGGCAGGCTCATGGAGCAAATTTCAAAAGCAAGTTCTTCATCCTCCTCCTTCTCCACCAACGCGCTAGCGAAGACATGTGCGAGCTTCTGCATATGCACCCAATTGACCACCCCACTCCCATCTCGCATAAAAGGCCCAAAGCTGTTTGACGGCAGGTAGTTGCGCTGGCTGTAAACATACGCTCGGGAAACCACTCTCTTCGTTGCCAAAGCGTCTCTGTCAGTCAACCCAAACCATGTGTGCAGGCGTGCGCGCAGCTGTTCTTCTTCATGGGAATGGCTCTCCAGATCAAGGAACTCGCCGTCCTGCAGGAGCGTCTGCATCCACACCACATTACGGGACGTCGGCTCGCTCTCAGGGAAAGGTAGAGGCGGTAAATTCGTCACCATGTCAAGCAGGGTTCGTAGTACCTGACATCTTTCATCTGGTCGACAGACAGTAACATCATTCACGACTGTCCTCGCGCGGATGATGTTTTGTAGTTCCTCCCTCCATTTGATGTCAGTCCGGCGATTGCCGAGGTATGTGACCGCTTGACGGGGGTCATCAAATGATTGCGCCAAGTAAAGAGCTCGCCAGAAATGCTCATCATCGGCAGAGTAGACGAGCCCGCGGAAGAGTTGACATACTTGGGCTGTACTTGCGACATCAAGAGGATCCAAAATCACCAGAATGTGCTCTAATACTTCAAGCGGCAGATCGGTTATACGAGCAGTGTCAGAAACCATTGGACAGCGTCAAGCCGAGGACGTCAAGAACGACCGGAGGCAAGGCTAGCTACGCTGGGGGACCGTTCAACTGGGTTAGGAAAGGAAGGGTTTCTGGGAGATGATAGCGGATCATGATATAGTTCAATAAACACTCGAAAAAATTCTTTCACTATCGGGTCGTGTGGGTAGCATGCTCTGAATCGAGCAACTTACTAAAACCAATAGAAATTATTTTCGATGTGGAAGTATGGCTGCCGGCGCAAAAAACCACGGTCCAGTCACGGACGGTCACGCAGTGACGGACAGTGACCAGGTGACCGTCGAAAGTTTGGACAAATCGCGATCGGCGCTAGAAGAGACACCGGACACCCCTCAGCGCTCAGCTAGAGGCACGCGAATTCAACGAGGCGCGAGATCCGACGCTGCCAAACGTCTCTTTTCTGAACTGCCCTCGTTGCAGCACCAGCCAAAACGATGAAGAATCCCAAGGCCCAGCAGGTGCCAAGTTCATCGCAGTGCAGTGATCATGATGGCCCTCACGTCACACCACACGGGCGTCTGAGTCTTGCGCACGAGAAAATGCGGAGGAAGTTTGGGTATGGGTAGTCCACTCACCGAAGGCATGGGGTCTGGAAACGAATGGGAGCACGAGTTTTCAAAAGGAGAGACGGTTTGTGAGAGTAGAGACAGTTTGGATTTGAAGATGTGTGCTGACTAGTGTAGTACCTGCAGGAATGCTCCATTGCCGGCATCGAGCTGCTACTGCCACATTGAGTTAGCAAAGGCTCCATGCGGTTCGGAAGATAGGTCCGCGATGTCACACCATTTGGGAGGGTCTTTTTTCGCCCAAGAAACTCTAGTGGGACGGGCAGGATTCTCTGCCAAAACCAAGGGACCCACGCTCATATCCACCATCCGGCAAAGAAAAAGACCGTCCTGGCGTGCTAAAGACAGTCGCACGCGCGCTAAAGACAGTCCCAAGTCTGATATATCTATTGTGGTGCTCGCTGGTTTGGCGTCTATTTCGGTGCTGTGTCTGTAGGTCCTAAATTCTGTGTTGATGCAAGACATGGTTGACCCTGATCATATCTCTGTCAACTAGCGTGCCCTCTCAACAGCGTCAATGGTGGCAATTCTGCTTTTGGTAGGCCGGTGGTAACTTAGTAAGTCCAGGATGCCAGAAGGCATGCGCACCATTATCTGATCCTCAACCTACAGCTTCTGCAGTGTCCTCTCGACGCCATCAATCCACTACCATGGCCACTCTGTCTCTCTGTAAGTGACACATCCGTCTTTTCATGTGTTTAAGTGACTCTTAGTACAGGCGCTAGATTATCAAAACTCACCATTCTTGCAAGACGCTGAGATCACTGTATCCCCCAACCCTATCTTAGTCATGCATGTCCTCAAAGCTCGCTGTTCTTGCAACATGCTGGGATCGCTCTACCTCCCGACCCTATCTTATTCATGCGTGTCCTTCCAACGAAGATGTACGATCAACATTATACGCAAAAACCTCCACTTGAGTTCTCATTCTTGATGATCAAACTCGTCCAAGAACCCCAGGATTGCCTGGCGCTTATCAGCGCTGGCATCAACAACCCGATTACGTCCGACCAACGCTCTGTAAGTGACACATTCATTTTTTCATGTGTTTAAGTGACTGTTAGTACAGGCGCTAGAGTATCAAACCTCGCTGTATCCCCCGACCCTACCTTAGTCACATGTGTCCTTCCAATGCCGAAAATCCACTATGGCAATCCTGCCTCTAGTAGAACGGTGGTAAGTCCAGGTTGCCAGAATGCTTATGACGCAATGATCTGATTCTTTACCTAAAGCAACCGCAAAATGGATCATGGAAGAATGTAACCGATCAGACCTTTCTGCCGCAAATTTTTACTGCTCAATGCAAAAGTCCCACCCAACATCGCATCCCTCCTCTGAAGGCAAACATAGGTAAACATGTGCGCATTTTTTAGGGGGCAGCACACTAACTTGTTCCTGCACACATCTGTGCACTAGCTTAGATACACCAGTGCGCAACAATAAACCAAAGGGATTACTTGTCATCATCATGGGCATAAATGGCCTGTGGGAGGTATGTGTGCCTGCCACTTAAACGATTTCGGACCTCATTGGCTTTACAGTTACTTGAGCCTGCCGCAAAAACGGTACCTGTTGTCTCTCTTGCCCTCCAGGGCCGCTACATAGGGCCTGCCCCTCACCTGCCCTATGTGGTGGGTGTTGATGCAAGGTCAGCGTTTGGACATCAGCTGCGTCCACATTTAACACTAATGTCTACTACCATCCAGCGGATGGTTCGAACAGTGCCAACAAGGCAAGTGGCACCGAGCGCATACTCAGACTGGGCAGAATCCCGCCCTACGAACATTTCTATTCCGACTCGCCCGACTCGCCCAGTATCCACTGCAACTTATCTTCTGCTATGATGGTAATCAGCGGCCTGGTGTCAAGCGAGGACATACAGTGTCTTTGAATGAACACTGGATGGTGAAGCCAACGCAGCGCATCTTGGATGCTTTCAACACTGAGTGGATTGTGGTGCGTTTAATTTTCTGTCCTCTATCCTTATGTTATTCAAGCCTGATATCCAGGCTGCGGGGGAAGCTGAGGCGCAGCTGGCCTTGATGAACAGGGCTGGTATCATCGACACTGTCATGACAGATGACAGTGATATCTTTGTATTTGGTGCCCAAACTGTCCTTCGAAAGTCAGTGTTCTTCTTCCACGTCCATGTCCTCCTGACCCTGTCCTCCTGCCTTAGCTCGACATTTTTGTCCGACACCATCAAGATTTATACTGTCAGCACCATCCAGGAACACGTCGACCATTCTCTTACTGGTGATGCTTTTGTTACCATTGCTATTTGCTGTGGGGGTGATTATGATAAGGTAAGCATCGAGCTGCCGTTCGGCGGAGATCAATTGCCACTAACATCTGTCTCAGAATGGTCTTCCAGGGTGCGGACGCGAGACTGCACTTGGTCTGGTCCGCTGCATGGACAATAATATGCTACGCAGTGCCATGCACAGTGGTAACCAGGACTTGTCCCTCCAACAGTGGCGGAACATTGCTGAATATCACCTTGCAAGCGATCCAACTGGCAAAATGGGCCGATCACATCCAGCCCTCGCTCGCTCACTTTCTGATTCCTTCCCTAATCCAGGAATCATCAATTTGTATGCACATCCTGCTGTGACTCCGCTCACTGAGCTGCCCAAACTGCGACCTCCAACCCCACCTAACCTCGCTCGGCTTGCAGCTCTTATTCAGCAGCTCCTGGGCTGGGACTCAAAGAAGCTTCTCAGCACTTTCCGCACTACTGTCTGGCCTGTTGTCATCTTGCATGAGCTTCTGGAGGACCTTGCCAATAACTCACCTATGAGCAATGAGGTCTGTGGACCGTGTCACTCTATCTGAATATACTAACTTGATGCAGATTGACCTTGCCTCGGGCTGCACAAGGGCTGTTTTTCTCAACCGTGCATCACGCCCAAAGAAGGCAATTGTAGGAATTTCGGGGCATAACAGTGACGTGCCCACTGATACACTTAAGAAAGCCACACTCCGGCTACTTGAAGAGTCAGCTGAAGGCTGTCAGGATGACTTGCATAAGTATGTTCGAGTATGGCTTGCTGACCGAATCTATGACTGTTGGGTGCAGACAATGTTCCTGTCGTCTTCAGGTGATCCTCAAATTGAGGTATGTCTATCAATAACACTGTCGTCGTTCATGCTGACAAATGGATAGAGTAGTTCATTGTCGACATCGCGTGTGGTTCCCCAACTTGAGGTATGTCTATCAACAACACCGTTGTCATTCATGCTGACAAATGGATAGAGTAGTTCATTGTCGACATCGTGCATGGTTCCCCAACTTGAGGTATGTCTATCAACAACACCGTTGTCGTTCATGCTGACAAATGGATAGAGTAGTTCATTGTCAACATCGCGTGTGGTTCCCCAACTTGAGGTATGTCTATCAACAACACTGTCGTTGTTCATGCTGACAAATGGATAGAGTAGTTCATTGTCAACATCGCGCGTGGTTCCCCAACTTGAGGTATGTCTATTAACAACATTGTCGTCGTTCATGCTGACAAATGGATAGAGTAGTTCACTGTCGACATCGCATGTGGTCCATGGATCATCTGCAGGTGTGGTCCCTGTGGGTGCTGCCTCTCCTGCGAGCATTATTGACCTCACACAAGAGGAAGATGAAGTAGTGCTTGCAGATGGTATTATAATTGATCTCACGGGTGACAACGAGGATGATTGTGAATTGATTGATCTCACCCTTTGATACAAAGCTTGACATATTGTACTTGTATCTCCTCTGAAGCTTTTCATCACATGTATAGTATTATGAACTAATGCTATTGGTTTGGTCTCGGGTACGACAGGAAATGAGGCCATTATTGTGATGTCAAAGTTCACCAGTACTTGTCACCCTACTACAATCAAGCACATAAGCAGCCTCGGCCACATTGTGGACACTTGATAGCTGGACGCTGGTTGGGATTGAAAAAATGGTCCCTTGGCTCTGCAGGGTCATCATTTGAAGATATGAGATACTTGACTATTGTCATGTTGGTGAATTCAGTGCTCCACCCCCCCCACTCACAAATCCTTCTCAAGGGCCAGCGCCTTTCTATATGCAAATATTGGCAGCCTCCCCGACGAAATGAGTGAGTGCCATAAGGGGCAGGGTCAATATTTATGTCAAGAAGGTTGTTTCGAAACAGCTCTAAGAACTGTTCTGAGGACTAGAGGGGTACCTTTAGCTGTTTTCATTGAGGTACACATCAATCACACACCATAGGGTTATTTGCCACTGCTATCCGGTCACCAGATGCCATTTTTCGGAAAACATAGCCTGTTGTTATCTGTGACTCATCAAGCCAAGCAGCAAGTGCTCTTGTAGGACAGAGATGGGCTTCATTAGATGAGAGGGTCCAGAGATGAAAGGGTTTAATATCTACAATCATATATTTCAATCATAGTTTGCAATTTAAATACAGATTGAACACAGACCTCCATTTTGGTGGGTTTTGCGAAAGGGGAGATACAGCACAACCTGATTGTTCTCCACATGAAGATCATGGACCTGTATCTTGAGGACCTCAGTCAAACCGCAACATACATAAGAATGCCACTGTATATGCAGCCTGCAGAAGCCTTCGGACACGCCCACCACCCCAGTGGTCCAAGCTTTCAGCAGTTTTAGAGCCTCCTGCAGGTTTTCGCTCGCCAGGTTGATATGGCTGGACAGTCCAGTTCTCAGGAAGGTGGTTGTGATGGTACAGTCGAAGTAATATTTCCTGTGAACAATTCCTACCAATGAGATATTGAAATATTCAACATGACTCACTGATGTTATAGCACGGGCACTGTTTGCAACCTCACCAGCTTGAACCTAGCATAGTTGGATCAGCCTCAAATCACCCAAAATCACAAAGCACTACCTTGCGTCTCCGAAGTGAACACATGAAAGATGAAACTTCAACTGAGATTGAAGGGTTGCCAACCATGGTGGCACCAACATCGGATTCATGCCATGGCATGTTCCCAAGACCATTGAGCTTACCAAAGGCATAGGTCATTGAGGCTCGCATTTTCTGAGCATGTCCATATGTCCCCCGTTCCTGGGCAGATGGCTTTGTAGTGCCATCAAGATTGATAGAGTCACAGCTTCCGTGTCAGACATGTCAGCATTAGAACGACAGATTGGCTCCATGGAGTGATGGCACTCACGTGTTCATAATCCATGCTACAATTATCAAAGGAGCATCAGCCCGTGGTCTCTTGCTGAAGAATTCTTCATCTGGCCCCAGAAGGTGGATCCCAATAGCAAACGAGACACATGAATTCATTAACCTGGAGCATAGTAGTAAGTGACCCATTGGCAAACGAGTTGCTGACTATTCACCTCTTGTATTCGGCATCTGTGCCATCTGTGACACCCTTGGAAGCTTCCATGAGAGTCTCCTGCAGTTTAGCAAAATCAGGAGCATGAATTGACCCAGTATTCATCGTTTCGAGACCAGTGCTGGGCTCAATTATAGTCTCCTGTTCTGCTGCAACGTCCTCTTCAATATCATCTGTCTCGAGGCCAGCAGCAGATCCTGAAAGCACCCCATACAGACCAGGAAAACATTGCACAGGGTTAACCATCGCAGCCATAGGTTGATGAAAATCTCCGTTGTCAGGGCTTGGACTGAGTGAAACATCGTGTTAGTTCAACTTTGGTGGGCCGGCGGCCCAGTATGTCTGTTGGCCATTAGGCACTGATACTCGTATTACTGGTTGCCATTCTCAAATATTGTACTGTGCAAAAGGAAATCCTATCTATGAAACTTCACACTGGACCTTTGCCTGTCAACTCGGTGTACCTTTTTGCAATAGCAGACGGCTTGGTCATGACATACTCTTTGCCCCCCCTCCGGTAAGTAAAATGAGCATTGAACGTGGCACCAAACTCTTCATATGCCTGTTGCATGATGTGGGAGTGGGTCTCCTTGCGCACATCGCGCAGCTTCTGAATAATAGTGGTGAAGGTCATGTGTTCTCCGTCAATACTGAATTTGGCCCAGAACTCCTCCGGGCTGCCTTGACGATAGCATTGAATGATGTCCTGGATGCCCAGAGAAGAGGAAGGTCAGTTAGATGCAATGGAGCAGCTCAATTTTGCACCCACACGCCAGTCCGTCCACTTATTCTTTGTCCCCTTCCACTGCTGGTCCCTGCCATAGCGATAGAGTACAGGCCAGTGCTCGATTGCAATTGGGTGGCCCTGGATGACAATAAACGATGCACCTTGCCAGTGCTCAGTGTGGTCATCCCACATGCTGTTGAGGCTTGAGATGTCGTTTGAGAAGCTGATGGCAGGAGGATCAGGAATATCGCTGTCGTCCAGTTGTAGCATAGTGCCATCTCCGAGCTTGAGCATGCGAGGCTTGTTTGTGTCAGGCTTGGCTGGTGTCTGGGATTCTCTCGCCACACTGTGTCCCGATGCGATGATATCAGTGGAGCAAGTAGCTACCACCCCATGTTCCTCGGCACCTAGTATAGGCAGGGATGCAGCAGTGCCCGGTTGATGGAGGGCATCTTGCACAAGGTTGACAAGCCTCGTACTCGCATTTTGGATGATAGTGTCCTGCAACTATGCACCTGTCAGCACATCGTGTCCATAGTAAGTGGGAGAGACAGCAGCAAGAAAGCTCACCTCATTGATGTAGCTGACAGAGAGTGCACTCGTGCCAGCAGGCATCCCACCCATAGGATAATGACTAGGTCCAGCGTCGGCGACTGGAGCCGTGCCATCTGTTGTCTGGTATGGATACTCCGTGCAGATCATCTTGGCCTGTCAGGCCAATGGTCAACCAGTCCAACATGACAGAGACGAATCAAAAAAAGAAGAGGAAAGAAACAGTGGCTCACCCATGGTAACAGTACAGCAACCTCAGCTGAGGTGCGCGTGTCCTTTGATCGATCAGTGACAGTCACAGTTCCATTGATAGCATTGGCGCCTGGAATGAGCTGTGCGCGGCGCTGCGTAGACTTTTTGGTACGGCTCATCCTGGGCTTGTCTACAGGCCTCCTCACTCGAGGTCCCTTATGAGACCTGTGGGCACCTGGGTGGGCACTCCAGTAACAGTTCAGCTCCCAGGTTGAATCAAGTCAAAATAGTCGCGCACCTGTTCCATGACTCAGGATTGCGGCTGAATGCCTCCAGTCGTTCAACTAGCACGGTCTTGTTGCCCGTCTGGGAGAGGCTGAATTCGATGCAGTGTTGCTTCAGCACTTTCGCAGTCATGTTATAGCTGTGGTACCATTATGAGTGTCACAAGGAGGCAGGCGAGCGACACATTGAAACTTACATGTGGAGGTATTGAACTGATGGCCCTCCGTCCTGCCTGAATCGCAGTGGAAAGGGAAGGGACTGCTCGTCAGAGGAGACTGACAGACAGTTGCTCCGAGGGCTGCCTTGAGTTTCACTAAGTTGAAGTGCACCTGGCACTCGGTCATGAGTACCAGCATCAGCATTCCAAAATGCCTCATTACCGTTACCATCTGAGGTGGGACACGATCCGGAAGTGCTGGCGGTGTTCATTTTCACGAAGCTGGGGATGTTGTTGATGCCTCTTTCAGTCACTGTTGCCAAGGAAGGCTCGTGCAATGCAGGATCTCCACCAGGGATATGTTCCGGCGAGAACGACGATGGATCTCCACCAGGGATATGTTCCGGCGAGAACGACGAAAGCTGAAACACCAAAGATGATGGCGAAAGAACTGGCCTCGTTGAGTTCGGCCGGTGCTAGTGCATCAGGGGTGCTCGGGTCTGCAGCCGAGCTGGAACCGTTCGAGAGAGTGATGAGTGAGCTGAAGGGGTTGGGCTGCTGGAGCACTGTATCATCAATGATGGAGGAAAGTATGTGCTCCACGACGTGCTTGGCAGCGAGCAATGGGATCTGGGGGACGGGCACGTCAGCATTGCAAACGCTATACTCACTTTCGAGCCTCAGCGCTCAGCAGGCAACTGACAAGACCGTCCGTGCTTAAGTCAGCATCTCTGGGACGGCGTTCGCCGAACTGTCACACCCCAAACAGGACGGTGGTTCTCTGTCGAGATGTGGAAGTGATCAGTGACTGTCCTCCCTGAGTGTGTGTACACTACTTTTACTCGGGGGCAGGGTGTGATTCCGGCATCAATTCCTCGGCACCAGCGGCTTAGGGGTGATTGATGGTGGTCACTGCCAGGGGCTGCGGTTAGCCATTCTCTATATATACCGTTGAAGTCGCACTTTCGGTATACATACTTTGACATCACAAACGTTATATGACACAAACCGGTGAGTAAAGCTACTGTACTGCGCCCTCAGTCTAATGAAATCTCTGAAATGGTTGAGTGGTGAGTACGTGAGGTGGTAGTAGCGTGGTCGACCCGACAAAGAAGTGTCACTAGCATGTCTGCAGCATCCGACACGTCATGCCTCAGTTCCCAGTACTCGGTATGCTGATGCGGTATATCATCTCGCACACATATCGGCGCTGAGTTAGGATGGACAGAGAGCCAGAATTCGCCCGCGCCGCGTTGCCTTGGTTGCAGAGCGCGTGGTTCGTACCGCAATGGGGGTTGAATGCGGCACGGCGACAGAGAGGGAACAAGTAAACAAGAGATCACAGAGAAGTATGCATGGACTGCTCACAGAATCTGACACGCAGCACGGCGAAATCGAGATTTCGGGTCGCTTGGTACCACCAAATTGTTCTTGCGTTCGTACGTCCATCTCTAGATCTGTCAGCATTCGGTTGAGCAACTGCCTGATGGGTGCACAGATCCATATATTTTTCAATCGAAAAAATAGATTCGCTACCGGTAGGTCGCTACCATTTTTAGAGGTGGAGGTTGAAAGGCGTCCTTGACAGCATGCAAAAATGCCTATTAGAGCCTAGCCTGCTAGTGCTCTTCATGGGCAGATAGCTGAAGAAAGCCTGCTAGTGTTCTTCGTGGGCGGAATGCTCGATGAGCAAAAGACCTTTCGCCAAAAATCAGACAATGGCTTTGGCAGTCATAGCTTTATTCTCTCAGATCGTGCGACGCGCTACGCAGCCAGGCGTGGGTAGCTTGAAGTAATAATGCGGTATGTATTTATGTACTCACAAGAAGAGCCTAGCCGGCTAACGAATGCGCGGTACATATAATTATGTGACGGCGAGATTTAGACTGGGGCTCAAAGCGGAAATTGAGTAAAGGTAATGTTCCAGACGTCGATGCGGATCGAAATTGGAGTCGAGAGAATGTGAGAACTTGAAGTTGAGACTTCCTGCCCCGGTGGCGAAAAGTTGGCGCGCCGAGGCCATTATAATGTGGTATTCGGAAGTGATGAATGAAGGTTGCGCGTCCATTGCTATACACGCCCGTGTTCGCGACCAGATCTAAACCTGTGCCAAGTTGCTACGTCGGCTAGTGGGATACAAGGTGAGTACGTTGCTGCTGCGCACCTGAATTAGCCATTTTATTCATTGTTCTCCGTCCGTGGGTGTGATATAGTCCATGTCCTCGACAGGCTTTTTTCTGCTGTCGCGCCAGCATCAACGATGGGAGTGATTGATTCCTACAGGACCTGAGCATCTCGATGTACCAGACCGGGGGGGATTGAACAACCGCACGTAAGCGTCTAAAACTGGTCTGCAGCAGCTCAACACGCTGCATAAACGTGCCTTGAACTTTGGTTTAATATTAGGTGCGGAAGAGGTTAATTTCGTCGCGAACCACCACATATATGGCTCAAGTGCCAAAGCGCCAAAGACTCGAGACAATCGGGAGTTTTAGATGTTAAACGCTCATGAAACGACTTGGAACGTTAATCTGCGTTTAGCTATAGCATATGAGACCCAGATTTGCACTGCAGGTAAGGTCAAACTTTATTTTGAGAAAAAGGGACACAGCTTCAATTGGCAACAGGGATGAAATCGAGAAACAAGAGAATCGTCAGATTGAGTTGGAGTTTATTGTCCCGAACAGTGATTATGTAACAGGACAAGAATGAAAAGCGCTTGAAGGAAACCGTGAACAAAATAATGCATGGCTAACACGTTTTTACCCTTCACAACATTCTTTTCTATATTTCCTCTCGTTGGCAGGCCCATCTAGGCTTCTACTCTCAAGAACGTCATAGACGCTCTCCAAGTCTAGGCACACAGAATTCGAAAGACGTACGATTATACTTATTAACGTTGTACTTCAGCGCCGTCCTGATTACTGCACCATCGCCGATGCCCGCAATGGTTTCTGCTAGAGGTCCACCGACTAGCCCACCCGCGCCCGCACGTCCACACAAACGATCGACAAATTATGGATACTACAACCCTATGGATGGTGGCGGGAGTATGCTTTCTGTACGTTTGTTCTGTCCCATTTGCCGTAGGGTGTTGATGTAAGAAATACGTTATGCAGCAAGTCCAGGACACCTATCCGCCGGGCCTTGGAGAACCCATAAACGTCATCATCTCTGCCTATTCTGATTCTCAGGTGCTGCAGGATACTACGGCAAACGGTGGTCTCATCAATTATTTTCAGTGAGCACAGTCCTCTGTTCTCGTGGAGCTGTTCTTACGTGCAGGCAGGTCATTTGGGTTCTCGACCGAGTGTTTGGGACAGACTGACCCTAGCGAGCAAACCGCTAATCTCGGCGACGGGAACGGTGACCGTACGTCTTCTATTTTGTAATTCGGCTCCGCTCAGAGCTCAATATTCCAGTAAACGAGACCGCTGTCATTCGGTGGGACTATGGCGATGCAAACCTTGGAACATGCCAAGAGACTGTCGAAGGAGGGAACCACTTTCGCTATTGGGTACAGGATGGGCAAAGCGCTGACTCGGGCGCGATATTCATGGCAACTTCATATGAAATGCCTATCGCTGGTGCGTCCGAGAAGTAACTTTGATAAGAATTTTCAATGACCATGTTGCAGACTCGCATAATATCATAGTTAATGGGTGCGTGCCTGTTGTTTCTCAACTGCCTTCGACTTATATTCCGTAGCTATAACCTAGGTCGAGACTGGCTCGTAGGGAATGTTACTTCTCAATCGACAATTCTTCCGACAGCAAACATCACCAACACATCGACGTACTCGGGGCAAACATCATTTAATAATTTCACCTATGCGACCACTGTGACGTACGTCTCTGGGCTGCTACAGAACACTAGCGAAGGCATCAACCACTATCAGAGTGTCGCTGTCGATGGGCTAAATGCGATTGATGGACTAGTGGCGGTATTAACTGTCAAGATGGTCCAGCAGCCCGGTGGCAGTAGTAGTTCGAGCGGGTGGGTTCCCATCTCGGTTGCGACTCATGTCCATCTGTGCTAACTTCGTGTAATATATTAGTGCGGAATGCACGTATCGTCCTAAAGGAATTTTGTGGACACTGCTTGCAATGTCATGCGCGATATTCGTGTCATTGCTCTAGATTTATAGGCCTCGTTATAGATATTCTCGAACAGTGGTTACACTGCACGATATTACCTCGGACGTAGTTCTCGGACAACGATCCTTTATTGCTAACCCTGTCTGGAGGTATGCCTCCCCATAGTATATTTCATCTTTTATCTTACCAGCTGATTGATACTCACATGTACATTTCTGGTATACCGCTACTTATGCCTTCACTTGTAAGTTCAGTACTCAGACCATAACTTCTGCGACTTAGACATTTTCACTTTGACGGATTGTCTGTATCTATACATATATTTCATCAGATGAGGCATATCATAAAGTCCTTAAAGGCTTGTATATAATGTTATGGTGACATTTATTTCATGTTACATGAGGATCAATGATGCTAAATATTGGTGGGTATTGGATTGCATGAGGTCGCTGCGGACGACTAATAGCCAGACCTTTCGTAGGCAGTTTCCTTCGCTGTAGAACAATCAGCTCGGGTGTCACGAGTAAGATCTGCGATACTTACCATGATGCTTGGCCTTTTGCCTGTCTAACATGTCCAACTAGAATAATAAGTCAGGTTATGTGTTGCACAGACAATCGACTGGGATAAAACGTACACCCTTCGTCTCGGCCATGTGGTCGATGAAGGCTCCGGCAAATCCGGCTCTGTGACCAAAGTCAGTTGCGATCATGTCTTTCGAGGCCGAGAGACTTACAAGAGCTCCTTGGCCTTCTCGTGGCTTACAGGCTTGCCGTTCTTCTCGCAGTGGTTATTGTAGGCTTTCATGGCCTACAATGATATTTTGAGGTTCGATGGGAGGATCGATTATAAGGATAACTCACCTCGTAAGAAGCCGCAGCAGCGATCAGCTCATGAGAGAGCTTTGCCTGATGGTGTGCATTAACGACCTGCGATGCTCACGGTTAGATATGATGTGTATTGAACAATTGGTATAAATTAGTATACCTGATCGTGTGCGTTAGCAAGGTCTTCGTGTCTGTTGTGATGGTGGGGCATTGTGATAAGGGTGGTGGTGATTGAGGGAAATTATGGTCGGAAGGATGAGGTACTTATACTGTTCGCGTTCCATTGGCTGACCAACTTTAGCACGGGTTTAGCAGTTTCTTTACATTTCTGGGGATCTTGTTGATGTTTCGGTCGGGTTTGAGGGTCACCGTGACGCCGACTCTCGCATAGCTAGCAGGGCATCATAGCATTATCTTATCTTAATCCCATTAGGAAAGTACAAGTGCATCCGACAAAATTACGTAATAAACTCTGTTTGACTCATGCTCCATTCCACTGTGTCAATGCGAGTCAACCTTCCGAGCAACTTCCGAGTCAGTCTAGGATTTGGACTGCCCGCAGGTGACTATATAATCCTGTCTGCTTGACCCTCCTAATTTACTTGCTCTCATGTCTCCAAACTTTTCCTTTGTGTTCCATTCTCCCTGAAATTGTGGCATCGCCTTGCCGCAGTCTGAGCAGACACTGCTCCTACTAAGTTCTGGCGCACTGCACTACTCGCTTGTGAAAAATTCCTATAGGTAATGCCGAGGACGCGAATATTCGAACTTTTCACCGCCCCCACATTGCTGCACAGCATTTGCCATCGAAACTTATGGAGACCGCAGTGTCAATCATGGCTTAATCCAGGTTCCGACCAGAATTTCACAAACGGTACATGGCGACACGATTTATCACGATACTAAAGATGCATAGCTTACTTACTAACCGTGCATCAGACTGTTAGCATCGAACGCACTTGCCGGCCACTTGGCGACGCTGGTGACAGGCAGACCTGCGTTCCTTGGTGCCATCACTGGCTTGGAATTTTTCCGTCACCTCATTTGAGGACACGGGATACAGAACAGAGATCAGAAACAATTCACTGGATCGGTTCTCCAAAAACAGGATTGATCATGTGCCTTGGTCCGTCACATGTAATCATTGCGATGGTAATCGCCTAATCAAGCGGACAATGGTGCTGGAGACAGTTCTGCGCCATTCCTGAACAATCGCCTCTCGCACAGAAGCTTCCGGCATCCACTAGCTTGCGGCAATCAGACAATATCGGAGCGTCACTTCTTCCGTGCATCTTATTGTTCCAGAAGCAACTACATCTGTGGGGTCGAGATTCGACTGCGGATTAATAACAATAGCTCTCGCAATCGGCGACGGTGTAGATCTATGCACTCGCAGGTATCGCAGTCGAACACTTTCACTCGCAGTAGCTGCGATCGCGCAGCCTCCTTGGTTCCCACGCATTACTCGCTAACACATTGTACGACGTGTACTCTGGTAGTGATGTGTCCGCAGCTGAGCATGATATTCACAAGGCTATGCAACTAGTTGCTCGGCAAGCCATCCGATTGGCACTCGTGATGGGACAGCGGGCCGCCATCCTGGTATGCCGCGCCCAATTTTCTCAGTCATGGTTGTCGAAGGCGTCTAAATGTGAGTCAGGATGCGGTAACGACGGCTTAGCCATTAATGGAGTCCCGATGCCACCGGAATGACTCAGACGGTGTTCCATGGTTTTCGAGTATTCTCCAACGTTTGAACTGCCATTTTTTTTGTGGCTTCTAGGGTACAGTAGGAATGTGAAGGCAGTTGTTGTCCAGCGGATGATTTTTCAGCCAGTAATACATGTTTTGTTGTCCCAATATTTGCCGGTGCCTTAGAAATTACCGGATTTGCTGTACCTGTCACACTATTTTGGGAAATGCGCGGCTCTGAGCTTGAAAAGCGGTGAAGAGACTCCCATATAAGCACATAGCGAGTCACAATTTTCCTCCATATCTCTTTCCCCTCAAACCACCAACTGGCACCCCAGGAGCGGCTTTTGCAGTGCTCAGGTGTCCAACGAGTCTAGAAGTACTCAAAGTTACCCGTGAGTGACTCAGTTCTGTCTGATTCATTCGATTGTGTTCTACGTGTGCTTTATTTGCATTGCTGCGCACGATCACATCACAATCATATTACCGATTTCTATCAAATCGATTGAAATCAAGAGTGCGCGTGGCTAAACGATGTCGTCGGCATATAATTATCCATCGACATCGAGGTCACCCGATGTGTCTCGTACATTGCCCCTCCCAGGGCCTTCACGAACATTTTCGGTGCATCCTTTGGGGTCAGGGGAGTCACCGCGATGCAACGCACACTCACCGCTCTTACCTCAATACCATACACAACGTGATATGAACCGGAAACTGACTGCATCGTCGTCCAGAGCTTCCAGGCAGCCAACGTTGCCGCCTGTGCCAGACCCGACCTTTAACACGTCCCCCTTTCCCGCAATTCTACACAAACCAACCCATTACATTAGTCAACATGTTCGCGACCCACAGCTTGTAGATCGTTCGTTGTTCTCGCACCAACCCGGCCCATCGCAATCACCTGGTCACCATGTCTCGCATAATTTCCTTGAAAGTTCCCAACTTTCAAGTTTCTCGTCCACTCGCCATGTCGCGATAAACAGTCACTCAAAACGTCCAACGACGTCTACCCCGGTCTTCAATAACATTTCTGATCTTGCTTCCCATTATGGGATACCTCAATCTTTGCCCAGTGCACCTCGTACAACTCCTAGTAGACCAGAACCAGGAGAACCTCCCTCTTCAACAGTGTCTGTTGAACCCTTCGCATTGCCAAACTCACCTGCTTTCGCCGACTTGTGCTCGAATTACTTGAAGATGTTGTCACAAAAACCAGGCAACAATGACGCGACCGGTGTCCACGTAGAGGACACGGCGCTATCGACGGCTACGCCGTCTGACGCAGAAGCCATTCAGACGCTTTTGGACGTTTTCGGTGGTAAGTTATTCACTTCCGCCGCACTGGCCTGGCTTACACAATCCCTACCAGCCACACCGGAACTCACCAACTCGAATGACTTAAATGAGTACCTCACTTCACCCCTCATCGACTCGCCTTTCGATGATGAGCTGCTCACTACGCCTGCATTCGGCTCTGCGGACATCAACGCGGACATCTTCACGAGTCCGCTTTTGGATGATTTCGGGGGTGACTCGTTCGGCGAACTCCCGTCTCTCTTTGATTCTATTTATCCCCCATGCAAGCCCACTGAATCATACCACCTTCCCACCAACTTCGATGAACTATATCAAATGTCTCCCGACACTCCAATGATCAACACTCCATTCGAATCGCCCCTCGACTCTCCTGCCAATCATCGTCCACCACAGCGCAAAGTGGCTGTGACTGGCACGCGTAAGAACATTACGCCAGAGGCTCTTGTCCCTGTCGATGCTCCCACACAGCAGCGCAAGTACCTTACCCCGTCAGTGACCTCTCGTAAGGAGGTACCTGCTGTCTTCGCTCGGAAGCGGGCGCGTACAGCTGCTTTCGGTGACGAGCAGGACGAGCTCAACGAGGATGTGCGCATTCTTCCTTCCATGACTGAGCAGGAGCAGATTGAGGCAAAGAGGCGCCAAAACACAGTCGCTGCTCGACGGAGTCGCAAGCGCAAGCTGGAGTACCAGCGCGAGTTGGAGGAGAGTGTTGAGCAATACAAGCGTGAAAGTGAGATCTGGAAATCGAAGGCTATGACTTACCAGGCCCTGCTGCGAAGTCATAACATCGACTATCCCGAGCTTCCAGACCCATGAATACCACTCAAGTAGTCTCGTCATTCCCTTTGTCGTTCTTTTGATACCATAGTTCTCGACTTCGATGCTCTGTGTATTCTTATTATGTTCATCATCCCCATTCCCCATCCACTGGCGAAGAGCATCGTCGTATCCCCTTTCCACATGTTCATGGTCGCTCTTGACCCCTTTTGACCTGCGTTCCTCGTGACCCACCCCCACCTTCGTCATTTTCTTGATTTTTATCTTGTTAATTTCATTACACCGCCATCTAGTAGTATTCACGTTCCCGCCTATATGTCCAAGGTTGATTACATGCAAATCAAAAGTATTGGTTTTTGCGTTATCATTAATTGCGTGAATTGAGGCTATGCGGCTAACTAAACTTCTCATTGAACGACCACGAGCGTCAGTGGACCACGTTTCACCTGAAAGACTCTTCCTCCAACTTTGGGCTTGTGCTTGAAGGGTTGACTCAATACTTAAGCGAGACCAACTCTTTGTCTCAGAAAGGCTGACAACTCGCCATTACGCGATTACATCCTTCAGAAGCTTCAAGTCACTCTACGTCCGTCGACCTTAGGCACGAGGCCCGCGCTCGCAGGCTCTTGACAACTGACATGGTCTTCACGTCAACGAGCAGCAACTATGAGCGTCTTGAGGGCGGCTTTGGTCCAGGTCGTGCGACTAGGATGCTAGCATGGAAGAAATTCGCAATTGGCGCTGCAGCGCTCATTTCCGTGGTCTGGTTTTTTGGACCAAGATCGAGGATAGATTTGACACCTGGTACGTCTTGCGATAGTTGTCGTGAAGGAATACATTTACATATCATGAAAAAAAGACTCGCCGATACCTGGAATAGACGATGCTCATCCTCCTGTTTTACATATACCCACAACAACAACTCCTTCGAATCCCTCAGAAGATAAAATTGACATTCCCAAGACTACTGCTGCCTCGCCACCCTCCAAAACCTCCTTCCCTACCTCTCCTGAAACAGATCCAGACCTGCTCAAAACCGTGCACTGCACTTCTCCACATTCTCCTTCCCTCCCTCTTGTGCAGTATGCTCTCATGATTGACGCCGGTTCTACTGGCTCACGCATCCACATCTACAAATTCCACAACTGCGGACCCTCGCCAACCTTCGAGTACGAGGTGTTCCGCATGATTCAACCTGGGCTCTCTTCGTATGCAGGGCTCCCAAGTGCGGCGGCAGGGAGCCTTAACCCTCTCCTCGACGAAGCCATGAGCGTGGTACCAGAATCTCTGCGCAGTTGTACGCCCGTCGCTGTTAAAGCCACCGCAGGGCTTCGACTTCTCGGCGCCCGCCAAAGCGAAGATATTCTCAAAGCAGTGCATGACCACATCCTCTCCAAATACCCCTTCCCGTTCCCCGATAAGGATGGAGTTGTCATTATGGATGGCAAAGACGAGGGCGTTTATGCGTGGATTACTGCGAACTATCTTCTCAATACCATTAGAGGTGATTCGCCTGAGGACGCGCCACCCTATGCTGTGCTCGATTTGGGTGGAGGGTCCACGCAGATTGTGTTCGAGCCACAGTTTGGCGATGAGAAAGCCGATGAAGGTCTCAAGGAGGGGGAGCACAAGTATGAGCTTGAATTCGGTGGGGCTAAGCGAGTGCTATATCAGCACTCGTATCTTGGATATGGCCTCAAGAGCGCTCGGGAGAGCGTGCATCGCCTCGTCCAATTCATGGACTCTCTGAGGTCTAGCAAGAATGGCGATAACGATCGGATAAAAATGATTCATAACCCTTGCTTGGCTCAAGGGTCAGTGAAGGAGGTGAAGCTTCCTACGGGGGATGGTGATGCTGTGACAGTGACGATGACGGGATCGGATATTGGCAGTTTTGAGGCTTGTAATCGTGTCTTGGAGCTTGTCATGGCAAAGGATGAGTAAGTCTTTGCTTTCTATCGACCTGCTTCGTGTTTATCGATCGTTTGCACTAGCGTATGTGAACTCAAACCCTGCTCCTTCAATGGTGTTTACCAGCCATCACTCCTGGACGCCTTTCCTAACGGAAAAATCCTTCTTCTCTCGTATTTCTTCGATCGGATCACCCCATTGCTTTTAGCAGACTCGTCACCAGATCATCCCCAGCCCCCCATGTCAATCTCAACATTCGCCACGCTTGCTAAACGGGTCTGCGCAGGACCTACCAGCTGGTCGCAGTACTGGGGTGCATATCCTGATATCATGGAGGAACTCGAAGGTCGACCGGAGTGGTGCCTTGATCTCACTTTCCAGCACGCCTTGCTGGTTCTTGGCTACGAGTTTGGCGATGATCGGGAGGTGCAGCTTGGGAAGCGTATTGAAGGCACAGAGCTCGGTTGGTGTCTCGGTGCTACGATAGCGATGGTGGGCGGAAATCTACGTTGTCGGGTGTAAACAAGGACAGTCGTTGTAGACGTAACGCAGCGAGCTTTCATTACACGTTCAGCTCTGCTACTGAAAGACATTTAATTTATTTGATTCAGGTCTTACATCTTGCTATGTCTGCTCTAGTCTCGCATGCGCAGACCATGCGCGTAAGGTTTAGCCCTTCCGGGCGAGTACTTGCGGAGTAGCTGAGACGTTACCCGTACAACGTGATCAAGTATATGGGGCAACGTGCGTAATAGGAGGTGCTTGCTTTTACGTTTATAATTCCGGCTGCTATATAGCCTATCATCATCAGAAAACTGAGTTTCTTCCGTAAACTGCCGTACTCTTTATCAACGAAGCGACCGCCGACTTTGTGGAACGACTTATCTAATGACTCAGGCCAAATTCGCGTTTGCACCAGCTTGTGTTTCATTTCACTTGTGTGCAGTGCAGACCATGAACATCAGGCCTGTGCTTGCGGATGCATAAATAGGTACGCGCGCAATGGTCACCAGTCACTAGTTGCCAGTCACTGACAGATACGGTAGACGTATTTATGTAATGCATCTATGTGCCTCATGCTGTAGCACGACGTCGTAACTGATGTTGCTGGAGTACTACGAATCATCAAGTCACGGGCCATATTTAGCATCTCATTTGGCAGTTCGTTCCTCGAGGTGTAAACGAATCGAGTTGCAACGAGCTGCCTCGTTTACGAACCGAATCGAACTCACCTCGCGGTCACCTCGATTCGACAACAACACTCATTACCGTTGTAGGCCTTTAGTAATGCCTCATTGGAGTAAATTCACGTAGTATAATAAGGTGCGTCTTTCATCTCAGTCGTTCTCTCACACCATCATGATTCCACCGCAGGATGATGAGGAAACACCTCTTCTGCAACGACCAGAGCAGCCAACGGCCAAGACATCTCTTCCCTGGGATCAATTTTGGATTATACTGCTCTTGGAGATGCCAGTTTTTCTTTCTGTTCGGACCCTTGCCCCATTTATTCCTCAAGTGAGTATTATATTCCCTTCGCTGGACTTATATCTGATCACAACTGGAACTTTGTCAAGCTCATTAGAGATATCGGAGTCACTCACGGAGACGAATCCCAGGTTAGCTACTATATCGGCATTCTTGTAAGTATGTCTTCATCGCTCTTGCCCCTTTATTCGTGGCTGATATTCTCTCGAGCAACTATCATCCTCTGTAGTGCATACCCTGACTGTTTTTCATTGGAGTCGACTGTCCGACTACATCGGGCGGAAACCTGTAATACTGACAGCTTTATTAGCACATGTTCTTTCGTTGTTTTCGTATGGGCTGTCGAAGACCTTCCTTGGTCTAGTGGTAGGGTTAGTGTGTTCAGTTAATATCAAATAGTAGTTGTGATCGTCAATTACTTGACCACAGTCGTGTCGTCTGCGCAGCATTTGATCCGGGCGATGCTGTCATCAACACCTTGCTGATGGACATTACTGACGCAACCAACATGCCCAAGGCATACAGTTATATGCCAATTCCGGTGATAATCGCAACCACGGTTGGGTAGGCATACAGTACATTTTTCCTCGCGCTGAGGTTCACGGCATCCACTAGATCACTCATTGGGGGATTGCTCTCCCGACCAGCAGACAGATTCCCCAACATCTTTGGCCGATCAGAACTGCTGAGAACCTACCCATATCTCCTGCCATGCTCTATCTCGGCATTTTTCATATCGATAATTTGGCTAGTCGTGTATATTTGTCTTAAAGAGGTAAGCGTGATGCTGAAAATCCATCTCTGGATCTGGCTAAGTGTGGTCACAAGAGCGTTTCCACCAGGACACCGCTTCGGGAGCTAGTTGAAGGAGGATTCTTCGGACAATCATATTCGAAGTCTCGCCAGTCATCCAGCAATGGTATAGCCAATCCTGCGAATCCTGGAGAAGCGCAATCAAAGCCGCTTCCGCTGCGTGCCTTGCTAACCTCAAAAGTGTTGAGCGTAATGGCAAGTTATACCACCATGGGCCTGTTTCACATGGCATTCAGTTCTATCTTACCTATTTTCTATGCGACACCGATTGAACTTGGTGGTCTTTCCCTTGACCCTCCTCGCATCGGTGCTTTACTTGCGGCATCAGGTATCATACAAGGCATATTCCAGCTGCTTTTATACGCTCGTTTACATCACCACTTCGGTGCAAGAACTATCTACATCACCGGCGTTAGCTCCGGCATACCCATCGTCATTTTATTCCCAGTGACCAATGCTCTGGCTCGAGCATATGGAATAGGCATGGCAGTGTGGCTGTGTGCTGCCATTCAGCTTACGCTGAAGACTAGCTTGATCATGTGCTTCCGTATGTTGATCCAGCCCTTCCTGCGTTTCGTTGAACTGACAAGAATTGATAGCCTGCCTGACATTATTCATCAGAGCAGCTGCTCCCAATCGCGCCTCGCTCGGAGCAACCACTGGAATCGCGCAGGTGGCTCTCGCAGTAGGAAGGATCGTTGGCCCGGCGTCTGCGGCTTCAGTCTTCTCCTATTCATTGCAGGAAGGGCATGATGCGTGGTTGATATACTACTTCTTGATCGCAATTGCACTTCTCGCTGTAGGTACTGGTCTATTGCTTCCCCGTGACCCCAGTGTATGGGAAGATTCCCAATAATATTATCGCGAATGACTTGTGTCTATTGACCTCCATCGTATTCATCGATCGCTTGCACTAGCATTTAAATTGTGAACTTAAACCATGCTCCATCGATGGTGTTTCCCAGCCATCACTTCTGGACGCCTTTCCTAACGGAACAATCTCGTATTTCTTCGATCAGGTCACCCCATTGCTTGTAGCAGACTCTTCAACAGATCATCCCCAGCCCCCATAGCAATTTTAACATTCGCCACGCTTGCTAAACGGGTTTGCGCAGGACCTACCAGCTGGACACCGTACTGGGGGCATCCTGATATCATGGAGGAACTCGAAAGTCGACCGGAGTGGTGCCTTGATCTCACTTTCCAGCACGCCTTGCTGGTTCTTGGCTACGAGTTTGGTGATGATCGGGACGTTGGAGTGGGGGACCCCTAGGCGAGGGGCGTAGTAGCAGCCGGGTAGCACCGTAGCTTAGTCAGCCACTCAGTGTCCGTCGTAGCATAGTGCTCTTTACCACTTCGCGACACGCAGGCACACAGTCGCGGATACACCACTCCAGCGTATTGAAGGCACAGAGCTCGATTGGTGTCTCGGTGCCACGATAGCGATGGTGGGCGGTAATCTACGTTGTCGGGTGTAAACAAGGACAGTCATCGTGGACGTAACGCAGCGAGCCATTACACAGTCAGCTCTGCTACTGAAAGACGTTTAATTTATCTGATTCAGGTCTTACATCTTGCTATGTCTGCTCTAGTCTCGCATGCGCAGACCATGCGCGTAAGGTTCAATGTGGAGTAATAGCGGAGGTACTACCCGCACAATGTGGTCAAGTATACGGGGCAACGTGCGTAATAGGAGGTGCTTGCTTTTACGTTTCTGACCCCGGCTGCTACATAGCCTATCATTATCAGAAATTTTGAGCTTGTTCCATCAACTGTCGTACTCTTTATGGACGAGCGGCGACTGCCAACTTCGTGGAACGACTTCTCATCTAATAAGCCCGAATTCCCGTTGCGTTAGCTTGTGTACAGTGCACCCCGGACTGGGTAGGCCGTAAGTAAACGAATAAGACATCGGACCTGTGGCGCCTGCGGATGATAAATAGGTACGCGCGCAATGGCATGGTCACCACATGTACTTACGGTCGACGTATTTATGTGCCTCATGCTGTAGCATGTCTTCACTGGAAATCGTTCAACGTCGTTGATTTGGGCTTTTTGTTGTTATGTCTCGTGCAGATCTTAGATCTAGCCTACTAAGGTCAGTCAGCCGCGCTTAAGCCTCTAGGTGACAGTACTACTAAGTAGTGCGAACCCCCTAAGGCCATGGCGGCTATACCCGGGTGCTACATAATAAGAAGTGCCGTGTGACTGATTCTATGTCGCAAAAGCGCTGCCATTAGGCAGCCAACAAGCCGGTCAGCAACCACCTCATTGGAATGACTTCATGTAATATAATGAGCTGCATTTATGATTCGAGCCGTTCCCTCGCACCACTATGATTGCGCAGCAGGACGACGAGGAGACACCTCTTCTGCAGCAACCAGAGCAACCAAAGGCCAAGACACCTCTACCCTGGGATCAATTTTGGATTATACTGCTCGTGGAGATGCCAGATTTTCTTTCTTCTGGGACCCTTGCGCCGTTTATTCCTCAAGTGAGTATATTCCCTTCGCTGGACTTATATCTGATGATTCTGATCACAACTGAAACTTTGTCAAGCTCATTAGAGACATCGGAGTCACTCACGGAGACGAATCCCAGGTTGGACACTATGCCGGCATCCTTGTAAGCATGTCTTCATCTTTTTTGCCCTTTCCTTCGTTCATGATACTCTCCAGCAATCATCGTACTATGCAGCTCATACCCTGACCATCTTTCATTGGGGTCAACTGTCCGACCACATCGGGCGGAGGCCCGTAGTTCTGACAGCTCTATTAGCACTTATTATTTCGATGTTTGCGTTTGGGCTGTCGAAGACATTCTTTGGTCTAGTGGTAAGGTCAGTGTGTTCAGTTAAACATCAAAGAGTAGTTGTGATCGCCAATTACTTGACCGCAGTCGTGTTGTCTGCGGCGCTTTTGATCCAAGCACTTCTATCATCAAGACCTTGCTGATGGACATAACTGACGCAACCAATATGCCCAAGGCATACAGTTATATGCCAATTCCGTGGATGATTGGAACCACAGTTGGGTAGGCATGCAGTACATTTCTCTCGCGTTGCAGTTCACAGAATCTATCAGACCACTCATTGGAGGATCGCTCTCCCGACCAGCAGACAGATTTCCTGGCATATTTGGGCGGTCGGAACTGCTGAAAACCTACCCATATCTCCTGCCATGCTCTATCTCGGCATCTTTCATATTCATAACTTGGCTAGTCGCGTATATCCGTCTTAAAGAGGTGAGCGCGATGCTAAAAATTCATCTCCGGATCAGACTAAGTGTGGTTACAAGAGCATTTCTACCAGGACAACGCTCTGGGAGCTAATCAAAGGAGGATTCTTCGGACAATCACACTCGAAGCCTCGCCAGCCATCGAGCGATATCATAGTTGATCCTAGGGAAACGAATCCCGGAGAAGTCCAAGCAAAGCCGCTTCCGCTGCGTGCTTTACTGACCTCGAAAGTGTTGAGCACAACAGCGAGTTATGCCACCCTGGGCCTGTTTCAGTTGGGTTTTAATTCGGTGTTACCGGTTTTCTATGGCACACCGATTGAACTCGGTGGTCTTTCCCTTGACCCTCCTCGCATCGGTGCCTTACTTGCGGCATCAAGTATCATACAAGGCATATTCCAGCTATTTTTCTACGCTCGTTTACATGATCGCTTCGGTGCAAGAGCTATCTACATCACCGGCGTTAGCTCCGGCATACCCATCGTCGTCTTATTCCCAGTGACCAATGCTCTGGCTCGAGCCTATGGAATAGGCATGGCGGTGTGGCTGTGTGCTGCCATTCAGCTTACGCTGAAGACTAGCTTGATCATGTGCTTCCGTATGTGGATCCAGCCCTTCCTGCGTTCTGTTGAACTGAGAAGAATTGATAGCCTGCCTGACATTATTCATCCGAGCAGCTGCTCCCAATCGCGCCTCGCTCGGAGCAACCAATGGAATCGCCCAGGTGGCTGTCGCAGTAGCAAGGATCGTTGGCCCGGCGTCTGCGGCTTCAGCCTTCTCTTATTCATTGCAGGAAGGGCATGATGCGTGGTTGATATACTACTTCTTGATCGCAATTGCACTTCTCGCTGTAGGTACTGGTCTATTACTTCCCCGTGATCCTAGTATATGGGAAGATTCCCAATAGTATCATCGCGAATGACCGTGTACATTATGATCTAGTGTAGGAGGCAGAACTAACAAAACTGTACTAACTTATACCCTTGCAAGTTCCTTGGAATAATCTTGCATCGCAGATGCAAATAATGTCTCGCAAGTATATGGAGCAACGTGCGTGATAGGAGCTGCTTACTTTTGCGTTTCTGACCCCGGCTGCTAACGTAGCCTATCATTGTCAGTAACTTTGAGCTTATTCTGTACACTGCCGTACTCTTTATCGACGAGCTAGCAGCGACCGCCGACTTCGTGGAACGACTTCTCATCTAATATGCCCGAATCCCTGTTAACCGTTTGCGTTAGCTTGTGTTTCGCCGGACTAGGCAGACCATAAGTGAACTAATAGGTCATCGGACCTGTGGCGCCTGAGGATGCATCAATAGGTACGCGCGCAATGGCATGGTCACCACACACATATACTTACGTGTGGAGGAACGATACACGCGGGAGGTTTTACGACACGCTAGAACAAAGGTACGAGTCTCAGTATTCGTTTCGAATCTCTATTAACAATTGTTTGTACCTAGAACAAAGGTACGACTAGATGTACGTCAGCGCTTGCGCTCGAACGTTACAGTGGGACTTGTACTTACGTCTCAGTATTCGTTTCGAATCTGAGACGCATCGACGAAAACAGTGTCCTCTTATACGGTGAGTCTGCCAGCAATAGCTTTGATGAAAAATATATACTTAAAGAACGAAAAGATTGCCGACGTTGACACGTCGTCGACGTTCTCCGTTTGGAGACGCTCGCACTCGATGTGCTCTATTCTTCGGCCGTATCGTCCTTTCCTTTCTCGGCTCTCTCTCTCTCGGCCTTACTTCCCTCGGACACATCGGCTCTCAACACTCCCCCTCGAGCGTTGTCCAAACGCATCAATGTCCTCAACCTCTGGAGTCGGGGACGTGCCAATGGCTTCGTGAACGCGTCCGCGACGTTGTCGTCACTGGGGCAGTAGATTATCTTGAAGGTACCGTCCTTCACGTGGCCGCGTACGAAGTGGTATCGCAGGTCTATGTGCTTGGTGCGCGATTGGAATTTTCCCGTCGAGACTAACGCTATAGCAGCTTGGTTGTCGCAGAAGATGGGTGTGGGGAGGTCTTGGACGTCGTAGAGCTCGCGGATGAGGAGTTGCAGGTAAAGTACTTCCCTTGCCACGCTGGTCAACGCTATGTACTCAGCTTCAGCCGTTGACAGGGCTATGATAGGCTGTTTGCGCGTGCTCCACGAAACGGGGCCTCCATGGAGCAGTACGATGTACCCGCTCATGGAGTGCCTATGTGGCTGCGATGCCCAATCGGCATCAACGAACGCCTCGATTCCCCCCTCGCTGGATCCCAACGTCAGCTCATAGTCTGCGGTGCCTTTCAGGTACCGCAGGGCGCGTTTGGTGGCCTCCCAATGGGGTCTCCCCGGATTCCTCATAAATTGCGACAGTGTTGCCACCGCAAAAGCGATATCTGGCCGGGTACTCGTAGCTGCGTACATTAACGAACCGATCGCGCGTTGATATGGTACGTCTCGCATAGCTTGGAGTTCGGCGTGTGTTGCAGGGGACTGATCTATGGAAAGGACAGTACCTGGTTCCATGGGTGTGTGCAGGACCTTCGCGTCCTCCAGGTGGAACCTTTCGAGGATCGTCTCGACGTATGCCTTCTGTGAAAGTGTCAAGGTGCGTGCTACGCGGTCCCTCGTCACCTTCAGCCCCAATAACCAGCTCAACTCCCCTAGGTCGCTAATCTCGAAGTGCGCGCGCAGCTCGGACTTAAACCGATGGATATGGGATATATGGTTGGCAGTGACGGCCATGTCGTCGACAGAGACAGTGATGACGACGTGTTCGCGCGAGGTGCGTTTGTAGAAAACGGCTTGATCTACTTTTGACCTGCTGAAGCCCATTTCATTGAAGGCTCCAGCTAGCTCCTGCGCCCACTCATATCCTGCTTGTTTGAGTCCAGGTAAGCTTCTTTTCAGCTTCAGTACCTTCCCTTCCTGACCATCCTTCAAGTATCCAGGGGGCGCTCGCATATATATGTCCTCCTGCAGACTCGCATATAGGTACGCACTTTTAATATCGACTTGGTGTATTTCCCAGTCGCGCTGAGCAGCCATCGTTAGGACTGCACGTATCGTGCTCATATTGGCCGTGGGGGCGAAGGTTTCGAAGAAATCGTGTTGAAAGATTATAGATAAGTGATAACTTTGATTCGGACAACAACAAACAACACTCGCTTACATAATACGCTATGCGCTCATTAGAAGTTTTATATTACTTAGCACCTCAGTCTTCGACTATTGAGACTGAGGTATGATATTATTTATTTAGACTCTTTACTACGATACTGACTACTACTCTAGTACTTACTACTTTCGTTTATAGGTCAGCTAGTAGTCTCCAAGTCTTCGACTATTGAGACTGAGTACTTACTACTTTCGTTTATAGAATTCTTTCTGTCATTCTTTCGTCCGTCGCATCCTCGAACAAAAGGTTATGAGCCCTGGTGCTTAGAATCAATCCAGTACCACAAAGGAACATCAACCGAAACAAGAATTAAATGTCGAACACACCCTCAGTGTCTGCAGCCCAGTCAGGTGCAGCTGCTTCATCCTCGAACATCCCTTCCATATCATCCAGTTCTACATCTACAAGCAGAACTGCACAAGCCTCAAATCGTCTATATGATATTCCATCCCTCGAAAACGACGGTTCAAACTTCCAACTATGGAAGTACCGTGTCGAGTTAATCCTTGACCTTCGAGGACTATGGGGAATTGTTGAAGGAAGTGAAAAGATGCCAGATAGCACAACGCACCCTGTTCAACACCAGGAATGGTTAGCAAGGAACAAGGAAGCACGAGCTCAGATAGCTCTCACGCTGAAAGATGATCCCTTGAATGGGATACTCTATGTGCCAATAGCTAAAGATGCCTGGAAGAAGCTCTGTGAGCGATACGAGGGTAGAGGAAAGCAAACAATTGCTCAACTCATTGGCGAATTGTTTCGAAGTACCTTGACGGACGAATCTCCTATGGAAACGCAGCTAAACACCATGCGACAGAAGGCATTCATACTGTCCTCGCTTGGTCAGCCGCTCGACGATTCACTGGTCGCAGTTGCGATGGTGATATCCTTACCTTCATCCTATGCCACCCTTCGAACGATCCTAATGTCCAGTAGTGACAAACTCACCACTGAAACTGTTATAGCCCAAGTGCTGGTAGAGGAAAGGCAACGACAGGCTAGCAATAGCCAATCTGCGCTCGTTGCGAAGGGACCTGCGCAAAAGAATAAGCCTAAGCGCAAGGATAAGGACAAGAAGAAGTCAAAGGAAAAGTGCACATACTGCCACATTCCTGGACATGAGGAGAAGGACTGTCGAAAGAAGAAAGCTGCTGAAGACGCTGAAAAGAGTGGGAAGCAGGTGGACAAAGACAAAGGAAAAACGGACCTATCTGCGAAGGTCGCACGCATTTCGTCGGACCATGACACACCGCTCCAATTATTCATGGCACATGGGCACTCTACATCCGCATCCAAAGATGATTGGATAGTGGACTCTGGCGCATCTGCAAACATGACGTGTCAGCGGGAAATTTTCATCAAATATCGCACACTGAACCCACCCGGAAAAGTAATCATCGGAGATGGACGCTCGATAGATGCGATAGGTATCGGACGTGCTGAAATAAACGTCTATGTTGGTGAAAATGAGTACATCCACTCCATCCTGCAGGAAGTCTATCACATACCAGACCTGAATGCGAACCTTCTGTCAGTTCCCCGCCTCACGAAACAAGGTCTCGAAGTCACCTTTGATGGTTCCCAATGCGAGATCCTTGCAAAGGGAAAGACCGTCGCTCTCGCACATAAGCGAAACTCGCTATACATCCTTCGAGTAAAGCCCTGCGAGAAAGCACATGCATACATTCTGCAAGGACCATCAGCTCCACTCGATCCAGATGTCCCCATAACAGCTCTCACCTCGCGCATGCTCCATTCGAGTGCAACTCTGGACACATGGCATCGACGACTTGGGCACGTAAATTTCGACTCCATATCTAAGTTAATTTCGAAAGATATGGTCAATGGGATCAACATAAAGGGTTCAAGTACTCACAATAAGGCAGTGTGTCAGCCTTGCCTTGAAGGCAAGCAACACCGCAACCCAATCCCAACGAAATCAAATGTCGAAAGCCCAGGAGTCCTGTATCGCACATACTCTGATGTATGCGGACCCATGGAAACAGTGTCGCGCGCCGGCTTCCGATACTTCGTTACATTCATAGATGCCTATTCACACCATCTCGTGGTTAAACTTGTGAAGACCAAGGATGAAACATTCGCACTCACCAAAGGATACTTTGAACGTGCAGAGACCGAGACTGGAGAACGCCCCAACTATTTTCGTAGTGATGGTGGGGGGGAATATGGATCAAAACAATTTGTATCCTATCTCGAGTCAAAAGGCATCCATCACGAGAAAACAAACGCATACACACCACAAGAGAACGGTGTCGCAGAGCGGATGAATCGGACCTTAGTTGAAATGGCACGCAGCTTGCTACGAGACGCCGGACTGCCAAACACATATTGGGGAGATGCGATCCTATATTCGGCGCACATATTGAACCGGGTTCCAACTCGTGCGATAGATGGAGACATTACACCACACGAAGCGTTCACTGGGAACAAACCATCAGTATCCCATCTCCGGGTATTTGGGTGCAAAGCCCATGTACACATACCTGATGAAAAACGCCAGAAGCTCGGTGTGAAATCGCTCGAATGCGTCAACCTTGGGTATGCCGAACATCGAAAGGCCTATGTATGCCTGCATCGTCCAACCGGTCGCATCCTCGAGTCGCGAGACGTCGTCTTCGATGAAGGAGATCCGCAAGGGCCTAGTCGTGTCAAGATAGACACATTTCTCCCAGAGAAACAGGTCACTGCTGCAAAGCACAACACAGACGACCTGCAAGGCCTGGAAGCTCCTCATAAGTCAACAATTATAGAAGAATTATCAGACGATGACGCACCAGAAGTGGGAAATCCAGCTACCGAATCTCCCCACGAGGATGATGATGTCGATGGACAACCAGCTCCTCTAAGCATGGTCAAGTTCGAGCCTGAAGACCAGAACAAGGAAATGTCAGCACCGAACAACACCCGTGCGTTGGAGACACACCGTGTTCAACCACTAACCCCTTCAGCCACTCGACAAATAGCACCTCCTGCTCCATATCCTCGCCCAGCTCCTCCACCTGAAGTAAGGCGCAGCTCGCGAGCGCGACGCGCACCTATGCGAGACGATGATCCTCGCTACTTCATAAACGCCTATGAGAAGTCAACACTTCAAAGAGAGGAACCGGTTATACAAGACATACCTGAGGCAGTGGGCGCGATTGAGGCTGCGGAGACACATGGGGAGGCTTACAAGGCTACAGTAGCTTGTAATGGTGAGCCTGGGACGTTCCATGAAGCAATGAATCGTCCAGACGCAGATCTATGGTACACGGCGATGACCGAAGAATTGAAGATCTTCGAGAAGATTGGCCTATACGAGGAAGTCAAACGCCCTCGTGACCGCAAGGTTGTAGACTCGAAATGGGTCTATAAAATTAAGCGCGGCCCGCATGGCGAAATTGAACGCTATAAGGCCAGACTCGTCGCAAAAGGTTTCACGCAGGTCCAAGGGATCGACTACACAGACACCTTTGCCCCCGTCACGAAGTTCTCGACGATTCGAGTCCTTCTTGCCCTTGCAGCCAAGTACGATCTAGATATACATCAGATGGACGTCAAGTCAGCTTTTCTAAACGGTGAATTGGATGAGGAAATTTACCTGCAGCTCCCTCCTGGCTTTCGTGACTCGTCGAATCAAGTTTGGAAGCTCAAACGTGCTCTATACGGTCTTAAGCAGGCACACAAAGCATGGTACAAAAGACTACGTACCGTCTTCGAGTCTCTCGGCTTCACACGCAGCAATGCAGACCATTCTGTCTTCTACAAGGTCGAGAACGGCACAATCATTATAGTCGCCGTCTATGTTGACGACAAAATGATACTGTCAAAGGATAAGAAGATGATAGATGAGCTGAAGAAACGGTTAGCAGCAGAGTACGAGCTTACCGATTTGGGAGAAGCACGCTGGATTTTGGGAATGGAAATCATTCGCGACCGCGATAAACGCACGATCAAGCTGTCACAAAGCCGCTACATCGAATCGATACTCGAGCGTTTCGATATGGGATCCAGTCGTCCTGTGAATACGCCAATGGACCCTAACACCAAGCTCATCAAAGTGAATGAAGCCGAAGTCGATGTGAAGACTTACCAAAGTGCCCTAGGTGCACTGATGTATGCGATGCTTGCGACGCGTCCGGACATCGCGTTCGCAGTAGGTGCTCTGAGCAGATTTGCAGCTACCCCCGGACAAGCGCACTGGACCGCTCTAAAGCGTGTCTATCGGTATCTACGCGGGACCGTCAATAAATGTTTGACATATCAAGGGAAGTCAGAAACGGACTTACATGCGTTCGTCGACGCAGACTGGGCCTCAGATGTCAATGACCGGCGTTCGATAACCGGATATATATTTTCAATATCTGGAGGAGCAGTTAGTTGGAGTTCGAAGAAGCAAAGTTCAGTCGCACTTTCCAGTACCGAAGCAGAATATATGGCCGCCGCCGCTGCTACGAAGGAGGCCGTTTGGTTGAGGACCCTACTCAGAGAACTAAACTCCTCAGAAACTCCCCCAATAACTCTCCAAATCGACAATCAATCTGCAATTCTGTTAGCCGAAAATGCCATGTTTCACGAACGTACCAAACATATCGCGATCCGGTATCACTTTATCCGAGAAAAGTTGGAGGAAGGAGAGATATGCGTTGAGTATGTTCCCACGAACGAACAGATTGCCGACGTTTTGACGAAGGCACTTGCGCGCGAGAAGCATGGACGATTCATCGAAGGAATGGGAGTGTTGAACGGCGAGAGTTTGATTCGTTGAGTGGGCGTGTTGAAAGATTATAGATAAGTGATAACTTTGATTCGGACAACAACAAACAACACTCGCTTACATAATACGCTATGCGCTCATTAGAAGTTTTATATTACTTAGCACCTCAGTCTTCGACTATTGAGACTGAGGTATGATATTATTTATTTAGACTCTTTACTACGATACTGACTACTACTCTAGTACTTACTACTTTCGTTTATAGGTCAGCTAGTAGTCTCCAAGTCTTCGACTATTGAGACTGAGTACTTACTACTTTCGTTTATAGAATTCTTTCTGTCATTCTTTCGTCCGTCGCATCCTCGAACAAAAAATCGACCCCGTACTTCTGGCACTGCCCATTTGCAACTAGGCGCGCGCGAAGCTTCAGCTTCTCGCCGTCCGGCCCGCGCTTTGTGGCCAGGACATAATGGCATGGGATAAGGTTTACGCCTCGAGGTGCGTCTACGATTTCCCACGTACCTAGCTTCTCGAGTTGACTGACTTCGTAATTGATGGCTTCTTGCCACTCTGCAGCGTCTGGGCCCTTCAAGGCTTGTTGGAGGGTCGGTTCTGGTTGGACGGCGGCCAATGCTAGGTGAATATGCGCCTCTTCATCCAAGAGGTCGAGTTCTGACGCTTCCAACAGGCTTTCCATGGTTAGGGCTGCCGTTTGGCCCTCATTCAGCGCCGCATAGTACCCTGGGGGTGGTCTTACCCTCGTCGACCTCACTTCAGGAGTAGATGGTTGAGGTTGCTGGGCAGTAGATGGTTGAGGTTGCTTAGGAGTAGAAGGTTGAGGTTGCTGAGGAGTAGAAGGTTGAGGTTGCTGTGGCATGGTGATGGGCTGGACGCTACTAGGTGAGTTATTATTACCATTGCCGCTGTTATGTTCGTTGACTACAGCAGACTCCCCCTCGTCCGGCATACCATCGGCTGCCAGGATCGGCGTGAAGGTCACATTCCTCTCCACCGAGACACGCCGTCTGCCGGGCCAATACACCCGGTATCCTTTACTTTCAGCGTCTACCCCCACAAAAACTGCCTCCTCCGCCCTCGCCTCCAGCTTACCAGCCTCCAGCATATGGACGAAGACCCTGGCCCCAAATTCATGGGCCTGCGACAAGTCCGGCTTGGACTTGCGCACCAACTCGTAGGGCGTGCTACCTGGGATCGCCCTTGAAGGTAGGCGATTCTTGAGCCAAGTGGCGTAACTAACGGCCTCGGCCCACAGGTACTTTGGCATATCTCTGCCTAGGAGCATTGCTCTCGCATGCTCGACGAGTGTCCGGTTGAGTCGTTCGGCGACACCATTCTGTTGGGGTGAGTCGTGCACTGTTAGCTGCCGCTCTATACCTTGCTGACGCAAGTATTGATCGAACTCGGCGCTCAGATACTCTCCTCCTCTGTCCAAACGGATTTTGTGCACGCGCACACCTGGTGATTGACGGGCCACCCATGCCTCATAGGACTTGAACGCGGTAAGTGCATCACTCTTTTGTTTGAGGAACTCGAGTCGCGTCTGCCGGCTAAAGTCGTCCATGAAACTGACATAATATTTACAGCCTCCCAAACTCGTCGTCTGCGCCGGTCCCCAGAGGTCCGTATGGACTAGTTCTCCGTATGTAAGTGCGCGCATCTTCGTTTCTCTTGGGAAGGACTGCTGAGCTGACTTAGCTTTCACGCAGACTTCACAGAACTGGATGGCGGGCGCCGGATCTATGTCTATGCCCAGGATTAGGCCCTTCTTGACTGCGTCAAGAAGGGCCGCATGTGATACGTGCCCTAGGGCACGATGGACATCATTGATGGTAAGCTTTGTCCTGGCGACGTTGGCACGATGCTTACGGTCAGACGTTACAGCGTAAAGTCCCTGGACTTGGGGTATTTCTGCGATCGTCCTTCGTTCGGGGGGAGCAGACAGTATCCTGCACATTCCTCCTTCGAACAGCACGGCCAAACCGGCGGAGGCGATCTTATTGGTGGAGATAAGGGTAAATGCCATGGAGGGGGCATATAGGACATCTTTTAGCGTCACGGTCGTTCGTTTCGAGCCCAACGGTAAGTCCATCCTCACGTCTCCTCGTCCTGTCGCATTGACAGTAGCTCCATTCGCAGTGTATATCTTCTGCAGGGCGATCTCAACGAAGGATACGAATTTTGCCCTATCCGGGCAGAAATGAGAGGTCGCGCCGGAGTCTACTATTGCTCCTCGGCGCTCTGGAGGTACGTCCATCGATTTTGCTATGACTGCGAGGTCTGACGTAGCGAAAGCGTAGTTGTCCTTTGGCTCCGGCTCTTTGGCTACATTGGCACTTTGTTTTTGGGTGCGTCCTCCTTGTCTCTGCCGTTGATTCGGCCCCTGACCTTCTTTTCCTCCACCTTTTCGCCAACAGTCACTCTTCCAGTGGCCCTTACGATCGCAGTTCGTACAGACTGCGTCAGGGTTGGATTTTGGAGCCGAGCTCTGTGAGCTCGTGCTCCTCCCTGCGTTTGTTCTCGCGGAGAGCGCACTGTTGGTCCCGCGTTTGTTGGGACGTCGTTCGGTGAGTAACCGGTGCTCGTATTCCTCTGTGATGATGGTGATGAGTTCGTAGGGCGAGAGGGGAGTTTTCGTTATCTTGGCCGCTGCGTTCATCGACGACAGTAGCGGCCAGTAGGATTCAGGTAAGGACCCTAGGATGATGGCATGAAAGTCCGTATCAACGACGGCTACCCCCATTCCAGCTAACGACTCCCTCAGGCGCAAAAGCTCTGAAAAATGAGCCTTGACGTCACCACCTTCTTCGCACCTCGTCTCCTGGAGCCTCCGTCTCAGATCTATCTGGACGAGTTCGGTTTTGCCTTCATGTATGTGGCATATTTCCTTCCAGATTTCGGACGCGGATGCTAACTTTTGGACGCGTAACAGCAGCCGATCTGTGATCGTGCAAAATATTTGCTGTTTTACGAGTGAGTTCTTTTGTTGATACTCATCGGTCTTTGCGTCGAGCTCATCGATTTCTTTCTGCGTAGGTGTTGTACCATCCGGCTTCGTAACGGCCCCTGTAGAGCTCTTTACGAAAGGCGTAGGCTCTTTAGCTCGTCCATCGGTATATCTCGTAAGTCCTCGTGCACCTATAGCCGTTAACGTCCTTTCCTTGTAGGTTATCCAGTTCGAGCCGTCTTCGGCGAGCTTCGGGATGTTAAAAAGGTTTGAATTGGTGCTGGGAGTCGACGAGTCCATGGAGGAGTCAGGGCTCATAACCTGTGGAGGAACGATACACACGGGAGGTTTTACGACACGCTAGAACAAAGGTACGAGTCTCAGTATTCGTTTCGAATCTCTATTAACAATTGTTTGTACCTAGAACAAAGGTACGACTAGATGTACGTCAGCGCTTGCGCTCGAACGTTACAGTGGGACTTGTACTTACGTCTCAGTATTCGTTTCGAATCTGAGACGCATCGACGAAAACAGTGTCCTCTTATACGGTGAGTCTGCCAGCAATAGCTTTGATGAAAAATATATACTTAAAGAACGAAAAGATTGCCGACGTTGACACGTCGTCGACGTTCTCCGTTTGGAGACGCTCGCACTCGATGTGCTCTATTCTTCGGCCGTATCGTCCTTTCCTTTCTCGGCTCTCTCTCTCTCGGCCTTACTTCCCTCGGACACATCGGCTCTCAACATTACGGTCGACGTATTTATGTAATGCAATGTGCCTCATGCTGTAGTATATCCGCAGCATGTCCTCACTTGCAATTGTTCAATGTCGTTGATTTGGGCAATCTGTTATTATGTCTCCTCTACTTCGCGTGGGCGCAGACCTTCTAGCCTAAGGTTAGTCGATCGATGATGAGCCCGAGACCTCTAGGCGACAGTACTTGCGAACCCCTTGGCCAGTGGCGGCTATACCCGGGTGCTACATAATAGGAAGTGCCGTGTGACTGATTCTATGTCAACTGATCAGCAAAAGCGCTGCCATTAGGCCTTATCGATTAGGCAGCCAACAAGCCGGTCAGCAACCACCTCATTGGAATGACTTCATGTAGTATAATGAACTGCATTTCTGATTCGAGGCGTTCTCTCGCACTACCATGATTGCGCAGCAGAATGACGAGGAGACACCTCTTCTGCAACGACCAGAGCAACCAACGGCCAAGACACCTCTTCCATGGGATCAATTTTGGATTCTACTGCTCTTGGAGATGCCAGATTTTCTTTCGTCTGGGACTCTTGCGCCGTTTATTCCTCAAGTGAGTATATTCCCTTCGCTCGACTTATATCTGATCACAGGAACTTTGTCAAGCTCATCAGAGACATCGGAGTCACTCACGGAGACGAAACCCAGGTTGGACACTATGCCGGCATTCTTGTAAGCATGTCTTCATCGGTTTTTCCCTTTCGTTCGTTCATCATACTACTCTCCCCAGCAATCATCGTACTATGCAGCTCATACCCTGACCATCTTTCATTGGAGTCAACTGTCCGACCACATCGGGCGGAGGCCCGTAATTCTGACAGCTCTATCAGCAATTGTTATTTCGATGTTTTCGTTTGGGCTGTCGAAGACTTTCCTTGGTCTGGTGGTCAGGTCAGCGTGTCCAGTTAAATGTCGAATAGTACCTGTGACCATCAATTCCTGACATTCTCGACCAGTCGTATTGTCTGTGGAGCATTTGATCCGAGCGATAGTATGGTCAAGAGCATGCTGATGGACATCACTGACGCAACCAATATGCCCAAGGCATACAGTTATATACCAATTCCGTTGATGATCGGAACCTCAATTGGGTAGGCATACAGTACATTTTATCTCGCACTGAGGTTCACGGCATCTTCTAGACCACTCATTGGGGGATCGCTCTCCCGACCAGCAGACAGATTCCCTGACATCTTTGGGCGATCAGAGCTCCTGAAAACCTACCCATATCTCCTGCCATGCTCTATCTCGGCATTTTCTGTATCGATAATTTGGCTAGTCACCTATATCCATCTTAAAGAGGTGAGCGCCTGAAAACCCATCTTTGGATCACACTAAGTGTGGTTACAAGAGCGTCTCTACCACTGGCGAAACAACACTCTGGGAGCTAATTAAAAAAGGATTCTTGGGACAATCATACTTGAGGCCTCGCCAGCCATCGAGCAACGTCATAGTTGATCCTGGGGAAGGGAGTCCCGGAGAAGTTCAACCAAAGCCGCTTCCGCTGCGGGCATTGCTAACCTCGAAAGTCTTGAGTGTAACAGCGAGTTATACCACCATGGGCCTATTTCAAACGGGGTACAATTCGGTCTTACCTGTTTTCTATGCAACACCGATTGAACTTGGCGGTCTTTCCCTTGACCCTCCTCGCATTGGTACTTTACTTGCGGTATCAGGTGTCATACATGGAATATTTCAGCTGCTTTTCTACGCTCATTTACACGATCGCTTCGGTGCAAAAGCTATCTTTATCACCGGTGTTAGCTCTGGCATACCCATCGTCATTTTATTTCCAGTGGCCAATGCTCTGGCTCGGGCCTATGGAATAGGCATGGCTGTGTGGCTGTGTGTTGTTGTCCAGCTTACGCTGAAGACTAGCCTGATCCTGTGCTTCCGTATGTTGATCCAGCACTTCCTGCGTTCTGTTTAACTGAAAAGAACTCATAGCCTGCATGGCATTATTCATCAGAGCAGCTGCTCCCAATCGCGCCTCGCTCGGAACAACCAATGGAATCGTTATGGTGGTTGTCGCAGTAGCAAGGATCATCGGCCCGGCGACTGCAGCTTCGGTCTTTTCTTATTCGTTACAGGAGGGGCATGATGCGTGGTCGATATACTACTTCTTTATCGCAATTGCATTTCTCGCTGTAGGTGCTGCTCTGTTGCTTCCCCGTGATCTTAGTGTATGGGAAGATTCCCAATAATATTATCGCGAATGACCATGTACATTATGATCTAGTGTAGGAGGCAGAACTATAATTCTCTTGTTATTAACGCGACGTGAACTATACCTGTGAATTCAATGGACCAATCTTCCATCATCCAATCCATTCACAATGCTTCTCTTGAGATGCGAACGCTGAGAATCAAGTTGCGTGAGGATGACATTGCACGCCTTTGAACAAAAAAGACAATCATTAATTCAGAGATGTCAAGGTGCCAACATTGCACATCATATGGTACTGCAATCCTTAACTTGATTCTTTTCCCCAGCACGGGTTGTTTGAGCTGCACTGTGCAGAAGACGTCGTAGGACCGGTGCCTTGGTGCAATTGTGTTGTCCATCGCCGAATTAAGATCCCATGTTAAAAGAAACTCCGAAGTGATGATGTCGAGTGCCTCTCGAAGGTCCTCCTTGATGGCGTCCATCTCGGTGCTGACAACATCAGAAACATAGTCACGGTCGATTGCATGTGGGCGGAGCCACTTCAACATCCGAGCACGTCCTCGTGAGTCTGCAAACATGCAATCAAGCTACTGTTCCAGCTTTCCCGGAGAGTTTCCCTTCTCCTGCGCAGAGTAGTTGTATATTACATACCAGAATACAGCTGAATCATTTCGCTCACAAACCTGTCCATAATCTTGTTGAGCTGCTAAGTGTCGGTTCGCAGCGAGCGAACATTGGCTGCACGTACACCATTCAAGCGACATTATGAGAGCTTCCAACGACAAACTCAGCCTTCCTAGTTGTCCCGGGCAAGCTGTATTACTGCGAACAGTGCGAAGATGATAGTATTGCGGAGAAAGCAGGATGTGATGCACGCCAGTCGTCGTGAGAGAGGACGATGAGCGCCCACGGCATACTGCGAGCGCGTGCCCTGCAGCTGTAGTATGTGAGACTTGGCGATTTTCGAACAGGGAAGCTCGTTGTATGTACATACGTATGAGGAATTCGAAGTGATTATTTGCCGGAAACACGCGGCGCTCGTCTACATTCGGTTTATTTTCTGATTACATGAGATTTCCTTGAAATAATGGTTACCTTTATTTCAGTCGAAATTCCGGTGAGGATTGAGCATAGAGTCGAGAGTTGCAACGTTGATATACGACCTTCTCTTAAGATCTTGAGAACAGATTTGATACGTTCGTGTGGTGAGATTTTAGGAGAAGTTGGAACAGCCTCGGAGGTGTGTGGACCAATAGGAGGGGCCGTGTAACTAATTTTATCCCAGCTGATCAGGTTGAACGTTCTTGTCGAGCCGGACTGCCGTTGTAGGCCTTATCGACCAGCTAGCCAACACGCCGGTCAGCAACCACCTCATTGGAATGACTTCACGTAGTATAACGAACTACATCTTTCATCCGAGTCATTCCCTCGCACCACCATGATTGCGCAGCAGAATGACGAGGAGACACCTCTTCTGCAACAACCAGAGCACCCAACGGCCAAGACACCTCTTCCATGGGATCAATTTTGGATTCTACTGCTCTTGGAGATGCCAGAAATTCTGTCTTCTCGGACCCTCAACCCGTTTATTCCTCAAGTGAGAATATTGTGTTTGCTTGGACTTATATCTAACCACAACTGGACGTTGTCAAGCTCATCAGAGACATTGGAGTCACTCACGGAGACGAAACCCAGGTTGGACACTACGCCGGCATCCTTGTAAGCATGTCTTCATCGTTTTTTCCCTTTCGTTCGTTCATGATACTATTCTCTCCAGCAATCATCATACTATGCAGCTCATACCCTGACTATTTTTTATTGGAGTCAACTGTCCGACCACATCGGACGGAAGCCTGTAATACTGATAGCTCTATCAGCAATCTCTATATCGATGTTTTCGTTTGGGCTGTCGAAGACCTTCTTCGCTCTGGTGGTCAGGTCAGCGTGTTCAAAATAGTAGCTGTGACCATCAATTCCTGACATTCTCGACCAGTCGTGTTGTCAGCGGAGCATTTGATGCGAGCGATAGTATGGCCAAGAGCATGCTGATGGACATCACTGACGCAACCAATATGCCCAAGGCATGCAGTTATGTACCAATCCCGTGGACGATCGCAACTACAATTGGGTAGGTATACCGTACATTATCTCTCGCACTTGAGGTTGACGGCATTTAGATCACTCATCGGAGGATCATTCTCCCGACCAGCAGACAGATTCCCTAACATTTTTGGGCGATCAGAACTCCTGAAAACCTACCCATATCTCCTGCCGTGCTCTATTTCGGCATTGTTTATCTCGACAATTTCGCTAGTCACGCATACCCGTCTTAAAGAGGTGAGACGCTGAAAACCCATCTCTGGATCACACTAAGTGTGGTTACAAGAGCGTTTCTACCAAGACACCACTTTGGGAGCTCATTAAAGGAGGATTATTCGGACAGTCATACTCAAAGCCCCGCCAGCCATTGAGCAATGTTATAGTTGATCCTGGCGAAGTAAAATCAAAGCCGCTTCCGCTGCGTGCTTTACTAACCTCAAAAGTGTTGAGCGTAACAGCGAGTTACGCCACCACAGGCCTGTTTCAAATGGGGTTCAATTCGATCTTACCTGTTTTCTATGCGACACCGATTGAACTTGGTGGTCTTTCCTTTGACCCTCCTCGCATAGGTGCTTTACTTGCGGCATCAGGTATCATACAAGGCATATTCCAGCTACTTTTCTACACTCGTTTAAATGATCGCTTCGGTGCAAGAGCTGTCCACATCATCGGCATCAGCTCCGGGATACCCATGGTCATTTTATTTCCAGTGACGAATGCTCTGGCTCGAGCCTATGGAATAGGTACGGCTGTGTGGCTGTGTGTTGCCGTTCAGCTTACGCTGAAGACTAACCTGATCATGTGCTTCCGTATGTTAATCCAGCACTTCCTGCGTTCTGTTGAACTGAGAAGAACCTATAGCCTGCATATCATTATTTGTCAGAGCAGCTGCTCCCAATCGTGCCTCAGTCGGAGCAACCAACGGAATTGCCCAGGTGGCTGTCGCAGTAGCAAGAATCATCGGCCCGGCGTCTGCAGCTTCGGTCTTCTCTTATTCATTGCAGGAAGGGCATCATGCATGGTCGATATACTACTTCATGATCGCAGCTGTATTTCTCGCTGTAGGTACTGCTTTATCACTTCCCCGTGATCCTAGTGTATGGGAAGATTCCCAATAGCGATTGACTGCGTGTTAGACTACTATGTGTACAACATTCCCTACTCCCATGATAAGTAGGGAAGGTTCTGTCTGCAGTAAAACTTCGTGCTGTTCTCTACAAATCCATCTGTAAGAAACTGGAGCCCCTTTTATTCCGCTATGATCTTGTCTTTGCTTGGAGAATGATCGCTTGATGATTTGAGAGCAAGCTGACTGCAGAAACAAAAGGCGTTCTCAAATGTGAAAATCCAATCTGTCACCGGGGCTTAGTACGAGAACGAGGATGGACAACGGGACGACCGTGTGCTGGTAAACGCTTGATAGCTTTAAATAACATGCCTTCCAAACAGCATCGACCGACAAAGCATCAAACCACCCATGAAGTTCGAGAAAACGCTGCAAATAAGGCAAACGTTACCGCCTTTCGTGCAACGAACGCGGCTGCTGCAGAGCGAGCCAGAGAGCCAGGCGGGGGGCTGTCAAATCGCGCAAATGTTTTGCAATTACAGTGGGACTTTTCCGGAAACAAGCAGGCTAATGATCCAGATATCACTACATCAGAACATTAGTAAGAAGCCAACCGATGCAGCACAACGCAGTAGGTCCGATCGGATGCCTGAAAAACGAAAAGAGACGATAACACAGACACCTTGTTATGAGTCACCGCAATCGACTCGCCGTCAAACCACACATAACCTGCAAACAGCTCAGTGCACGAATCACAATGACCACGGTGCTCAACGAAAATTATGAAAGCCAAGAACATAAGTTTTCAGGTAATTTGAAGCGCAACGAATGAGATTCAAAGTAAGATAGTGCATCGTAGTGAATGGGGCAACCTGAGGTATATGGGCAACCGCATGCGGTGGACAAGAACGCTCGTCAAGCACGCGTGCGATGCAGTACGAGACTTTTCAGACGAACATCACGCACTGCGGGGAAGGATAAGTCAACGCACAGAACAGAGAGCCTATGAATAAGCAGTGTAGGATACCGTGACAACAGCGACAACACTCAGAGGTTAAAAGGCGGACCGTACATAGGGAGAATTAGTGTCACGATCAGACATAAGTGCACGAGTGACCCACTGCCCAGAGAAGTGGGTTAGCCCCTGGAACAGATACTGTTGCAGGTCTTGACATAGGCGTGTTGCAAAATGAGTGTTAAAAAATGGCAAACCGGCGGAGTCAGGAACTGGCGGGGGTCGGCGGCGGTGTCGTAGTTACGTAATGCAGCACATGCACATGGCAGGTTGATGCAGGTCTTTTCAAGTGCGCCTCATGCGATACTAGGCTCCAATCGTTTAACTACTTGGGGCTGTTCTTATTATGTATCATCTATTTAATCTCACACCGTGTAAGTGCAGACCTTCAAACCGCACGTAAGGGTTAGCCAGCCAATGATCAGCTTGAGCTCCTCTAGGCGACAATGCGGGTAAGTACCTATCATGATAGCCACAGGCGGCTATACCCGGGTTCTACGCATAATAGGACGTGCCGCGTGCGATCTTTTAATCATTCCGAGCCAACTGATCAGAAGATGCAGGTTCTTGTCGACTGCCGTTGTAGGCCTTATCGACCAGCTGGCCAACAAGCCGGTCAGCGACCACCTTATTAGGACGAATTCACGTAGTATAACGAGCTGCATCTTTCGTCCGAGTTGTTTCCTCGTATCACCATGATTGCGCAGCAGGATGACGAGGAAACATCTCTTCTGCAACGACCTGAGCGGCCAACGGCCAAGACACCTCTTCCCTGGGATCAATTTTGGATTTTACTGTTCTTGGAGATGCCAGATCCTGTTTCTTCTTACATCCTTGCACCCTTTGTTCCTCAAGTGAGTATATTCCCTTTGCTTGAACTTCAAGTGTTATCTGACCACGACGGGAATTTTATCAAGCTCATTAGAGACATTGGAGTAACTCACGGAGATGAATCCCAGGTCGGTCACTATGTCGGCATCCTAGTAAGCATGTCTTCATCGTTTTTTGCTCCTTCATTCGTTTCTGATATCCCCTCGAGCAATCATCATACTATGCAGCTCATACCCTGACTATCTTTCATTGGAGCCAACTGTCCGACCACATCGGGCGGAAGCCTGTAATACTGACAGCCCTATCAGCAATTTCTATATCGATGTTTTCGTTTGGGCTGTCGAAGACCTTCTTCGCTCTGGTAGTCAGGTCAGTGTGTTCAGTTCGATATCAAATCGTAGTTGTGACCGTCAATTACTGATGTTCTCGACCAGTCGTGTTGTCTGCGGAGCATTTGATGCGAGCAACAGTGTCATCAAGAGCATGCTGATGGACATCACAGACGTAACCAATATGCCTTTGGCATTCAATTATATATCAATTCCGTGGATGATCGCAACCACAATTGGGTAGGTATACAGTACATTTTCTCTCGTGCTGAGTCTCACAGAATCTAATAGACCACTCATTGGGGGATCGCTCTCTCGACCAGCAGACAGATTCCCTGACATCTTCGGGCGATCAGAACTCCTGAAAATGTACCCATATCTTCTGCCGTGCTCTATTTCGGCATTTTTTACATCAATAGCTTGGTTAGTCACGCATGTCTGTCTTAAAGAGGTGAGCGCGATGTTGAAATCCCATCTCTGGATCAGACTAAGTGTGGTCACAAGAGCGTTTCCACCAGGACACCGCTTTTGGAGCTAATCAAAGGAGCATTCTTCGGACAGTCGTATTTGAAGTCTCGCCAGCCATCGAGCAATGTTATAGTTGATCCTGGGGAGGCGAATGCTGGAGAAGTTCAATCAAAGCCGCTTTCGCTGCGTGCTTTACTAACCCCGAAAGTGTTGAGCGTAACAGCAAGTTATGCCACGACAGGCATGCTTCAAATGTCGCTCAGTTCGGTCCTACCTATTTTCTATGCAACACCAATTGAACTTGGTGGTCTTTCCCTTGACCCTTCTCGCATCGGCACGTTGCTCGCGGTACAAGGTGCCGCACATGGCGTATTTCAGCTACTTTTCTACGCTCGTTTGCATGATCGCTTCGGCGCAGGAGCTATCCATATGACCGGCGTTAGCTCCGGCATACCCACCGTCATTTTATTTCCAGTGATCAATACTCTGGCTCGAGTCTATGGAATAGGTATGGCTGTATGGCTGTGTGTTTCCGTCCAGCTTGCGCTGACGACTAGCCTGATCATGTGCTACCGTATGTCAATCCAACATTTCCTGCGTTCCGCTACACTAAGAATCTCGTAGCCTGCATAACATTATTCATCAGAGCAGCTGCTCCCAATCGTGCCTCAGTCGGAGCAACCATTGGAATAGGCCAGGTGGCTGTCGCGGTAGCAAGAATCATTGGTCCGGCATCTGCAGCTTCGGTCTTCTCTTACTCAATAGAGGCAGGGCATGATGCGTGGTTGATATATTACTTTTTGATCACAATTGCATTTCTCGCAGTAGGTACTTCTCTATTACTTCCCCATGATCCTAGTGTATGGGAAGATTCCCAATAACATTATCGCGAATGTCCGCGTGTCATCTAGTGTATTAGGGGGTGGAACTGGCAAAATTCTAGGCTACGTAGACTACATGCATGTAAGTATGACATTCCCAATGGATAGCATTGATGTTGCCTCGTCCCATTCATCATCTAGAATAGTCGGCCCGTGGTATTATTTACTTGACCCGATTCAACCTCGAGCATTTACATAAGCTCTGAACTTTTTAGTCCTCTTACTAGCGCTTTACCTTTTCGAGAGCTGCAAATTCAGCAGCAACAAACTCCACACGACTTAACAAGATACTGTACAGTCTCACAGCAATTAATAATTGCCAACCTCTTCACGAGTCCGCATATGAACATGTTGATGGTGGCATACTCCGTGGCTTTTACGATACAGTGTCATCGAGACGTCGAAGGTTTGTACGGTGTTTCAAATGTATCGACCGAAAGACTACACATGATTGTATGGATTGCACCAAGATCATGTTCACACTGCGCTCCACTTTGCGTGAGTTCTGCCGTGGACTAGGCACAACTGATTTTTGCCAGACCGGTTGGCAAAACCACCGCATTCTGCCAACAGCACTAGTTCAATGACCGCGTGTTATCTGTTTACCATGTCAGTGCATCCTCCGGGTGTGACAAAATACTTTATTCAGGCAGAGACCTTCCCTTGTTACCGAAGATATCTTCCTTCCTAGGAGCATTCTGAGCGCTTTCAAGGAAAGATGGTGGATGTAATTCATCATGTTCCTCCCACGCCATGTCAAATCCATATCCCCACCGGCTCTCGATATCCCCAATAATCGAGAATCCGGACAACACATTCTTTACAAGGCGTAGAGATGCGGATTGCACGAAAATTCTCAAGTCCAGGCGATTACGACACTGACCAATTGGGTACAATACTGACATGCATGGTAGAGGAACTACAAGGCCAGCTAGCTCATCATGGCCCTGCGGCTTTCGTGACTTCCGCTTTTGCTACCATGTTTCATAACAGAGAAGATGCTTTGCTTTGTATTGTTATGCCTCGTGTGCTGAACGTTTACATTGGCCGCAGCTCGGGTACGTACCAGCCTAACCTAATGCAGACCTGCCCGTGCTTCTGGATCACAACGATAGTTTCCTTTACGTTCAAGTGGGCCTTCACCAGTTTCCAAAAGCATGTGGACGATCTACCCTTCGACTAATCCGAGCCAAGGAGCCACTCAATTGCCGACTCATTTGCATAAGTTTAATAGACTGCGCCCAATCGTCCATCTTTCTCAGATACCACCATGACAACGCGTCAAGATGATGAAGAGACTCCTCTTCTCCAACAGCCAGACCAGCTGGTAGCCCGAACTTCACCTCTGCCATGGGATCAATTCTGGATCATATTATTCTTGCAGCTTTCCGATTCGCTTGTCGTTCAGACTCTTGCCCCATTTACCCCTCAAGTGAGTATATCCCTTCTGCGTGGATTTGAAAATCTAACTGCAATTGGAAGCTGATCAGAGACATTGGTGTGACGAACGGAGACGAATCTCAAGTTGGACACTATGTTGGCATCCTGGTGAGCACGTCATAATCCTTTTTGTCCTGCGCTCGTTCCTTATATCGTTCCGAGCAATCATCATATTATACGGCTCAAGCACTGACTATCCTCCCTTGGAGCCAACTGTCTGATCACATAGGGCGGAAACCTGTGATTCTGACTGCTCAATTCGCAATGTCGATTTCAATGTTCTCGTTTGGGCTATCGAAAATTTTTGTCGGTCTGGTAGTCAGGTTCGGGTGTTCAATAACCGCTAAACTGTCAAGCACTCATTGACTTTTCAGTCGTGCTTTCTGCGGGGCATTTAATGGAAGCAATGGGGTCATCAAAAGCATGGTGATGGACATCACTGACACAACTAACTTGCCGAAGGCATTTAGCTATATGCCGCTCCCATGGATGTTGGGGACCTTAGTTGGGTAAGTTTATAAAGTACCTCTTGCTATTGAAACGAGATTCACGACAGTCTAGACCCCTCGTTGGTGGATCGCTCTCCAGACCCGTGGACAGATTCCCTGAGATTTTTGGGCGATCAATACTGCTGCAAATCTACCCATACCTCTTGCCATGCGCTGTTCCAGCTATATTCGCCCTGGTGGCTTGGCTAGTCGCGTATTTTTGTTTCAAAGAGGTGAGAGACATTTTTTGAAGACCATGTCTGGATCACACTAAGTGCGGTAACGAGAGCGTTTCAACAACGACACCACTTTGGAAGCTGACAAAAGGAAGGCTCTTGCGACAGTCATATGCAAAGCCTTTTCCGCCATCGAGAAATGCTCTGGCCGTTCGTGAGGTAGCGAACTCTGAAGGAGTAGCATCAAAGCCGTTGCCACTGTGCGCCTTGCTAACTCCAAAGGTCCTGACTGTGACAACAAGTTATGTCACCATGACTCTGCTTTACATGGGATTCAGTTCGGTTCTACCTGTTTTCTACTCGACGCCGATTGAACTCGGTGGTCTTTCCCTTGATCCTCCCAAGATTGGTGCTATACTTGCGGTATCAGGTGTCGCGCATGGTGTATTCCAATTACTTTTCTACTCGCGGCTACATGATCGCTTCGGTGCAGGAGCCATGCATGTTACTGGTGTTGTCTCTGGCATACCTATCATCATTTTATTCCCGGTGACCAATGCGCTTGCTCGAGTCCATGGCCTGGGTTTGGCGGTATGGCTGTCTGTTGGCGTTCAACTTTCGCTGGTAACTAGCTTGATCATGTGCTATCGTATGTCAACCAACCACTTCCGGGATCTTACTTTACTGAGAAGTCGTAGCCTGTTTAGTATTGTTTATCAGAGCCGCCGCTCCCAATCGCGCATCGCTTGGAGCGACCAATGGAATTGTCCAGCTAGTTGTGGCAGGAGCAAAAATCGTTGCCCCAGCATCTGCAGCTTCGGTTTTCTCTTATTCGATGCAGGAAGGTCATGACGCATGGTCGATATATTACTATTTGATGGCATTTGCATTTCTCGCTGTAGGCACTTCTCTCTTACTTCCTCGTGATCCTAGTCTATGGGAAGATCACCAATAGTATCGTCACTAGTGATCTGCATGTTGTCTGTTTTTAGCCATGATGTTCAGTAATAGGTGGTATATAGCGCGGCAGCCAAACAGAGATATTTTCGCGTCCTTAACTCCTTGCAGTATTGCAGGCTTTTCTGGTGAGTTGTGACTCAAAGTGAGGTAGCAACTTGCAATTTTATGTGGGCATACCTGTTTACGAAAAGAATACCAAAAGCAGCTACGGCGAAAGGCATGGTGAAATTCAAACACAGGGCAGGCTACCACAATCCAGACGAATCCATTAGCATTAAGTTTCTCCAGGGATACAATCACAGTGTCACGGTGGTCTGGCGTGTCTACTGCCTCTAGAAATAGGCGAATGTAGATCAAACGTTCAGGCCACGCCGCGATTGGAATACCCCGCACGTGATGAGAGTTTCAACACTGCAGATTTCAAATTAAATCTGCAGTCCAACACTTGTCTACTACATATAAGACGCTCAATGGCCACTGGCGAGAGTCCCTCGAACTCACTGTCGTCAACTTTACCGGCTGGATATCTGAAATAGCAATTGTGGTGCGTCCGTGATGCCATTAGGCTGCTACTTGCGCTCGGTCGGCTTTCTTTATCAGTTTTCGTACCGAAACAGGTAACTGACTACGGGCCATCAGAGAACCTGTGAGAAGAAGATATCGTCATATATCGTTATATATCGTAATATATAGGAAAGGTTTTCGTCACATTGTAATATAAAGTGATATAAAGCAATATATGTCCATGTAAAAGCACCATAATCAGCATAATCCCCAGCAAGAACTCACCGGTTTACTGATGCCCCCCACTTATCAATGAATCCCATCAACAGCCAGCTCATTATGATTGAAGAGTGTGATAGGGCTGTCTTCTTCTCGTACCACCATAATCATGCGTCAGGATGATGAAGAGACTCCTCTTCTGCAACAGCCGATAGTCAAGACACCTTTGCCCTGGGATCAATTCTGGATTATATTGTTCTTGCAGTTTCCAGACTCGCTTGTTTTTCAGACCCTTGCCCCATTTACCCCGCAAGTGAGTACATTCGCACTGCTTGGACTTACATCTGACCACATTTTGTCAAGCTGATAAGAGACATTGGTGTGACGAACGGAAACGAATCTCAGGTCGGACACTATGTTGGCATCTTGGTGAGCATATCACAATCCTTCATTATCCTGCGTTCCTTCCTTATATCAATCCGAGCAATCATCGTATTATACGGCTCAAGCACTGACTATCCTCTATTGGAGTCAACTGTCTGATCACATTGGACGGAAGCCTTTGATATTGACTGCTCTGTTCGCGATAGCAGCCTCGATGTTCTCGTTCGGGCTCTCGAGAACATTTGTTGGTCTGGTGATCAGGTTAGCGTGTCAAACAACGGCCATAACAGTTGATTACTGATATATTAATTAGTCGTATTCTCTGCGGGGCATTCAATGGGAGCAATGGCATCGTCAAAAGCATGGTAATGGACATTACTGACACAACCAACTTGCCGAAGGCATTCGGCTATATGCCGCTCCCATGGATGTTAGGGGCCATAGTCGGGTAGGTACTTACAACATGTCTGCTTGCTCTTGAAGCGAGATTGAAAATGGAAATCCTAGACCACTCATCGGAGGATCCCTCTCCCGACCCGCAGATAGGTTCCCCGAAATCTTTGGGCGATCGGAACTTCTGAAAACCTATCCATACCTCTTACCATGCGTCGTTCCAGCTATATTTGCCTCGGCAGCTTGGTTAGTCACATATTCCAGATTCAGAGAGGTGAGAGCGATGTTTTTAATGACCATGTCTGGAACACACTAAGTTCGATAATCAGAGTGTTTCAACAAGAGCACCACCTCTGAGGCTGATCAAAGGATGGTTATTGCAACAGTCCGATCCAAATTTTCCCATGCCATCGAACAATGCTTCGACTAGTTCTGCGGAAGCAAACTCTGCTGGAGTTTTATTAAGACCACTCCCATTGCGTGCCTCGCTAACGCCAAGAGTCCTGACTGTAACAGCAAGCTATGTCGCCATGGCTGTATTCTATATGGCGTTTAACTCGATCCTTCCTCTGTTCTATGCAACACCCATTGAACTCGGCGGTCTTTCCCTTGATCCTCCCCTCATCGGCGCTATACTGTCGGTATCAGGTATCGCACATGGTGCATTCCAGCTACTTTTCTACGCCCGTCTACATGATCACTTTGGCGCAGGAGCCATTCATACCACCGGTGTTAGCTCTGGCATACCTATCGTTGTTTTATTCCCAGTGATCAATGCTCTAGCGCGAGTCCAGGGAATGAGTTTGGCGGTGTGGTTGTGTGTTGCCGCTCAACATGTGCTAACGACTAGCTTGATGATGTGCAATCGTACGTCAACCCAGTACTTCGTGCATGGTACTTAACTGAGAAGGACCTACAGCTTGCTTGGCATTATTTATCAGAGCAGCTGCTCCCAATCGCGCCTCGCTTGGGGCAACCAATGGAATTGCCCAGATGGTTGCTGCAGGAGCAAGGATGATTGCCCCAGCATCTGCGACTTCGGTTTTCTCTTATTCGTTGCAGGAAGGCCATGATGCGTGGCTGGTTTACTACTTCCTGATGGTAATTGCATTTCTCGCTATAAGTACTTCTCTATTGCTTCCTCGTGATCCTAGTGTGTGGAAAAATTGCTAGTAGTGTGTGTAACCGAGAACGACCTGCATGTTATCTTTTCTCAGCTATGGTATTATCCGATATATGTATCATTGCATACACGCTTGTTTTACGAATGGCTAAGCTCCCACATTCTTCTTTGACTCGTAACCAGTCTTTAGTACGTCTGACTCATGTTAACGCTTAAGTTGTCGGGGTCAAGGCATCAGTGAATTGGTGAGGAAAGTAGAAGGCGATATATCGCAATATATAGTACATAATCAGAACAATCAACATAATTCTGTTATCGAGCATCACATTATCATATTTGCTCTTGTATAGGAAAGGAGTTTTACATGATTTCACTATAAAACTTCAAGATCAGGAAGAGGTCGCATCATCGCTCAAACTGAAAGTCAAAGGGAAGGTGGAACAACAGCTACTGGTTGATCTACATGAATCAAAATTGATTTTAACACCACTTTGATACCAAATTCAAATGTAAACACGAATGCCATATCCTCTCAACTACGAGATATTCATTCGAGCGCGTGACCACCAAAAAATCCTTTATGGCTTCGACTTTGAAGGGAAGGTGGAACAACAGCTACCGGTTGTTCTACATGAATCAAGATTGGTTTTAACACCGCTTTGATACCAAATTTACATGTAAACGCGAATGCCCATATCCTCTCAAACTACGAGATATTCACTCGAGCGCGTGACCACAAAAAATTCCTTCATGCTTCGACTTTGAACGCATCAAATATGACGTTTGCGATGTTTGTCAGCAATGTATCAATTTGGAATGCGTGTGAATAAGCTATACCTTTTCGTGGCAGCCCGACAAGCGGCCAATAATCAATTTGTATCATGCCTCAAGTCTCAAGGCGACCTTCTTTGTGTAGCTAATGGTTGACGATAGTATACTGCTTGCGACTGCGTCCCGGGAAGTTAGATTTGCTCAGAACAGTGAAACGTGTCTATCAAGTGCGTGAGAACCAACATAAGTCTTGCTTTGAGTTCGTATACGACGTTCTACTTTTATCTAATGACTAGCAGATGCAATGTACTTGCGAAAACCAACAATGTGTTTACTGAGTGAGCAAAAGCACAAGTATGTACTACTTTGAATTTTGACGCTATCTGCTCTAGATTTCCAAAATGGCTAACAATAGCACACCGCTTGCGACTGCGTCCCGAGAAGTTAGATTTCCTCAGAACAGCGGAACGTGTCTATCAAGTGCGTGAGAACTAACATAGGTCTTGCTTTGAGCTCGTACACGACGTTCTACTTTTATCTGATGACTAACAGATGCCACTGTACTTGTGAAAACCAATGGTGTGTTTACTGAGTGAGCGAAAGCATAAATATGTGCTACTTTGAATTTTGATGCTATCTGCTCTAGATTTCCTAGGATGGTTCGTTGAATGTCAACTTTCAAGAATTTATCGGTGGGAGTTTGAATTGAATATTTCTTTCAATTGCGCTCATCTCACAGTCTGTGCTTTTTATTCTAAGATTGACATGAAGAATAGAAATACAGATATCTTCATGATCGCGCTATATTTTTTGGATCCAGCCCATTAAAGTCAGGTAGCCGGATCTGCAGGGTAAGCTCGAACCTTATATATTTCACCATACATCATCGCCCTGCGCGTCTTTTCGCGCTTGAGGAGGATATCTTTACACGTGTATTTTGGAGCAATGTTATATATTCTGCCATGCATCAGCGCTCTGCATTTCTTTTCGCCCTTTAGGAAGAAATCTTCACGCTTGTATTTGGGACCTCGGTGATTCAGCCCCCCCAATGCAATGCCACTGTTACTATTTGGTAAAGGGGTATCTCTATTCTACCTTCTCATGTATTATTCATTAGGGTATTCAATTCCACATCAGAAACACAGGTAGGCGAATCTAGAAACAGAGCTTCAATGAGTTGGGCCCTAGAGATCATTCTAATTATTCAGTTGCGCACAATATTAGATTCATCATTAAACCATCGCATTAATTGGCAAACAATAGATATAATACAGAACACAGTAATATCTAGGGTGAATCAAACGCAGCGTCATCGCGTTGTGCTCTCTGCCTTGCGAGAGCATTGACAGACATATTGGCCTTCATCACGTCGCTAAGTTCGCCTCAGCGATTCCTCCCAAATACTTTTCTGAAAACGAAATTCTAGCAAGGCTTGGTTTGGAGGGAAAGTTACACACCTAGTCCACCATTCGAGAAGTTTCTCCACCCTGCGCTGCGCTTCTCGACCAGGGGCCCTTTCGAAAAAGTCAACGATGGTCCGCCAAAATTGTTGGTAGTCGAAGTCGCCATCCATGGACCGCCAAGAGGTAATTGAAGAAAGTGCGAATCGCACCTGCGAGTATATAGTGAAGATACATCATAAAATAGACTGAACAATACGACTTACTTGACATGTGATATATGCGAGCGAGCGAGGAGTGACTTTCTCCAAATGGATGATCTGTGCTACGTGTTTTTTGACCTTGATTCCAGATAACGACTTCTTAGCCCGTCGGTTGTTGCTGATGACATCCGCGCCGTCGCCGTCGCCTTCGACGTCTTTTGCTGAGGAAGGAGACGTGAACACAGCCTTGTAGGCCTGAAACACTAGTCAGTTTGCTGTCAGGCTGCTCCGGTGCGACTAACCTGAATGAGAATCTTGCCCTTGAAAAGGCCCTCCTCAAGATCGTCGGGATTGGAAGTGTACTTATCATACAAGTAAGTGGGAAATGATAGATCTGTGACGATATACCCATCTGAGCGATTTCAGATTCCTGCCCTTACTCTGGTGAACTGTGAGCGTTGTCTCTCAGGATACCGAAGCCACTACTTACTCTGGGTTATTCCAGTCAAGCTCTGCCGGACAGAGTAACCTGCCACACACGTCATGGGTGAATCCACGGGAATGCTTATCGTCGTGGTCAACGGGGGAATCCGGTTTAAATTCACGATTGATCCATTCTGAAACGAGAGTCTTCAGTTTCGAGGTGTCATCTCCTCGAGCGCCATCAGCCCCCTGTTGAAGCTAGAGAAAGACTCAGCCGTGACACAACCATTAATATCATTAAACCAACCATCTTTAACATGTGCGTGTACTCCTCGTACTCCATCTCTGAACCCTTCTTGTAGAACCACGGCAGCGTTTTGGCTAGGGTAGTATAACCTATTTGAAGTCGATCTTGTCTACGTAACCACGTTAATGAGTAATATACCCGATCCAAGAGCGAAATACTTACTCGATGGTAGTCTCCTGGTCTTCGATCTCATATCTTCTGTCGTTTTCGGCGACGAGGTCCTCGATACTATCAAAAAGGGCGACAACACACCTGATTGCTCTTCCTTTAGCAACATACCAGATTGTTTGCCTAATAGATGGTGAGCAATGCAACTGAATACTACGTGCGATAGCAGCCACACCTTTGCTTGACTGCGCGGCCCGACTCCAGGGCCTCCAGCTTCTCCTCCAATTGAGCGATTTTCCGTCTCTGCAAAGCTTGTACATGTGCCGCTACTGCTTGAGATTGTTGCGGCTGAGTGTTGGGTTGGTCCTGCTGATTCTCAGCGTGCGATGTGCTGCCTTCGCCGTCGACGTACGACGTGTCGTCCTCGTCCTGCTGGCCCTCGACATGCGACATAACGGCAGGAACTCGAATAGGTTAGCGAACGACTGGAACAGTCCCTGAGGGATGAAGATAAAATGAGAGTGAGGAATAAAACTAACCCGAGCCTGCTCACATTTTATATGTTGGCCAAGACCGGTCCTAGTTGCCTAAAAAGAATACTGGGAACTAGTAAATCACGCTAGCACAAGCGATCAAGTCGCTTGAACAATTTGATACCTGTTTAGGAAATGGTTAACATCGGCAAAATAAAGTTGGATGCAAAGTCACTAACGGCGTGGAAAATATGTACAGCGGGGCGTGACATGATATTGATTCCAGTAGCGTTGTAGGGATTCATTTCTGGTTGGGCTTGTAGAGACTGTTTTTACCTTACCTTATGTTGGCACTTTTGTAGCTTACATAAGGAAGCAATCTTTTCACCAGTTACCAGTATGAGTCTGAGAGATCAGCAAGTTTTTATGATATTTCCTCTCCTCTGAGCCTTGAGCCTGGTCCAGAAACCCTTTAGGGTCGAATAGCAGCTAGGTTCTGCAAGACCCAACACATTGTTCAGACTCACCATCTGAATTGTTGTACCTTCAGCGTCATAATGTTAGTGGCGTCAAGCTTTGAGGCTTTGGTACTCGTCGGTACTTCGTTGTCTGCGAGGTTGAGGATACCTGCATACATCCTGGCAAGATACTTTTCCGTTTTCGTGGAGGGTGCTACAAAGGAAGCGCCGCGTGCTTCGCTAAGAAGCTCGTCAGCGCGGGCGATATGCTTCGCCAGCCCACCTTTCTGAAGGAGGATGAGGAGGCGAGACCGGGAGAGTTTCCCCAGGGTTGTCTTCTCCATCTGCTTCACAGGAATGGGAACGATCATTTGAGGTGGCTGGGTGATCATCTTGACGTAGATATCGCGTAAAGCACGGTGCGTGATGGGTGTGTCTGCTCCATCGAGGTCGAAAGATGGCGAGTAGAAAATGACGAACCCTTCGGTTTCCTGGCCGGGAATACGGTATGGAGTAGCAGCAAGGAAGGAGTGCGTGACGCCTTCCAAAGTCTGGAGATGGGTTTCAAGCTCAGGGATACTATATGTGACACCATGGATGATGACAGTGTCCTTGATGCGACCGATAAGGTGCATAGAGCCACCTTCGATGATGCCTACATCACCAGTGCGGTACCAGCCACCCTCGATAAAGCTGGAAGACGTAGCCTCGGGGTTTTTGTAGTAGCATACAAAAACCATCGGTCCGCGAACCTGAAGCTCGCCGCTCTCGCCATCTGTGCGCGGAGTAGTGCCATCGACAGGGTCAACGATGCGCATTTCGCAACCAATAACGGGACGTCCAAGGTCAAGGAACTCGCGAGCAGGTTTGGTTGTAAAAATATCGACTGGAACAAAAATGCAGCCACCACCGCAAGACTGGTCAGCTCAGATGTAACGATGTTGTATAAAGGTTCATACCAAGTTTCTGTCATTCCAAATCCAGCAGAGACTATGAAAGACACTGCGGAGGGGTTCTTGCTAAGCTTTTTCATGGTAGCAACGAAGGTTTGTGCGGTCTTCGAGACCACTGCTTCACCTCCGCTGGTGATCCGCTTGATGGAGGATAGGTCGAAAGATCCGAAAGATCAGTACGCTTTTCAAGATCGCGAGTGAGCTTGGCTAGCAGAAAGTTTGGTGCGAAACCTAGACCAATGGACTGAAAAAGAAGCATGATGAATCGATAAGTAAAAGCCACGGCTGAATTGAATTGAGACATACATTTTCGTCGATCAGACGAAGCATGTGAACGGAATCGGACAAAATAACAGATGCATGCACATGGACCTGCGAAGCACCATATAGGAGAGGTGTAACGTGCATTTCCACAGACCCTGCGACGTGATCAAATCCTACCCCTGACGGCCATAGTTAATTCTAGAAGCTCTAATGATGGTTGTCTTACAGTTCAAGACTTGAGACTCAGAAGGCGGGCCAAAGCGTAGCTCCTTGGCACGGCGAGCCCTGAACATGCGCCAAATAAAGTCGTCGGTGTTGGTCACTATGGGGCCTCACAGTCAATATATCAACATCTCACAGAAGGAGGGTGGGTATGCATGATCTCACTCAAATCAAGAATGAACTGAAAGAAATATAAAAGATCGTACCTATAACCGAGAATGTTGCGCCACTTTTAAGAACAGCCATGACAACTACGACCAACTCGACACTACGATGTGCGTAAATCTTCCCTCTTCACACCGCCTGCTAGGAGGTGGTAACGGTGCGCTAGGATGTTGGAGGCTCTCCGTAAGTGAATGTTCGCCTCGTCTGCGGCTCGCTAGGAATCGAGGCAGGTACACTTTGAATGATACACGACCTATCAGGCAATTCCTGCGCGTTGCGGGAAAACACACCTGTGATGGCTCCCTTCCAGTCACACCAATGTAAATTCGCTGTGGGGTTGAGCAAGCGTTCGCGTTGGGCAGCCGTCAAGAGAGGAACAGAACCAACCGCTGCAGTCAGATTGGTAGATACCTTCCTCAAAAGCACAGAGAGTTGATCGACGATGAATGCGGATGCTGAACAGCAGGGAGTTAATAAGAATTCGAAGGGAAATGTGGGAGCTTAGAGGGCACGTGTACTAGTAGTGGGAGGTCGTGTGACGAAGACATCTTGGTGTGATCGGAAGTTAAGCTAGTTGATCGGATAAAATTATCTCGTGGCTGATCAAAGAAACGGAAACGGAAAAGAGGACGAGATGCTTCGACAGAGTCGTCTTTGTCCCTGTGTAAAGCCCGTACGATTGTCTCGGGTAGCAGGTCTGCTTCGGCCGTGTGCCCATCACGCTTGCGAATAACTTACTAGTGATCCGAGAAAAACAAACGGTGAGTAGTAGGTTCACGATAGAATTTGATTATATACAGGTACAAAAATCAAACATCAGCGAGTATTATGGTTAGCGTTGTGTATATCTATCAATCTATCACAAGTGCGCAGCTTGTACTGCTGCCACCGCGTCGATAATTCTGGGTTGGGTAGAATGAAGTCTCGGATGTATTTCTGTAGCAATGTATGCTTAGCTTTGAAATTAGTCACCCCAAAATCAATGGTCACTGCAAACCGCCCGCCCGCTAACTCCATTAAAACACACTCCACGGCCACTGTAGCTGTGCAATACAAGCTGTCGAGTTCTGTGACGAAAGGCACATAGCCGAGTTTCAGAATCGCGTTGAGAAGGACGGTCTCTATCACGGGATGTTCGAATGCAAACGATTGGTCGCGTTGGAGGTCAGATGAATTCCCGAATATGTATTTTAAGGGGAATGAGGGGTCGTCAATAAGGTCTTTTACCATATCGATCTGATACTGTGGTTCGGACTCTTCCGACCAGATTGAGGGGCGCAGTTTGTACCCGAATTGAACAACGGCACGGGCGGCTTTCTTGAAGGTTGATGTGATATCAGCGGACGGTGTCACCGTGAAGGTCTTATAGAACGCAGCTAGGTTTTCTTTAGCCCATCCATCCCCATGCTCTGGTGGAAGTATCAGACACCGTCAATTTTAAGTACTGCGGCTTACTTTTATCATGTACCTCTGCTGTTGAAGCTAGTGCTCGAAGAGCTGCCTCCTTTCTTTCTTGCTCGGTCAAGAAGGGACAGTCTACGAGTGCTGATCGAATGAGCGTTACACGCGCCTCTTCGAAAATTCTTCGGTGGACTCGGATCTTGTCGCTGTATTGTAAAGGCGCGATGGCAGATGTCCGTGGGAGCACCATGGGCGGGGCAACACCCGAAGAGCCCTGATAAGTCATCAGTAATTGACGATTTGTAAATCGTGATTACTCACCATAGTGCTAGTGAGGCCCCTCAGCTTTGATCGGGCATGCGGATAGGGCCAAATTCTAACATCTAACCCTTTTACCGGCGGTTGGCGACTGCGTGATCCAGATGGACCAGGAACGGGAGGCGAAGGCTCACTGACGGTGAACGAATCTCCAAGAGGTAGTGGCTCGTCGAGGTGCAGCGGTGGCTCTCCAATTTGAAGAGGCTGAATATCTTCTGCCTCTGGTGTCAAAGTAGATATCCCGTCAACGGACACGATGGGAGGAGGGAACGCGGAAAGGTATCGAGGAGGATGCAAATGTGGTGGCCCGGAGTCCGCGTAAGGAGTAGCAGAAGAGTTGTATATCGGATGATACCCTGCCTGTGAATTATCAAGGGCGAAATGAAACGGGTCATGGAGGAGTGACGCTGATGGGTTGACGACATTGAGGTTTGGAAATGAGTTCGAAGATTGAGAGTCTGCGAGGAAAATCTGATGGCTCGCTTGCGCATTCACAGCGTCGCCGCGGTAGTAAAAGTCCGAGTCATGATGGGAAAACGAAACAGCCTGAGTGTCATTGAATAAGGACTGCTGGTAGCGGGCCAAGTCAGCCTGAGAGCTAGCAGCGAGGGGATAGGTGGAATGGCTGCTCTGGCCGACATTATCATCAGACGTGTCAATAAAAGTGTCAGGGGGCTGTTCATCGTGCGAGCCTGAGTGCATTGGAATCTAGTGGCAGTTTCGACGCAACCACAGGTGGCAGCATATAAGTTTTATTGCAGCCGCTAGGCCGAACCATGAGGCATGGGCGCTATTTTGGAGATTCCTGATTTGGCTTTCAGCACCGGCACGATTTAATAATAGATTCAATTCACCTTGAAATTACACTGCGGTAGCCAGCCCGGAAAGTTTGGGGCGACTTTTAAATTACCTTCTACCACTATTGATAATGGGGTTGCTGCATTGAAAAATTGAGGTAAGAGTCGTAATAAGACGTGTTGGGCCGCTAACAACTCGAAATTCCATGGGAATGCGTATCGGACCGAACAAGAACCCCCTTCGCAAGGTTCATCGATTAGCGAACATCGTCACTCGAAGGCTCAAAGATTCTAAGTTTCGAGTCAGAGTAGCTTGATATTGGACATCCGATAAAATCGCGTTATCTTTAACAAGGGTTGACTCGGAAGATTCAGACAAGTGACTGACAGCATATGTGAGGCTCTGATCTACAGCGTTAATGTTACCGTGATAAATCGTGACCAAGCACGCACTTACCTGCCAAATCCAGCATCAAGGCTCGCAGACGCCCAGTAGCCCTACTTAACAGTACGATAGTCATGAAAACTCAGGGACGGGCTGGCTTGGCCGTCTGGTTTGGGGCAATTTTAAGTTCGAGTTGGTTCGAAATCTGCTGCAACAGGTTAATGCAAATGCTAATGTGATGAAACGTAAGGTAAGAACTTCCATAATATACGAACGGCTTTGAGCGAGCCCCACAAGATCGATGATCTCCGCTCAAATCTATGAAATCATGATGTGCATAGGGTTGTACACATTCAATTATCCGAGTCACCGTGACATTGGTGTCGGAGAGGAGCGGGGAAAAAGAAGACAACACACGTAAAATAGCAGACGCATTGGCAAGACCCTTGTTCTCAAGCTCAGCTGGAAGTCGGTTGCTAGCCTATTTCCAGGTGTGCACGTTGTCGTATACTAGTACTCCCGGGCCTCGAGTCGTGCGGCAGCATTGAAGCTATTCAATGATCTGACGGTGTTTGACCCTCGCCAACTCATTCCGGTTATCTGTGTGGTGATTGTACATGCAGTGAGTTTTCCAGAAGAGTCCAGACATATAATTGCGTAGGTGAATCCCCAAGTGATGCCTGCCGCAAAGATTCATAAACGATCAATGTGAGGTATGATTGGCAGGACTGACCGTTGTCAAATAATCCAGGGTTAGTATTTAAGCCAGAGAGTGCGAAGTACTGCGAAGATATTAGTCTTATACACGTGGCAATTCAAATACCATACCAGAGGCAAAAACATGGTCGTCACCATATATTCGAGCTTCTCCGTTAGTGCGATAGCAAGACCGCCTTCGTGGGGAACAATGAGTCCTGCCAGGAATGCCCCTACATCCTAGATAAGTATTGAACGTCTGGAACAGGTGACATCACTCATCGAAGAGTCGCGTTGACGAGGGCCAGGCTAGTGCCAGCAGACTCCAGCCGACTGTGTCTTCAACGTGGGTCCCGATATCCCATGTATCCGACTGATGTAAGATTGTCATCGTATGAACACGTTTCACCTCCTCACTCATCCCACGCGCTAACGAGGGCACAGCAAGACAGTCGCGGCTTCTGCAATCGAGACACCTTTCGTTTTGCCTCCTGAAACACCACGAATAGCAGCATCACTGACAACAGTGTTTCGCGCATGACGAAGACCGAAGATGCGCACGAGGATATCAACTACATCACGATTAAACTGTTCACGGGTTTGGTCTGTGAACCGAGCATGTGGAGTACGCATTTTGATGGCGAAAGACAAGGTTTGCCCTACAGTCAAGGTCGGAAAGTGGACATCATCGTCAGGACAGTAGATCACATCTCCACGATGCTGTCTTGCGATATCTTTGGGGGTGAAGGAGTCATAGCATACTTCGCTTTGTACAGCATGGTATTCCCCACACTGGTTTGCAATAGGAACGTGCTGCAACCGGAGCCAGGTCGTCCGAGAGCTACTGTCGCGAACACGTAATTAGCGCGAAAATTTAACTTCACGTTAGTTCATTAAAACGACTAACGGAGCATTTCACTAGGCGTAACGATACCCTCGAATCCTGAGAAAATATCCCTGACAGGCGGGTTGCGCATCGCCGAAATGTTCCTCAAGGTGGCAGCAGGATTAAGCATAGAACCGATGGTAGGCTGTAAAGAGGCACGTGCACTGACACCGACGACACGGAGATCCTTGAACATAACGCCAAGCTCGCGGCCCTTAATGAACTCTTCGCAACGACTAGTAATATATCGACAAAGGCAACTAGTTTTTTTATTGCGGAACTCACCGTCTGACAAGGTCTTTGAGCGTGACTTCAAAATCGAAAGCATCGCCATCGTATGCTGAAGTCACAGAGGATGAACTTGGAGTGTCAATGCCCTTTGCTGAGGCAGGCATAAGAGGCTTGGGTAAACTTCCGCGACGAGAGCTTTCCCGATGATTAACTTGAGAACGTGTGGAACGTGATGCCATTGTGCGTTGAAGTTCGCTAACACCAACTGGGTCACAAAAAATTGACTGGAACGCGAGAGGGAGATGAATGATCACCTTCGTAGGCCTCATCTTGGTGTGGCTCATTTTGAGGAATATTAGTTTCCAGCTGAGAGTCGGGAAGACTAGTGATGAGGTTGAACGTACTATATTATAGTACTTCTGCGAGGTCATAGAGTTCGCACGGAGACCTCCAGCCGTAGCAGGACTCTCACCCACAGAAGTTAAGAAAAACAATTGAGCCTTCCCCCGCGGGGATCCTACTAACTGAAGAAGTAAGTTCAAATTTTCGAATATCATCACGTGACAATTCACGCGCACGTACATGTCTCCCACGAGACGGGTGGCAAGCCGCATCATCTTTCTAAAATAATTCGTCTAGTATCGACGGCTTGCCTCATAGATGGGCTGGTGTACTTGCATACCGGCGTGACTTTGAATTGGTGCTGTTGATGAAAATTCATGTAAGAAAGAAGATGATTGAAGCAGTATTTACAGTGTTACTAGTACACTCCGATTTTGCCAACTGCCAGGTACTACGTGACTACCGTGACGTCCCGCCGTGACAGACTAGACTCAGATGTCGAATCTACTGGGTTGTATGCTAGACCCGTGCCTACATCTTCTCAGAAGACCTAGTCAAAGTGAGCACGAGTACCTACGAATCCATTGTGTGTCATCGGGTGATATCTAATCCATTCTCTCGGATATTCTGCACCACCGTGGCAGATATCTTCACGTCTACCTTCCAATAGAAACCGTTCTCTCCTCGTCTATTCACTCGTTCACGCATATGGACTTCTGGCAACATGCACTGGTCAAGAGACCCAACGATCCCTGGTTGTGCGACCACGGCCTGCTGGCCAGAAGGAGTTTTTGGCTTACCATACTCGTGACTATCTCGAAGATGTCATGATTCAATCAAGCGATGCGCAGAGCCTTCTAGAAGCTTCAGAGTTTGGGCTTGAAGATGTGCGTATACAAAACAGATTGTGTCGTTTCGCTACCTGTCAATGTATCACTATGTAGGACTGCCCCATGTTTCATGGAATCAAAGACTACATCACACTAGTCGCTGGAGCTACCTTGACCGCGTAAGCGGAAATAAAAGAGACTAAGCTTAAGTGATGATATAAAGCAATATAAGAAAAGATAGATGCAAAGTGTAGACCAATAGACTTCTACTATGTACTGCTAAGTAAATAGTGGGTGATAACTAGTAAGTTCAAGGGAAAAGTAAGGTAAGTAATAGTATGTACTGCTGGTGCTTATATAGCGCGCCTAAGCGCGGTCAAGCGGAGCCGAAGCGCTACCGAGTAGGTATGTAAATATATATATGAGTGAGAATGCATGATAAAAATAAAGGTGGAACTATGCTAATAAAGGAAATGGAAATATACGCACTAGGGAGCTTGGTGGACAGTGGATGGATGCTTCTGGATGGCTGGCGCCATAGGGCGCGCAAGCGCGGGAACGCGCGCGCGCGTATACATCGCGAAGCGCGGGAATGGTGCGCGCATGGCGCGCGTTGCGCGGGAAAGCTGCGCGTCATATAGAGATAGCTGTGGGTAGTGCACAGAGTGACGCTACAAGTTGGCGGCTGCGATTAGAAACGATATCTCGGACATAACAATTTCCTGGGATGGCGGAAGGTAAGTGCTCGCTTAGTTCATGGCGAACTTTCCTTGGAATCTCAGTGTCGTCATATGCAGACATCACGCCAAAAAGCACGGGCTTCAGCTTTTTGTAACGTAGCTGATTGCGTTCTCGCCATTCTTTTCCTCAAACGAACAATACCTTCTACACATCCGTTGAAGAAACCACGTGTGATGTATCCCGACCTCGACCTTCATTTTTCAGATGCAGCGTCACAAGCTTTTCACAAACCTGGTTCCACGGCTGCTGCTCAAGTTCTTGTGCGTGCATCTCGAATCATTGACAATATATGACCCAAAGAATTCTTTTTAGACACTATCTCCCGCATACCATCCTAGGCTTTAGGTGGTTATGACACACCCAATGCCGCGCAAGCTTGGACATCTTACCTCTGTGGCCGCAGTATGTTTGAATCTCAGGTTCTGGCTCGTCATGTATTGATACATTGTGTCTAACAGGGAGGAATTCCGCTATCTCACCAGTCTGTCACGTGCATTGGTGCACCAACCAAACACTGACTCATGAGCGTGTTTCGTGTCTAGCTTCTAACACATGGCACAGAGGAGGTGTCATACGTCACAGCAACACAACTATTTTCCCGCTCTACAAATATATACAAACACATGTTGTCGGTCCTTATGCAGACGACTATTGACTCGGATGGTCCGTCAATTAAAAGTTACCCAAAATTCGTAAGTAAATTTTCTCTCAACTACTTTTCCTCCGCAGTACTTGCCGTGTTTTGATTCTGCCGCCTGTTTCGTTCTTCACCGTACGCAATAACATCAAGGACGGTTTGCCAATCAGTGCCGGTTTTCTCCCGGCAGATGCGCTTAATAGCCACCGGCCCGCCGGGGGTGGCATTCAAAAATACGTTCAAGTTTTCCTTGTCGACGATGTCGATCCCTGCGAGTGCAACCTTTCTCTTGCGAGTCTGGCGGTGGGTACTAATAGCACTAGTACTAGCAGTGCAAAAATCTTGAGCTTCAAGTTGCACCGTGGCTACTGTGACTTCCGGACAACTGGCGATGTTGGGATCGGCTCCAGCTGTCTTCTCCATGAATTCGAGTCAGTACAATGAAATCAAAAACGCGGCTGCAAATACTTACTGCCCTGCGAGTCCTCCGAGTTATTGTGGCAGCTTCCCCGGGCCAGGTCTGACTTTCCGACCCGGACTCAGACATCTTCAAGACGTTGTCCAAGCGAGTGCTGACTAGGATCTTCTGTTGAAGACACATTGAGCATGTTGCAACCAACGTATTTGAATGAGTATTTCATACTTTTTCAAGTTCATATTTCAGAGGCAAGGCTAGCGCGTGCTCTTCATTTCGGGTGCGAGCCTCAGTCTTCTCCTTGTTGACAGGAACACTGCCAACAGCGGTTGATGATTTGGGTGACTCAGATTTACTCGGATATCCCGACCCCTTATCACTGGTCACAGGATCAAGTGCCAGCATGGAGGGTTGATCCGAGTCACCGCCCCATGCATCAGCATGGGCATGATCAAACATCGTGTTAGAGGATCGGAGTTGATTTAGATGAGTCAGACCTCAAGGGGTGAGCTTTTATATTGATTATGTGACTAGTGACGTACTGTTGCAGGGTAGAAGTTCTGACGCCATACGCACATGCTCAGGTATGCGTAGCCTAGAGTGCCTCCGTAGCTCATTAATCATTGGGGCTATCTTATTCCCGGATTAGTAAAGTGAGTTTCAACGAAGTAATATGTGCTAAGTTATTCCCGGATTAGTAAAGTGAGGTTCGCAATTTAATATGTGCAGCTCGACTTCGTCCGTTGAACGAGGTTTGCAACAATAAACAAATTTCGTTTCGGCATAGCAGAGAGGTAGTACTATACTTGGTTCTCTCGTTGGCTGCTGAAGTAGATCTATACGTCAAGTAGGTGACAAAGCACAATGAATCATGCAAAAAACTATCTCTGCTCTCAGTTTGAGCTATATTCTAATTATAAAACCTAGGTCCTCTGGGCTCATTCCTGTTTAGGATATGTACTGAGTTGGTGTGAGGCGATAAGAGGTGTGTATTCACTTGCACGAGTTCCAGGAGGTTCAAACTCCGATGAGCCTATTTACCTCACGCACGGGAACACGGCGTCGTAGCACTTCAACCTAGGATCTCCAGGATCCCCGTGACCTTACGAGTTGAAAATTATGAACTTCAACTTGGCTCCATCTTCCAGTAATGAGCTTGAAGCTGAAGCTCCATGTAAACTCCCCTCCACGCCTCCTCGCTCTTGTTATCTTCCCACTGTTGGAACTCCCAGCCAATATTCGAGTTCTACTCCAAGCTCTCCCTCATTAGTTTCTGCAACAGGATCAGGTATGAAAGACTTACAAGTATATGTCACTGGGAGAAATACTTAAATATGAAAAAAACAGCAGCCAACGACACAGATGACGATATATTCCCTTTGACACCCAATTCGAAGAGTTCGCGCCGTGACCTCAACAGTCCGTTTAACGGAGTTGAGCTGCAGACTCCAAGTTCTCCTCAGAGCAAACACTGCGATCCTCCCCGTTGGACCACACGATTTGAAGACCAACATATATTCAATCGATTGGTAGGCAGACCTTTCGATGTCGATGATTCATCGGGCACCATCAACGAGAATGTAAGCGTTGTTTCAAGTTTTCATATTAATTCTGATGAGTTGCATCGTGTTTAGGCTAGGGATACGTATTTGAAGATTCTGGGAGAACTTGGCACAAACTCCTTTCTTTGTGCTGTTCAATACCTGGAAGCAGTTCGTGAACGCTGTCGCATGAACTACCATGCCGCGTGCTGGGAAATCTCGGAATTCGAGAGGGGAAAAGCTCTCGCTCGCTCCATGCGTGAAGATTCAAAACGCGACTTCTCGAAGGCCGAGCAAGAAGTGCAGCATTTAATGGAAATGTTTCATCAACGCCTGTCATTGTCCCGTCGTGGCGCCTCAGCAAGTTCTTGTCCTACTGAAGTCCGCGACAGTATCAGGACTTCTATCCGTCGAACGGATGCTGTACTCGGCATCCTAAATGATGCCAAAGAGATGCGCTCTGCGGATAGCTGGTATGTGCTACCTTAGGCATTATTTGCGTTCATTTACATGCTTCTAGAGCTTGTCCAGAGCATAGACGATCGATTGAGATGGATATCTCAATGGCATCTTATATGATATTGCCATTTGTACCGTTACAATTCCTAACTCGCCCTCGCAATACCAGTAGTACTAGTGAATCATGTCTGTCTATTGGTAGATCACACAACGCTGGACGCTTGAAATATTAATTTGCTAGACAAGTCACATTTTTTGTATAATTTTGACTAGTGAATACGTACCACCGGTGCAGACCATTCATTGGCTTCTTCTAAGTTTTCACCATAATCCTGGTGCCAACTTCTCAAGAAAATTTCATCCAAGTCCAACTGTCCATGGTACTACTAGTTGTAACTTGAACTTGAAAGGCGTCTTGGCAACACGGTACTAGCTGGCTCAAAACTGCCATGCGCTTTTCCAAAGTGCTTCAAGTTTGTATCGGTGTATTCTTCTTTATTTTGATGGTATCTTGCAATGCTCCGGGCTGCTCCTGGGAGAGGACCACTGACAATCGGGGACTAAGTAGGCATCGCGCGTCCTGTTGTTTTTTCAAGAGAGCCAGTAGTCTGGCGAGTCGGAAACGACAAGATCGCGCAAAGGAGGCGTTGATAAACTTTTCCAAAGCAAACGCTACTGATGAGCCAGTCGTGGTGAGTCGTGACTCCTTCCTGAACTTCCCGTATTTAAAAATCATCAAATTTGGCAGGGGCGCAGAATTTCTTTCGCTGGACATGCAGCCGCAGTGAGGGACCGTCCAAATCTTAAACCGATTACTCCTAGCAGACTCCTTGGACCAATTTCTGTAGCTCGCGATTTATGCAGTGCGTCCAGTCCTGTGCTAGACTCGCAGCACACCCTTGGCTCGGAGACGCCCCAAATTGATCAAGTTGATGTTGAGATGACGGGGAGTGGTTCTTGCACTGACCATGATTTAGGTTCGTGCCCTCTCAGGCTTGGGCGCCACGATCCTCTGAGATATCTACCAATTACTTACTCTTATCATCATTTCAGGTGAACGAGCACTCCCAATGGGACGAATTCCGAGATATCTTGATAATATCAGGTCTTCGCCGGACGATCTCAATCATTCCGATAGAGCAGGCATTCCATCATCACAAACAGCCTCACTACCTGCCCGATCCCGAATTCGACGTGTTCTTTTGACCTTAAGAGACACCCTTAAGTCCACCTTCAACTCGTTTGGCCTTTGTCGGCTCTATCCACGTCGTCCTTCCTTCGAACCAGATCAGTTGATTCAATCCTCACTACTTGCCAGAACATCTCCGAAAACTAGTGCTCAAGAGGCTGATTCTCCAGCAAAAGTCTTCGCGCCGCCTTACCCTTTTCCCAACATGTCTGTCTATCGACTTATGTCATGGATGCATTCTGGTGGCAACTTATTATCGGAAAAAACAGTCTCGCACCTAGTCAAAGATGTCATTCTAGCGGATGATTTCGACCGCAAAGACTTTGAGAACTTCTCGGTAAGGCAGAACTTGCGAGAACTGGATATGGATGAGAGTGGAAAAAGAGTTACTTTCCCAGACGACTGGGTTCAGACTGGCGTCACCATCAGTATCCCCACGAGGACAAGCGAGAATGACCCGCTACCTTATACTATCCACGGATTCCATTATCGACCTCTCGTTGAAGTCATACGCGCGGCGTTTGCAGACGTGCAAGCTGGAGCATATCATCTTTTTCCTTTCAAACGATTATGGAAGGACCCTCTAGACGGCCATGAAGAGCGGATTTACGACGAGCTATATACCTCGGATACCTGGCTAGAAGCTCAAGACGACATTCAGAGGCTTCCAAAGGAACCTGGATGTTCACTAGAACGTGTCATCGCCGGTCTGATGTTCTTCTCCGATGCTACTCATCTAGCAAACTTTGGGACTGCCAAAGCCTGGCCTCTGTATATGTACTTCGGTAATTTGACAAAATACGCCCGATCATCACCCAAGTCAGGGGCGTGTCATCTGGTAGGGTTTCTACCTTCAGTACGTGCCTCTGAATGTGCATGCGTATTTACACTGATTGTAAACGTTAGCTTCCTGACAGTGTCAAAGACGTTTTGAGTAGACTGTCCGGCATATCGAAAACGGGCATGGCGTCCCTGCATACCCACTGCCGCAGGGAGTTATTCCATTCCTGCTGGGACATTCTGATAGATGAAGATTTTCTGTCTGCATACCAGCACGGCATTGTTTTGAGATGTGCTGACGGGGTCTTTCGGAGGGTCTTTCCCCGAATTTTCACGTATTCCGCGGATTATCCAGAAAAGTGCGTTACTTCATGGACCTTATCAAAACATCGAATCACTCGTAAATTTACAGGGTTTTAATCGCGACTATCAAAGACATGGGCTTGTGTCCGTGCCCTCGTTGTCTGACGCCCAAAAACCTGTTTAATTTTCTTGGGCTTTCGAGGGACATGAGAAGTCGCGTCGCCAATCTTCGTGAGTATGTGATGGCGAAGATACTCAAAGCTCGTACTTTTATCTACACGAACGGAAATACAGTAGACGGTGTCAAGGTAGAGCACACCCTTGGAGAGGGCTCTTGGGTACCTACCCTGGTAGGTGAGATTACTTTCATTCCATTTTCTTATCGGCTCACGTAGTCTACTCACAGAATAGATTCGCCCAGAAACTCGGACCGCTCGGCCTCGACTCATTCCGCATGCTTGTAGTCGACTTCATGCACGAGTGCGAACTGGGCACCTGGAAGGCGTTGTTTATACACCTCCTCAGGCTCCTTCACGCCCTTCCTCGCGGTAGTGAGCTTGTCGCGGCTCTCGACAGCAGGTACGAGGACCGCATAAGCTATGTTGTTGTTTGCTAACAGGCGTCCACTTCCTCGACTTTGTTGTAGGTTTCGACAGGTCCCGACCTTTGGCAACGGCGTGATTCGCAAGTTCTCAAACAACACATCTGAGATGAAACGATTAGCAGCGCGTGATTTTGAGGACATTTTACAGGTTTTTCTTTGTTACTAGTTATCGACATTTGGCCCGCTGACAGCTCTTCATTACCAGTGTGCGATCCCTGTCTTTGATGGGCTGTTCCCCGCTGAACATAATGCGCTCGTACAATCTCTGCTGTATCGATTCGCAGAATGGCATGCGCTGGCGAAGCTTAGGATGCACTCGGAGTCCTCATTACATTTTCTCGAGGAAACTTTCAAGAAACTGTCTCGCATATTGCGGAAATTTCGAGACGACACTTGTGCGGCCTTCAACACTTTAGAGTTACCCAAGGAAAGAACAGCCCGTCAACGAAGGGCTGCTCAACATTCTGAAGCGAACGGCGTCATTCCGGAATCGAACGGGCCAAGGGCGAAGAAGTTCAGCATGGGCACCTATAAATTTCACGCCATGGGGGATTATGTTAGAACCATTATGCTCTTCGGGACCACGGATTCCTTCACCACTCAAATCGTACGTACGGTCTACATTATATTTTGCACCGAAATTAAGTTGTATCAGGGGGAACTTGCTCACCGAGCACTGAAGGCCTTTTATCCGCTCACCAGCAAATTAGATACACCAGCTCAGCTGGCCAAACATGAACGCAGACGCCGCGTATTACGGCGAGTGGCAGAAGTTGGAGGCATCTCATCCTCTAGCAGCCAACCACCATCCAATGCCCCCCCATCGGCATCCTACGACAATCATCACTATATCGCGATCACTCGGAACAACCCAGTCGATATTTTTGCGTTTCTCAGAGAGAATAACGGTGATCCTGCCCTTAAGGTAACAGTCATATCTTACTTTGGCGGCACTTTATGATTTATTCATAGTGACGGTCAGGATTTCGTGCCCAGACTGAGGGATCACATCATTTATAGGTTGCAGGAGCTAGACGTTAGCTATTGCGACCACACGTTCACGGATGAAGAACGAAATTCTGTCATTATTCCCAATAACACGATCTATTCCGTACAGACTATGCAGGTGCACTATACGACCTACGACTTGAGGCGCGAGTACGACACGATCAACCCAAGAACTCACGCGGATGTTATGGTTCTTTCAGGAGAGACAACTCCCAGCCATCCCTACTGGTATGCCCGAGTATTGGGCATCTACCATATGGAGGTATGGCTCACCAATGCGGGTCAACCAGTGAAGCGGCATCTGGAGGTACTCTGGGTAAGATGGCTGGCAGTCGTACAGAGTTATAGATCTGGCAGTAAATATGCTCGTCTTCCGAAGATTGGCTTTGTGGAGGAGTCCGACCGCGATGCCTTTGGTTTCCTGGATCCTGGGCAGGTAATTCGAGGGGCACATCTGATCCCTGCATTCGCTGCAGGACGTGGCATAAGCTCCCTGCGCCATGGAAAATCACTGGCGCGTCCTGGGGAACAGCTGGATGACTGGGAGGAGTATTATGTTGGGATGTAAGTACAGATCTTCCAGTGGTGTATTAACACTCACATTTTGAGCCAGATTCGCCGATCGTGATATGTTCATGCGGTATAATCACTTAGGTGTTGGACATTCTGCAACACTGCGGAAGATCATCAAATGTTGCCTGGGCTCTGTATCGGTGGCATTGACCGATTCTATAGACAATGTAATTGAAGGTAATGAGGGCGACGTGGGCTGTGACGAGGCAGGTGATGGTGAAGGCCACGAATACGACTATGACCTGGACTCGGAGGACGATGAAGAATGTGATGAGGAGGAGCTTAGTAGTGATGAAGAACTGGATGAAGGAGCTATAGAGGATGGTGACGGTGACGGGTGTGATGAGGATGGTGACGACGATTACGATCATATCTCTTTCTAAAGCTCCTTCCAAATCTCGTACCTGTACTCCCATGCCTTAAGTCTTCACGAAATATAAAATGTACTATAAGCTTAATTTTCTTGACTGTTGCCAGTGCATTATCGTGAGTGCGGTATACCGTGACTATCCGAGTCTAAAGTACCGTTAGTAGCAGCATCATGATGTCACACTTTCACCAGACATGCGATGCGGCCGCAGTCGCTACTCCTACTACCTTTCTTCTCGATAATCTGGCACGCACATCCAACCCCACTCAGGCTGATATTAGTTCCAACAGCCGGTCAACATTATGTACTGACCCTTTCGAATTCATTCAATCAGGGAATATCATTTCCTTTATAACTTGTCAGGGGGGTTCTTATTCGGTAGAAGGTTGGTGCAATTTTTTGTTTACAATTGTTTATCTTCCTGTGTGCAGGATGACTCCACTCGTGTCCCATGATAGTGACCACCGCTACTCAGGCTTTCTACCCTTAGTAAGTGAAACTCATCCTTATTATTCATAGCTGGATTTATAAATTCTTTGTTGTGCTATCATACTGATGGACTGTCATGGTGGTGACCGCTTTGTGAGATTTTATAATTTATCTATCATCTCCAAGTTATGATTGACCAATTTTATTTTGCTTGCTAGATCAGTGGACAAAGATTCGCACTTTCTTCAATTACCTCTTGACCACCCGGAACTGCCACTGTCAAAGTGACACCACTTGATTGGGAGAACTGCCGCTTTCACAGGCTTTTGATTGCAAAGAACATGAACATACGACTACCCAGGCAATATCTTCAGTACGTCCTTAAGTTTCAATGCACTCGTGATAGCTAATCATGACCACTATTTGGCTCATATAGATGGTGACAAATGGATGACACCTTTTGGTCGATCACAGCGATCACACTCTTGTTCATGCAGTATCACCATAACCTGCACCCGATCTGAGGCTTCTGCATCGTTGAGAGGAGGATTGCCAGCAACTGCGGTAAGTTCCGTCAGTTTATGGTGCTGTCGTCTCGGCTGATGGGTCGTTATAGCACCTTGATCCCTTCTCTTGGGGTCGGGGGCGACATTTTTTTTTCAGTTTCATGCAGACTGATTGTGTCGGGTAAACTGTGACTGTGTTGGCTATTATGATCATTCTCCAAGTATGCAATTCGTCTCGCTTGCGACACCCCATGTTTAACAGTTTCCCGCGATAGGTGTTGGCAAAGTCAACCCATCAGCGTCACTCCTCCATGACCCGTTTCATTTCGCCCTTGATAATTCACAGACAGGGTATCATCCGATATACAACTCTTCTGCTACTCCTTACGCGGACTCCGGGCCACCACATTTGCATCCTCCTCGATACCTTTCCGCGTTCCCTCCTCCCATCGTGTCCGTTGACGGGATATCTACTTTGACACCAGAGGCAGAAGATATTCAGCCTCTTCAAATTGGAGAGCCACCGCTGCACCTCGACGAGCCACTACCTCTTGGAGATTCGTTCACCGTCAGTGAGCCTTCGCCTCCCGTTCCTGGTCCATCTGGATCACGCAGTCGCCAACCGCCGGTAAAAGGGTTAGATGTTAGAATTTGGCCCTATCCGCATGCCCGATCAAAGCTGAGGGGCCTCACTAGCACTATGGTGAGTAATCACGATTTACAAATCGTCAATTACTGATGACTTATCAGGGCTCTTCGGGTGTTGCCCCGCCCATGGTGCTCCCACGGACATCTGCCATCGCGCCTTTACAATACAGCGACAAGATCCGAGTCCACCGAAGAATTTTCGAAGAGGCGCGTGTAACGCTCATTCGATCGGCACTCGTAGACTGTCCCTTCTTGACCGTTCTTCTCAACGCGATTCTGAAACTCGGCTATGTGCCTTTCGTCACAGAACTCGACAGCTTGTATTGCACAGGAGAGCAAGTACTCTGCTATGATTTTGAAACCGGATCATGAACCTCTAGATGATCAGGAACTCCCATCAAGCCGAACTGCGGAGTCTTCTAAGAATCCCCCCGAGTGCCAACAAGGAATCCCCCAGCTGCTTTGCATACCCATCCTTCATTGCATGTGCTCAAAAGCAATCACCTCTCTTTCCAAAGCTACGATCCCTCGCATGGCATGATTCTTCTCTCACCTGTATCCCAGTCCTCAAACTCCTCTTACCCACAGTTGAGATCCCCTCCCTCGACATCTCATCTTCATTTCGCAAAGCCATCATCCCTGCACTCCCTACCTTCGCCCCTCGCCTCAAAGCTCTTGAGATCAAGGGCAGCCTCTTCATGACTGACAAAATCCCTCCGAAATTGAATCCCTCCTCATCAGTTATCCCGATGGTCTCACAGAACTTTCGACATGCCAGTTGCATCATGTCCCGAGCACCATCCTCAATGTCATTGCACTCTGGCCATCTCTCCGATCCCTCACTTTAAAGCTAGGTATCGACAGCATCCCTACCCTACCTCTCCACATCCCTCAGCCCTTTTCCGCACTCACTCACCTGTACATCTCATGCGATGACAATCTGGACCTTTTCACATCTTTCTTACGCACCTTCCAAATCCTCAATTTCGGTTCCTCCAATAATCCTTCCATCACATTCTGCAACCTCAAAACAATTCAGTTCAATGCAGAAGGCCAGAGTTCCGCTAACACCTGGTCCCAATTCCTCACTTCTCTCGCCGATACAAACACGAAACTAGAGCACATATTTATAACCGAGTCATGCTATTTTCAATCCATCCCACCCTCCTCTTTCGAATTTCGCCCCCTACTCGCCCACCCGAATCTTGCACGCCTCAGTACCCTCATACTTTCTCCCAGCCGTACAACCTCCATCGTACTCACCGACGTCGACATCCTCATGCTCGCTCGTATATGTCCTCATCTCCACATTCTTGACTTGGGGCTGCGTAATACCCCCGTGTCCCTGCATGCTTTGAATATCATCGTCAGGCGTTGTCGTGAGTTGCGCGAGGTCTCGCTCTGCATGGACGTGCGGGTCGATGCGCTCAGAAATAGAGATAACGAAAATACTGACAACGACAAAGTAGGTCTACAACCTAACGATGGCTTGATCAAACTGGAAGTCGGGGACTCGCTCCAGCCTATCGCATGCCCCACAGTGCGCCCTATGCCCTCATCACCAGAGCTGACAGAGTCAATCTCACAATTCTTGCATGCGATGGCACCCCGGCTTAACCCGTTTTAAGTACCGAGGCAGCAACGAAGACGAACGCCAACTCGAACTCTAATACGACCGGGCGTATTGTCAAGTGCCGTCGACCTCTGACGAACATGCACTATTATCATGTTCTCGATATGTCCCTTGCTCCCGACGATCGTGTAAGGGACGTTACGATTTTTTCATATGTAACTATCAACGGGACCACGAAAATGCCTTCCTTCCGACTCTACTAATCAATCGCATCGTTGCTAACTCATTGCATCCTTAACATCCAGCAGAACAAAGATCGGGAATTGGGATATCTATGGCAAGTCGATGCGAACGGGTGAGTTTTGGTAGCTCGACAATCGTCGCATAGAGTCTCACCGGATGACCTGGCTCACATCTTGCACAGCCCTCTGAACCTCTCCTTCAGCTTCTCCCAACGTCCGACTCCCAGCGGGACCTCCGCATCACCACCCGCAACCTCTACTTCCGGACTTGGGACTCTCCCCCTTTGCCCTCGCCCCAAATGCACTTGTCCATGTGGCGTTTCAGGACGCTGGATAAATCGAGCATGCCGCTAACATATTTTTAGCAATGATCAACGAGTAGATAGCATTGGTACTCACCGCGTACACTCGAGTTACGTTGTACCATGTCAATCGGATCGACAGATTAATATTGATCATTGTATTGTGGTAGGATGAGTGTTTTGTAAATGAAGCTTTGCGGTTTGATCTTTTGGAGTAGTACCATCACCGCCATGTGGGACTTATGATTAAACGATCACGTGCACAGCTGAGTTTGAATGCTGCGTCCCAGGCGCGTATAGTACAGCGCGTCGCATGCAAGCAGGCCAAGCTTCTCGCATCCCTCACCATTTTGAGGCCCATCTCAAGACTATCATGCGTAATATCCAAGCAACAGGCGCAGATGCCACTCCTGACGACTACCATGTCGTTCTGCATCAGTTCGCCGCTGTGGGTCACTATACCAGTGCAATGCAAGTACTCGCAGAACTCACGCACGTCTGCAAACTGGATCCATTCGGCCTATGCCTCAAAGCAATCGCACACCGTTTGTCTCTGCCAATATATAAGGTGTAGTGTGAGGACATGCTTGCTGATGCAAGCAAGCTTTGCCGGAAGCTGCTCAAGGAAATGTCAGCTCGGGATATGCCTTTAACATCTTTCAACCTTGACTTGGTGATACGTATCCGAGGTTCTCACCCAACCCTTTCCACCACAAGCCAGCCAGCACTATTCACAAGAGTTCGATGATGAGGATGACTTTGGAATCGCAAACCCCGCGTCGACCGAGCCACACCTAGTAACACCCCACGCCCGGCCTAATACTACTTCGTACAATATCTTACTGAAGCATATCTCGCGCGCAGGCCATGCCACCTTTGCGCGACATTATCTCTACCAAGCTGTGCGCCTGGATCGTTCGGTCGACCGTCTTTTACGGAGTCAACTGTATCGTGATCCCCATGGCACGCTTGCACTGCACTTCAGCCTTAACCGGGGCACCATAATACCTGTTTTTGGAGAGTCTAACAGAGACAAGAATATAGAGTTGATGCGATGGGTTGGATGGGTTACGAGACAGACCATACGGAGGAAGAAAAACGATATCGCGTGGTACTCTGAGCTATGCGACAGCCTCCCTCCTCCATTTCCCTCAGAACCAACTTCCTGTAGTTCTTCCAGCTCCTCGCCACCAGACGTCTCGACAGCTCTAGATGTCGGCCTCGACACTCCTTCCACGGCCCCAGAATTCCACCCACAGGAGAAAATATTCGATATAAACCTCCACCTGAACATACTCATCGCTAAACTTGGACGCTGATTCTACGTACACAACGCACGCAAGATTATACTACTTTGTGCCTTGCTTATAGTTTTCTTGTCCTCCACGTTCCCTCCTTCTCCCATTTATCTCTAGATGCCTGAAAACCCTCAGCAGGCTCCAGATGTCGCTGCAGCACCCTCAAAATCAAAACACGGTGCTACATCCCAAGCTGCACCCGCACCGAGGAAAGTTAGATTCAACGTTGGTATGTCTTCGTCCTTGCTATTCAATCATTCAATTTAACAAAGTCTTTCTCTCAATAGGTACTCAGTATCAGGTTCTCGATGTCGTAGGCGAGGGTGCATGTGGTATCGTCTGTTCAGCTGTTCACCGGCCCAGTGGCCGCAAGGTTGCCATCAAGAAGATCGCACCCTTTGATCATTCCATGTTCTGCTTGCGGACACTCCGAGAACTAAAACTCCTCAAATTTCTCAGTGAAGCTGGCGTGAGCGATAATGTGAGCGTGTCTGCTGGCCATTCGTTATATTTACGTGCTCAGTCATAACTTTAAAGATCATTTCAATTTTGGACATTATCAAGCCTCCTTCTCTAGACGCTTTCAAAGAAGTTTATCGTGCGTAAAAATATGTTATTCAACTCACATGTCATTCAAACTTTCACACAGTGATCCAGGAGCTGATGGACATGCAGTTATCCGAACCCAAGACCTCTCAGATGACCACGCTCAATATTTCATATATCAAACCCTGCGCGCACTCAAGGCCCTACATTTTGCTGATGTCATCCACCGTGATCTCAAACCTTCAAATCTCCTCCTTAATGCAAACTGTGATCTCAAGGTCTGCGACTTTGGGCTGGCACGATCAGTAAAGACCGCCGAACCATCAGGCACCGAAACCGGGTTTATGACCGAATATGTCGCTACACGGTGGTACCGAGCCCCTGAGATCATGCTGACGTTCAAGCAATATACTAAAGCTATCGACGTCTGGTCTGTTGGATGCATTTTGGCTGAGATGCTCTCCGAAAAACCTTTGTTCCCCGGCAGAGACTACCACCATCAGCTCACCTTGATCTTGGATGTTCTCGGCACACCAATGCTGGACGAGTTTTACGCCATTACCACACGCAGATCACGAGATTATATTCGAGCTCTTCCTTTCCGCAAACGCCGGCCATTTGCGCAAATCTTCCCCAACGCCAATCCTTTGGCTGTAGACTTCTTGACAAAGACTCTCGTAAGTCACGATCTTCTCATCTATTTGAGTGGTAGCTCAAACCTTTCTCCTAGACATTCGATCCTAAGAAACGCATAACAGTCGAAGAGGCTTTGGCTCACCCATACCTCGAAGCATATGTATGTGTACTTCTTACTCCTCGAACGCACAAGCTTACTTGTGATTCAGCACGATCCCGATGACGAACCAGTTGCACCACCGCTCGACCCGGAGTTCTTTGAATTCGACCGTAAGTACTCAGGTTTGATAAGCGCACATGCATATTTACCGTATTCGGCAGTACACAAGGACGATATCAGCCGCGAACAGCTCAAAGAGTTCCTCTACGAAGAGATCATATCCTTCTGTCCCGCCCCAATCACCTAAACACACCATCGCTGTTCATAAACCAGAGGATCCATATGTAATACTGTGCCGAGCGTCAAATTGAATTAGGAGATAGAAATATGTACGAAATATGTCCTTTGGTACCTTCTAACCGGTAGTCGTGCTGCTTTGCTATGGACAGTACTCATTCGATGTTTTTGTGTATCTCCAGAAAAATCTAGACGAACTCGTGACGTGGTATGAGAACCACTACGAAGTCACGTTCAGTCGGGTAACGCAACGGGTGAAGAAGCGACTTGGCAGAATGGTATGGGTCAAGGATTGGTGCTGTCTAAGAGGTACCATCAACAAGAGTGGACATCACTAGGACGTTCTCCTGGTACCTTCATTGCCAAAGCGGCTTTCCATTAAAATGGCTTAGATGGCCTTGAACCTGAAGCATATACGAGTCAAACTGAGAATGGACTTGCAGGGTGAGAGTGCTGGACTATTGTATCTTACTTGCTATGATGTCGCTATACTTGAACCCTTGTCATTGTAGTCACGTGGTCTAAACATTTGCCGGTCATTGCCAAAGCGGCTTTCCATTAAAATGGCTTAGATGGCCTTGAACCTGAAGCATATACGAGTCAAACTGAGAATGGACTTGCAGGGTGAGGGTGCTGGACTATTGTATCTTACTTGCTATGATGTCGCTATACTTGAACCTCGTCATTGACGCATCTTCTAAGTCTAGATTTGCACGGATCAATGGTCATTTATGAACAACACAAATTTCTTCTAGAATACATAGATATATTTGGCAAAAGCGTAATTGTATCGGTCTATAGGTCTCATGACTACCATATCACGGACTCATGAATTCACTGATGTACAGCGGCCACACCACCTCACGATTGGGAGACAAGATCCATTTCAAGTCATACTCCATCCTTAGGATTTCATCTATTTCAATGTTCACCGGTGCACTGGCTGCCTTGTCTTGCCACCGGGAGCATAGACGACACATTGCGCGTCAAGGGTACTCAACGAACCATTTAATCTCCATGTTTAGAACTTGGGCAGTTTGGTTCAAACCCTAGCGAATAAAATGTTACTCACACGTTGGTAAGGATCCCCAGGGGCTAGGGCCCATTTCCACAACTGCGGACATGCGTATGTACCCTCGCATCAGTGAATCAGTGAACAAATGAGAATGGTATCTAAAGCAATATCATGTAAAGCATCGCAACAATCTTCGTAAATCTGCTGACCGCTTCCACATGGGAATATTTGGCATTGTCGAGGAAAGACAAATTTGGAAGCACGCCAGCCCAGTATCACTATTTGCTTCGCGAGCTCTTCCACATGGATGAATCGACGAAAAATTTAATGCGCACAGGTTCATGAAATTAAATACTGACTGGAACTGAGAGGGTCAAGAAAGCAGGATTCAATGTCCTGAAATGAAAGACACTTTGGTGAAGTTCCCCGTAGCGTGAATGGATGACGTTTAGTCTTCGTACAATACATTTTTGCTAGTTCAGGATGACTATAACATGAATGCAACTTGCTCGAACCTAAAAAGCAGAAGTCCGTGGTGCAACAAGATCACGACAGCAGAATCGTGCATATTGCATGTCTATTGGTCGAACGTCAGTCAAAACAATATATCTCATTCAATCTTATATCGGATCATCTCTTCTGGCAAAATAAAAAGCCTCCAATTTTGATCCGGTTCAAAGAGTTCCCGGTAGTGACCGTCTCTACAAATGATGTAAAACTTGGTGTAGCGCTACAAGCATACATAATAATTGTGCTAAACGGTAATCACACCCATGAATGGTCCTTTTCACAATTTAACAATGGCCTCCCTAGCCTAAAAATTCTGAACACCGTCTTTAGACATCGAATTTTGGTTAGTCTTTTCTTAGATTACCTGATGACCGTCTGCTTTACATTGGTTAGCAATCCGTGGGAAGAAGCGTTTCCTTTGCGCACAAGCCGAGGTGTGTTCACAGAGCGGGCGATAATCAATTCTGCTTGAAAATCCCAACTTTCACCATTAATGGGACAATTCGTCAACGTGTGACGAAAGCAAATACCTTCCAGAGGATGACGATATGCTCACCGCGCGACCAACAACATATTTATATGCTGCTTGCACTTTTGATGCTATCCTCGTTAGATATCGAATGACTGGGAGTTGTATCCCACTTTGCATACCGTCACAAGATGTCGTAGCCTTGCGTGGGCACTATATATTCATATTATAGTGCTTTGAGTCAGTATTCTCAGTACCTGGGCTCGCGAGTTGTCGGCGGTGTATCCAGTCGTATTGCATTCAAATCACACATCCAGATAAAATTTGATCAAAGCAATGATAGCATTAACATTAGCAGCGGAGCGAATAATGTACTATGTAGGACTGAACCGAGCAACGAGGATATAATGATCAACAAGTAAAAAAGTCGGCTACTAGTCGGAGTCAAACGCAGAGTCTTCCATTTGCTGTCTCTGGGCAGCAAGAACATTGACGGACATTTTGGAAATGACGTCCGGCGTCAAATCCTGCCGATGGTTTCTTCCGAAAACTTTTCTGTGCGGGGGTGAGCAATCATAGCGAGTCACTGACAATTGGTTACCTAGTCCACCGCTCAAGAAGGCCGTTCAGCCTAGCTCGCGCAGCTGGGCCCGGAGCATTTTCGAAGAAGTCCACAATATTATTCCAGAATATCTCATAGTCGAAATCTCCATCCACTGTGCGCCACGAGGTAATGCTAGAAAGAGCGAATCGGATCTGCAAAAGTCAATGTCAAGTTCACCATTAGAAACAAGCACTGATACTTACCTGGCAAGCTGTATATGTGATGGTGCGAGGAGTCACCTTCCTCATGCCTATGATAGAGGCGACACATGTTTTTACCTTGACTTGATCTAATTGTCTACGGGCATGACAGTTATTCTCGATGATATCAGCACCGTCACCGTCACCATCCGCTTCATCGGCGGAGGAGGGGGAGGTAAATATGGCCTTGAACCCCTGTAATGCGATGAGATATGATCAAGTTAGAAAATCCGACGGCTCACCATAACTAACAGCTTCGACTTCATGAGATTGCGCTCCAAATCCCCAGAATTAGCTTCGTAGTTTTGATACATAAATAGAGGCCACAAGTTCTCGGACACAATGAAAGCAGTGGTACAGTCACGAACTCCAGCTTTGACCCTGGTCCAAATATTAAGGGAATGTGAATATGGAAGACAGAATCGTCACTTACGCTGAATCCTCCCAGGACCATTCCGCGGGACAAAGTAGTTTACTGCAGGCGTTGTTCATGAATCCTCGATAGTGCTTGTCACTGGTCTTGATGAGTGGAGTGGGATGGAATTCGTCGTTAACCCAAGAAGCCACAAGCTCTTTAAGAGTACCTGTGTCATCGCCGCGGGCTGAGTCCGCGCCCCGCTTGAGCTACATGCATATGAGTAAGAGGTGTGACAACAAATGAATCAGTACAGAACCTTTCTGCGCATGTCTTCCGAATCGTCATGGTCAAGGTTTGCCAGCTTCTCGTGGACCCATGGTAATGCCTTGGTGAGTTCTATATAACCACGCTGAAGTCGGTCCTGTCTGTAGATTTTGGTAAGTAAATCATGTTGATAAGTAGATGGCTATTTACTCCAAGTTACTGGAGTCGCAGCCTTCACAATGCCGGTCGTTTTCGGCGATTAGGTCGTCTATGGATGCGTACAAGACAACCATGCGACGGATTGCTCGCCCCTGAGAGATATAATAAGTTGTCTTCCTACATACGACGAGAAATTAATAGCGCCCTCAGACTTACAAAGAGAAAGCGCAAACCTATGTTTTGTCGCCTTGTCCTGCTTCAAAATTTCAACCTCGCTCATCAAGCTGGCAATTCTTCGCTTTGCCCTTGCATGAGGAGACGTGGGGACACATAAAGAGCCGTCTGGAGGGCCACCTGGCTCATTTTCAGATGCAGACATACCAGAGAAATAAAGCACAGAAGGAGATGGGTGCAGACCGGAAGAGAACCTGCGAAGTCGTCTAAGTTATAACATGTCAATGCAATGTCAATGATGCCAAACAAATTCGGAGACCTTAATTTAACGGATCACCATGCAGAAGCGAGAAAGCTTTTTCGGTTGCTCGTTCAGCCTTTCTCGGTTGCTCGTTCAACCTTACTCGGTTCCTACGACCCTGTTCGTATTAAGCTATTCCATATCACATAACTTCGATCTAGGTCTAGGCCTGATCCGCGTTACTGCTTGCTAAGTTGCATAGTCATCATCATGATAGAAACACGCCGTTTGTAATCAAAACCAAGGATGCTTACCAGTATGGTAGACCTTTTGGACAGACGATTCATTCTGCATAGCATAGGATGAATCTCGGTCCCAGCATCAATGGACCCTCCCCGAACTGCACACTGCACGTTGTAGAGAATCATGCCTCTCATGGCGTGATATGGTAGTTTTCACCAAGGAGTATACAGCACGAACTCATAGCATTACTCTGTGCGCTACCCGCAGCTATCTCTATATGAGGCGCAGCTTTCCCACGCAACGCGCGCCATGCGCGCACCATTCCCGCGCTTCACGATGTATACGCGCGCCCGCGTTCCCGCGCTTGCGCGCCCTATAGCGCCAGCCATCCAGATGCATCCATCCACTGTCCACCAAGCTCCCTAGTATGTATATTTCCATTTCCTTTATTAGCATAGTTCCACCTTTATTTTTATCATAGTTTCTCACTCATATATATTTTTACATACCTACTCGGTAGCGCTTCGGCTCCGCATGAGCGCGCTTAGGCGCGCTATATAAGCGCTAGCAGTACATACTACACGGGACCTACTTTTCCTACTTTTCACTTACTAGTTACTACCCACTTACTACTTAGCAGAATATAGTAGAAAGCTATTCCTTTACATTTTGCACTCTTATATCTCTTATCTTGCTTTATATCACTACTTAAGCTTAGTTTCTCATTTCCGCATACGCGCGCGCACTTTCCCGCGCTTCGCGCTAATACGCGCGCGCGTTCCCGCGCCTTTGTACCTTGCGCGCTCCTGCGCTTTCTCGCGCTTCGCTTAAGCGCACACTTCTAGATCCTTGCTGCACTCACTTCCCCTATAGGGTCGAACGCACTTGCTTCTCAAGTAACACAGACTAGGCAGCGCGCGACCTTACAACTTTTACAGATACAGTCAGGAGCTTCTTTTGTTCCTCATTGTATTGTTGTTTCTACAACGTGATTGATCTCGGCGTGCAGAGACTCGGACACGATCCTAGTGAAAATGGGCCTGCGGCAGCAGCAGTGAGTCCGGCCCTGAGTGTCTTTCAAAGTTAGTACCATACAACCCCCCTAACAAGCATCGACTTCTTACCCTAGCTGTAGTATGCCTGTAAGGATAGAACCACCACCTTTGACCCCGTTGGCATAGAACGCACAGATCATGATAGCAATGAGACTGTGACGGGGATAGCCTGAGATCACGGACTCGGAGGTGAAGTTGCGGACTCTGGGATTAGTAGGTATGTGTCGATGAGTACGAATTGTCGGATGACTTCGGCAAATTGTCACAGTGCGCGATTTTTCAAAATCAGCCGGCAAATACCGGCAATAGAAGGTGCTACAAACTCTAACTTCTAAGTGTCAAGTATCGTGTCAACATCCTTTACGCTAGCTAAAATTGGACGTCTGGATGGTAACTCGAAAGAACCGAGTAAGGATCCGACTGGATGACAGGGTGCAAATTGTGCCAAGCCTGAGACCTCCGACCGGGTATCGCTGGTAAGTGACTTCCTACCTTAGTAGTACCGCCGCAACTGCTGGCACGCTGAGAAACTTTGAATTGCCGCGGCTTCTGTCAAGATCATATCATATCGGGCCAAGCTTTGGTACTACGATAAAAGTTGCATGAGTTCCAACAACTTAGCAGTGAGTTTTGACATCCCATTTGCTCACCATGTCTAGCGCTCTCATATCAAATCCTACTAACTCTCCTACTAGTAGCCGTCTTGTCGATTATCGGAAGATTCTATCTCAGAATATTCGAGTCAACAATACCGGTGATTCGGATTTTCCTCCGGGTCGTCAGCGACTCGTGCTCAAACTGCTGCTTATCTACTTGGTACCCGTAAAGAACTGCCTGATATCGATAATGAAGCAATGAACCGCATGCGCGCAGTTCAGAATTTTTACGAAAACCCGGCGATCATGACGGACGACCAGCCGATAGAACTCACCGCCCAATGCTACAACCGTGACAAGACTGACTCACTGGCAGGACTCGAAAAAAGTAAGTTAAATATATGGGTGCGAGTCATATCATCGGATGCTCACGATGGAGTCGTGTTAGTTGAGTTTAGAGTTCCGTTACACACCACAGATAGCAGCCGATGTACCACATACGTGGACAGGCTATTCTCTGAATCAGACTTTCGGGTCGACATCTTCGACACTGTAAGTGCTACAATGGACGTTCCGAAGATGTATCAGCACTTGGGATGGCGGTTGTCTACCGCCCGCCGCTCGGACCCGCCCCACCGCCTTTTGACTCCAGATGACATTGATAGTGCTTTTAAAGCTGCTAGAGCAGAGCAGAGCTCTGGGAGGGGGAAGAAGAAAGTTGTGATCGATATCCTCAATATGGTACGAGTTTGATTATCACTAGTGGTCTACCAGTATGGCACATATTAACTTACTTCCAGGTACTGGCGCTAAAGGAAAACCGAACGAAACGAAAGTCAGCCACATTCGAGTCATCTGCTGGTGAGGAGAGCCTGCCATCACTTTTACCGTACACGAAAGAGTTGAAGAATGTAAAGAATAAGCTGCTCTGCTCCGAGCATGGAGATAACACCTTTTGTTGGGTTGATGCAACACAGCCAACTACTCCGCATTATCCGCTTTGCACACAAGACTTGCAAGAGTGGGCTAAGTATTTAGTACGTGCATCATTTGTTATTTGCAAGTTCACTGATCAAGACGGTCATGGTGTTTGTAACTCTACCAGCATGATACTCACGATCCTGACAACCCGTGCATCACTCCGCCCAAGTCTCTCTATTTCGACGAAATTCGAAAGACACGCAAGGAACGATCTACCATAACCTCGTCACTCCAGAGGGTGCCCACCGAGCTCGTCTCACCTGTTATCCACAATCATATCCATCTCGCGCCTGCTGCTGATGACATGACGATCTCCGACGGAGCACTTACCAGACAACAAGGAAATGGTGCCGCCATGCCTTCTCGGCCATTGAAGAGGACATACACCCTTTACATGGAAAGTGATGAAGAATCAGATGATGACGAACCGCCCCAATCTATCGAGGACGTCCTTGCGAGTATCCATTCTCGCTACCCTGCACTCAATTTTCCTGAGTATATCGGGAAAATGAAAGATCATGGTATATTTTATTTGCCCACTGCAGCTCACTTCGATATCATATTCTATGAGGAGAATATTGGTATGACAGCAGGCGCTGCGTATACTTTCCAGATGTGTGTTTCCTGAGCTTATATGCAGGCGGAACGTTTGAAGGGGAGGAGCAAGGCCAAAGGGAAGAAGAAAGCGTGAGTTGAGTTTGGCGACAATGACGAAGAAATCGTAGCGACACTGGGAACTTCGTCGGTCCCTGACTTCAACTTTGGGAGCTCAAGAAATGACGATAGATTGGTAGCAAACAGTCTATCATTACACAAAAATCATTCGCGTAGTATGTACGGCACTTCGCAAATTAGATGCAATGCACTATAGATTTCACAATGTTATTTGAGTCTATCATCATCGCGGACGGTATGTGGGAGGAAAGTTGTTATGGATACCGAATTGACCGAGTCCCACTAGTAGTAGTCTGACTCGCTCACGAACATCATTTCCATAACATACACGCATGTTCAAACAACTATTGGCTATACTACTTCTGGCAGATACAAGGAACAGTTGAGTGCATGAGATACGTCTTGCCAGGTCCGTGACGCTACCCAAATAAGTGTCCACATATGACGTATTCTGCCTCATTCATTAGGACTACAATCACATGAGGATGATAATGGTCTCACCTCAGTTGTCAAACTCAGGCTCGGAGTTCAAGGCCAACCTGTCCTTCAACTCGCACTCGAAGGCCTTGCCCTCCATCGTGTTATTATTACCAGGCACATGATTCTCGGGCTGACACAAGTCACGCGCAAGACCCTCGGCCTGATCAAGCTGTGAATCAGCAGCGAGGAATGCCGTTATTTCACGCTGATAATGTTTCTTCTTTGCGTCTATGTCAACTTCGCGCCCCATCTCATTCCTTCGGCTCAAAAGATCTTGGAGGAATTTGATCTCCGCGCTGGTACGAGCATATCTGATAGCATCCTGCTGGAGGACCAGTTGAGACAACGTAGCGTGTTGAACATCTGCCTCCACTTCCCAAGCAGTTGCCAGGGCAAGGACGCGCTGCCATTCCCGCTTAGCTTGCTGCGCGATGATGGCTTGCGTGACAATCTGAATAGAAATAAATCTCAGGCCGTTCTCCAAGGTCTCTTGGCTCTCAGGCTGGTAGGGTGCTTGTCAATATGAAACGGTACACCCATAATGTTAACATAGTACCTCTTGGTGGTCAACTCCCGGATCCGAGTTCGGGCAAGACTTCTTGAGCTGTGATTTTGCACATTTCACAGAGTAAGATAAATTCTTTATTACATGGGGGATGTGCGGAGGCGCACGGAGTTCATCGTCTGATGAACCACTGTCGTCGCCAATGGGTGCCTGTTGGCGCTCATATGGTTTGGGACTCAGGTGCCTGCTCTTGAGCTATCTGGAAGAGTTAGGACTGTTATCAGGGCTTTTGCTAGTTGCGATAGAACTTGGAGGAGTGGTGAGTTGGCTGTACATTTATGTACACGTATATCCTGGAGGGTAGCGGTAGCAGATGGGGGATATGAAGCTGGACCTCAAAGTGTTGCTTTGACACGTAATTAGGATTGTTTGTGATTCTCACGGACTTCCTTCTATCCCAAGAGGAGTCCGAACAGCGGCAAACTCAGAACCTTATAGATCCTATGAAAAGGCTACGGCCACCTAAACTAACTTCGATTGGTCTTATGGGCTTATCCATTTGCAACCAAGCATGAACCAAGCATGAAGCATGCATGTTTGTCGCCTTAATGTCGGGGCAGTTGAATCACTTGACTGGCCCGGGTATCTAGACTCTGGAGTCAGTTGGGTGAATTGGTATTAGCCTGAGAAATACGGTCGTGTGATTCAAATTGGATGATCGATCCGGTTCAAATCAGACCTAACGTTACGGTAGTACCAGTACCCCCATTTCAATGCCATGGTCTACCAGTGTACCGTGACTAGCCTCACCCCAATTTCAATGCCGTGGTCTGTAGGCACCCCCTAGTATTGCCACTGGCATGACTTCTACTAAAGAAGGCTGTTTCCCGTCAAGTTATAGTGGCAATCATCTCATTGAATCTTTGACAAGTTTGCCTACTAACTTCTTGTACCCAGATTCGAGTCATGCAGCGATCGCTACCGTTGCCAGAGCCCTGGCCAGCGGCGCAGCCTCCGAGTCATCTAATAATGACTATGATGACTCGGATGACTTCAAGTTGTCGTTGGACCTAGCGTACGGTCAGAGTCATGATGACCGTAGTAGTGATTGGAAGGCCCTACCGTATCCGAGTCATGATGACAGATCGCAGCACAGTCACATTTTCCCTGGCGCACAGGGTGACCTAGCACTCGCTAATCCCACCAGTTTTTCCAACGCCGATTTATACACTTCGAATTCTCATCGAGAGTCTGAACCTTCCTTCCACTCAGACTCGGTCGCCCACCAGGCATCCTTGGCGGGCGTGCCAGGTTTACAAACCATTTGTAGGCATTGTCCATTCACGCTAACTTCATGTCACTGACTCGGAACTACCTGTAGCTGACAGTTTCAGCATGGACCGACGTCAGGGTCAGTCACAGTTGTACCGGCAGCAGGAGGCTCAGAATTATGAGGATTGGGTGGCCTTATCCAATTCGTCGCGTATCTGGTTGCCTTACAACGTACCTGGCAGTCGTAGTACTTTCCTTGGCACACAGCACCTAGATCCAAACAAATTTTATGCCAATTGTTACTCTCCTCAAGAGCCTGGACCTTTCCAACCCTACTCGGACTTGGTCACTCACCAGGCGCCCTCAGGTATGTCATGTACACAGACCGTTGGTGGGCGTTACCTATTCATACTAACTTTCTGTCGCTGACTCAGAACCACGTGTAGCTAATAGTTTCAGCGTGGACCGATCTCAGAGTCAGCAGTTGCAGCGACAGTGGGACGCTCAGAGTCATGATGATGATCGCTGGGAGGCCCTACTTGGCAGATCGCAGAGTACCTCAGGCTGGTCGCCATACAATATATCTGCCAGTGGCAGTCATACTTCCCCTGGCACACAGCACCTAGCACTCGCTGATCCCACCAGTTTTGGTGCCGATTCACATACTTCAAGTTCCTCTCGAGAGCCTGGGCCTTCAAAATCCCACTCCGACTCGGTCACCCACCAGGCGCCCTCAGGCACGCCAGGTAGGCATCGTCCATTCATGCTAAATTATGCCGCTGACTTAGAACCACCTGCAGCTGATAGAGTCAGTGGTGTCGAAATCGACACAAGACTCCTAACAGTACCTCGACTCAACGTCAGCTTGCCATTACATCGGTTTCATCCATATCGTAGACCCGGCGCCGTCCAAGCTAGTCGTGATCCAATACTTTTGGACTCCAACTTGGAAATGGTTTGTCCGAGTCATAGTGTAACAGTAACGCCTCCGCCCCTGCCGTTGCGGCGGGGCCTCTATTCCCTACCGATGCTATTACTACGATCCCGCGAGCATTTCACGTGTTTTATACTCAACGATCATGACGGTGTAGAAACAACAATACAATGAGGAACAAAAGAAGCTCCTGACTGTATCTGTAAAAGTTGTAAGGTCGCGCGCTGCCTAGTCTGTGTTACTTGAGAAGCAAGTGCGTTCGACCCTATAGGGGAAGTGAGTGCAGCAAGGATCTAGAAGTGTGCGCTTAAGCGAAGCGCGAGAAAGCGCAGGAGCGCGCAAGGTACAAAGGCGCGGGAACGCGCGCGCGTATTAGCGCGAAGCGCGGGAAAGTGCGCGCGCGTATGCGGAAATGAGAAACTAAGCTTAAGTAGTGATATAAAGCAAGATAAGAGATATAAGAGTGCAAAATGTAAAGGAATAGCTTTCTACTATATTCTGCTAAGTAGTAAGTGGGTAGTAACTAGTAAGTGAAAAGTAGGAAAAGTAGGTCCCGTGTAGTATGTACTGCTAGCGCTTATATAGCGCGCCTAAGCGCGCTCATGCGGAGCCGAAGCGCTACCGAGTAGGTATGTAAAAATATATATGAGTGAGAAACTATGATAAAAATAAAGGTGGAACTATGCTAATAAAGGAAATGGAAATATACATACTAGGGAGCTTGGTGGACAGTGGATGGATGCATCTGGATGGCTGGCGCTATAGGGCGCGCAAGCGCGGGAACGCGGGCGCGCGTATACATCGTGAAGCGCGGGAATGGTGCGCGCATGGCGCGCGTTGCGTGGGAAAGCTGCGCCTCATATAGAGATAGCTGCGGGTAGCGCACAGAGTAATGCTATGAGTTCGTGCTGTATACTCCTTGGTGAAAACTACCATATCACGCCATGAGAGGCATGATTCTCTACAACGGCTTCCTCATGGATGCAGACACCTTGAAAGGTCATGCACGTCGCAGCTTAGACGCAACGTTCGGACAAAATAATCGCAAGTGTCTCGAATTACTCGATATCAATGGCTAACAATTGAAAAAAGTCGATCTTATCGAGTGGGCCAGCGGCGAGCCCGGAGTCCTCGAGGTATGCAAGATAATCCAAACCCAAAAATTCATCAAGGATGAAATTAGAGATTGTTTGGCAATGTGCTGCAAATCCCTATATGGCATCTGGGATGCCCTTGGCGAGATGTCTGAACAAGACTTTATAGCCTTTATTGCAGACCTTCTTACGGGGGAGAAGTTTCTTAACGGGCCTATTGAGGTAAGCCACTGCTCCCCAGCCCGGGCTTGAAGTTCGTTCTAAATCTTGTGGTGCTTGCTTCAGGTCGAAGGGGTAATGCGTAACATTCCCTTTGGACATGTTGGTATGCGTACCTCTGTGAGACACTTGCTATATTCTGGACTCCGTTACGAGCAGTACATCAGCCCTAGTTTGAACCTCGAGCCACTCCTCACATTTGTCGGTCTGGCGATTGCTTGGGTGTTGTCCCAACACAAAAGTGGAACTTTTGTTAAAATTGGTTTCATTAGTAGCAGTCCTGATAGGGTCGAGCTTCACAAAAGGCTACGGAAAATTTTTCAAAAATTGACACCGGCCGAGTTGAGGGCTTTAACCATACATATCTTCACACAAAGGGGTGTACCGCCAAATATTTAGTTACATCAAAAATGTAGTAGTTCAAAGCAATGAAACGGATCCGATTTCCACATGTGGGAGCCTCGTGTCCGTACGTGACCAGTGCTCTCTTAGTAATGATGACTCACTCGGTGAACAACCACCGGCCGCGATGATCGACTGCAGAGTTAGTACGCACACCATTGCACCCAAACTTGAAGCTGTCACGGTCTTCCTAATTGCCAACATACATACAAGCTGAGTGTACTACAAGTCTCAAATTCGTTCAGACAGGCGTGAAGTTATGTGATTCTGCATATCTGCTTTCTTCTAAAAACTCCAAGTACCTCAGGGAAGTCGGATATGGTTGTACTACTACTAGTACTACTTGAACGGCAAGAAGTAGTATGTGTCACTCCGTCACTTGGTCCACAGCTGCTAGTTCTGTTCATGCTTGCGGCATTTCAGATACTACGCCCTTCACATAGTCAACACTATTCGCGTTGGCATGGGCCTCCTCGGCATGCTCGCCCAATTCCATTTTTGCATCTTGCGCAAGGTAGTCTGTCAGACTCAGATAAGGAATGCGTTGGCCAATGAGGTACGTTCCTGCCCTCCGTAATGTTCATGGGGCCTAGTATTGATATAGGGCTTTAGTCACGCTTTATAAACCTCGTATCGACACCTGAAATCACGCATACAATGGCAGTCGTCGAACTCGGTTTCGTTACATCCCCTGCCAGGTGCATCCCGGACCCCTTTACCTCTCCTCACCACTCCTCCGAGATCAGACTCACATGAAGGTGCTATATGCTGGCAACCTGTGGTATGATAAGTGAGACATTGTTGATGCAGCTTGCGGTTTTTCAAGTGCGTTTACGACACAAGCTTAGAGATGTCATGACTTGTGCTGATGAACTATCCAGGTGATTATTATCGGTGCCACCAAGTCAAAGACGCGATTATCACTGGCATGACCATGCGCTGAGAAGACCATTCGACAAGGAATTCGACTGTACTCAAGCATCTCTGATGCCCTGGAGGCTCGTGAACAAATATTGATGACATTAAAATCAAGAATCGGCAGTGGCTCGGAGGGCTGGACTGGAGACGGGGAAAGTGCCGAGAATTGGATATTAAGAGATTTGATTTGGAGCGTTATTTTGATGGTGGGGTTGATTTTTGGGTGCGTGATAAGTTTGTATGCACTGGTTATTTAATTCTGAGTCATCTACCAGTACTACTGCTACTACAGGCCAATATCGAAAGTCATGCGCGCACTCGGCAAGGTGTAGTGAATCAATACAGAACCTGTTGAAGTTGTTCTCGGAATGCCACGGGGTGACCATTACTATTCTCTGCTGCCAGTGAAGACTCGAAACGTGACCCGGGCTAACTCTTGGTCTAACTTACTTTCCAACGTCGGATGACCTTGAGTTTTCGATCCTGTGACAATGTCCGAGTCACTTTCCGAGGAGCGAGTCGCATGCAAAAACCCTGAAGTCTGCTGACTGAGCCTGCCCAGGGTCCCTTCAGTTAGTAAGGTGGTCCGGGGGCCTGACTCGAGCCATGAGAGTGGATTTTGCGTATGTATCACATCAGACTACCCTAGTGACTAGTCACTACTTTTACTACTACAAGTGACTCTTAGTTCGAGTCTGAGTCAGACTGGAATTCCAGCCTGCCGCTGTTACGACTCTGGCTGGCAAGTCGAATGCGCGAAAAGCTTCTTTGCGTTGTGTTCTTTTTTCTCTTCATTAATTTGATGCTATTTTGCAATGCTCCAGGCTGCCTCTGGCAGAGCGCAAACGGCAGCAACAGTCGAGGTCTAAGTAGGCATCGTGCAACATGCAAATTCCACCTCCGTTCTAGCGTCCTAGCTAGCCAGAAGAGACAAGAGAGGGCAAAGGAGGCAGCCAAAGCTCCCGGGAGTCTAAAACGATTAGCGATGACACCACTGGGCTCACTGGCAACCAGTTCACATTCACGTTCAAGTTCTGAGTCGGTAAGTATTCCTCAGACTTGGAGAGTCATCCATGAAATTCTGACAGTTTAACAATTACTGCATCTTCCTAGAAAATATTGCCTGCTTATCGTATGCCACTGGTCACCTGCTCAAAACCCATTGCTCCGTGCCCGTCGTTATGGCCAGACGCTAGCAGGCACCAAACTCTGGCTAGCAAAGTACCTATCAGTCACGGTACCGGTGCAGGGCAACACTCCAGTACTGATGATGATAGGCTCGAATTGAACGCATTAGAGGCTGACTCTGTTTTGGGTGTGTCCAGTTTGAGTCACCTACTGAGATGCTGAACCAATAACTCACGTTCTGCGTTTCCCTCATTAGAAGAACCTCCGTGCCCTCAGAGACGAATCCCAAGAGATTTTGAAGATATTCCTCTTCCTGATGGGGACATTGATAGCTCGCATAACGTCGATGCTTTGCCTATTCGAAATCCAGCCCTGCCTCAATCTAGAATCCAGAGAGTCCTATTAACATTACGTGACGCACTCCAGACCCCCTTTAATTCTCTTGGTATTTGCTGACTGTACCCCCGTCGCCCATCGTTCGAGCCAGATAAATTCATCTCATCCTCACTGCTCTCAACCACGTGTCCAACGGCCACACAAGAGGCCAACTCAGGCATCCTCCCACCTCCATACCCTTTTCACAACATGACGATCTACCGACTCATGTCTTGGATGAACTCCGGGAGTAATAAGAAATCCGAGCTCGAAGTCGCCCGTCTCGTCAAAGAAGTGCTGCTGGCGAAGGACTTTGACCCAATGCACCTGGAGAACTTTTCAGTAAGGGGAACATTACAGAAATTGGACAAAGATCACAGCAGGAACAAGGTCGAGTTTCCAGATGACTGGACTCATGCCACTGTTGCCATCAAAATTCCTACTAAATCGAAGGAGGACGATGGAAGACTTTTTTCCATTCCAGGGTTTCATTTCCGCCCCCTCGTCGATGTAATTCGGTCCGCTTTTGTTGATATTCAAGCGAGTGCGTTTCACCTTTCACCTTTTAAGCGTCTGTGGAAGGATCCGTTAGATGGTCACGAAGAGCGAATCTTCGACGAGTTGTATACATCCGACTCCTGGCTGGATGCGCAAGATGAATTGCAAAAGCTCCCAAGAGAGCCCGGATGTGCACTGGAACGGGTGATTGCTGGTCTCATGTTTTTTTCTGACGCTACGCACTTGGCAAATTTCGGAACGGCAAAGGCCTGGCCCCTTTATATGTACTTCGGAAACCTCACGAAGTATGCTCGCTCTGCGCCAAAGTCCGGCGCATGTCACCTGGTGGGATTTCTGCCTTCGGTGAGTTTTCCTACTTTTACCTTTAAGCATCAATATTGACGGTATTGCCTATCAGCTACCTGATAAAGTTAAAGATATTTTTAGGAGCTTGCCGCGCATATCCAAGAGCGGCATGGCTGCTCTTCACACCCACTGCCGGCGCGAATTATTTCATGGATGCTGGGAGATCTTACTAGACAAAGACTTTCTTCATGCATACCGCCATGGTATTGTGTTGAGGTGTGCCGACGGAGTGTTGCGCAGGATATTTCCTCGAATATTCACATACTCGGCCGATTACCCCGAAAAGTAGGTTTTGTCCATAAATGATGCTCAAATTACTTTTGACAAGTCAGAGTTTTAATTGCCACTATTAAGGACATGGGCTCATGCCCGTGCCCTCGTTGTCTCACACCGAAGAGCATGTTTACTTCTCTTGGTCTCCTTAGCGATATGAGGAGCCGGATATCCAGTCTTCGAGTCTACGTCGCGACTAATGTTATCAGGGCACGCGAATTTATTTATCAGGGGGGAAACACTGTGGACGGTAAGAAGGTCGAAGAGACGCTTGGCGGGGGCTCTTGGGCACCTATCTTAGTGAGTGCGAATTACCTGTCCCTCGTGCCGGCTCACACGAGTTACTCACAGAATAAATTTGTCGAGAGGCTTGGAGCGCTGGGCCTCGACACATTTCAGATGCTTGTCGTGGACTTGATGCACGAGTGCGAGTTGGGTACATGGAAGGCATTATTCACTCACCTCATTAGGATCCTGTATGTGCTTCCGAATGGAAATCAGCTGGTCGCAAACTTGGATTCAAGGTAAGAGTTCACAGATTGTCTCTGAGTATCTCTTAACGAGCAGCAAACTCTGTCCCATCATAGATTTCGGCAGATCCCTACTTTTGGTAATGGAGTGATTAGAATGTTTTCTAACAACACGTCCGAAATGAAGAGACTGGCGGCACGAGATTTTGAAGACATCTTGCAGGTGCCTAACGCTTTACTTGACTATTCTATACCTAGTTCACTAACAACCTTCTTTCAGTGTGCAATACCCGTGTTTGAAGGGCTGTTTCCCGCTAGCCACGACATGGTGGTGCAGTCTCTGTTGTTCAGATTCGCTCAGTGGCACGCACTTGCCAAATTAAGAATTCATTCTGAATCGACTCTTTTTTTTTTTCGGGGACACGTTCAAGAAGCTCTCGAAGCAGTTGCGAAGGTTCTGCGACTTTACCTGCGCTGTTTTCGATACTGTGGAACTGCCAAAAGAGAAGGCGGCTCGCCAACGAAGGGTCGCCCAGCGTGCTGGCCCTAATAGTATCCCTTCGGAATCTAGCGGACCAAGGGTGAAAGTATTTAATTTGAGTACCTACAAGTTCCACGCAATGGGAGATTACCTGCGAACTATCAAGCTCTTTGGAACTACAGATTCATTCACCACCCAGATCGTAAGCATTATTTCCTATTCCTCGAGGATATTTCTGTTAATCTATTGACCAGGGAGAGCTGGCCCATAGAGCTATTAAAGCATTCTATCCACTCACTAGCAAAGTCGACACTCCGGCACAGCTAGCGAAGCACGAACACAGACGCCGGGTACTACGGCGAGTTGCGGAAGCAGCAAATATCTCCTCAAACCAACAATCACCGGCTGACTCTCATGCTTCATCACTGTTCCAAGACCATCATTTCATCGCGGACAATCACAACGATCCAGTGTCTTTGTTCACATTCCTCCGGGAGCACGACGGCAACCCAGCTACCAAGGTAAAACTAGCATTCTTTTTCAGCTGGTCATCAGTTCGCTTATGACGGTTTTCAGCACTTTATCCCCAAACTTAAGGATCACCTTTTGTATAGGCTAAAGAAGTTAGATGTTACTCATTGCGACCGCACGTTCACAGATAATGAACAAAACTCCCTCATCATTCCTAACAATACAATCTACTCGATCCAGACAATGCAGATACACTATACCACCTACGATATGATGCGCGAATACGACACTATCAGCCCCAGGACCCATCCAGATGTCATGGTACTTTCGGGAGAAGCCTCACCGAGCCACTCATACTGGTATGCTCGTGTGCTGGGCATCTATCGCATCGACACGTGGATCGAAGGGGTTTGTCGAACCAAGAAACATCACCTCGAGGTTCTGTATGTTAGGTGGCTTGCGCCATTAATATCTTCAGACTATGAGTCGGGCATACAGCACGCTCGCCTTCCGAAATTGGTGTTTGTAGAGGAATCGGACCACGACGCATTCGGATTTCTCAATCCAGACCAAGTGATCCGCGGAGCTCATCTGATTCCTGCCTTCGCGTCAGGGCGTGGTGTAAGTTCACTTCGCTACGGAAAATCATTGGCGCGTCCCAAGGAGGAATTGACTGACTGGGAGGCATATTATGTTGGGATGTGAGTGTAATGTGTCTTTTCCCGGCTTAATGTCACTTATCTGTTTGAGCTAGTTTTGTCGACCAGGATATGTTCCTGCGTTATACTTCTCTAGGTGTGGGACACCCAGTAGCTTTGCGGAAGATCATCAGAAACTGTTTTGATCTCGAGTCAGCTACACTGGCGACGGAAGATATGGATGTCGATGGAAGCAGAAGTGATAGTGAGGATCACGGAGATGACGATGAACAACGGATGGATGATGGTCTCGGCAGAGAGGAGTCGGATGACTTTGAAGGTATTGAAATTGAGGGAGAAGATGATGAAGGAGAAGAGGACGGGGAGGAGGGGGAGGAAGATGAAGGAGAAGAGGGTGAGGGGGAGGAAGATGAAGAGGAGGGAGACGAGAGAGAGGACTTTGATGATGAGCTTGATGATGAGCTCTCATTTTGAGATAGGAAACATTCTTCTAACCAGCCTTTCACGATGTCGCGTCGATATAATATGTTCTTTAACTCGCGCATCACACTTGATTTCAAACTCTCCGTTGCTAGTACTAGTACTTCCTTGCCTACTCAGATACTGGACTAACTTGCCAAATTTGGTAGTGTGGGAAGAATCGGATCTTGATGAATGGCACGGCAAACTCAACCGTGAGCTCGAAAGGTCACCAATATCTTTTTGCCCTACTATGTCTTGGCTGCATCTCTTATCATCTCCCAGATTCAAATTTAAGCAAGACTTCTTGAGCTGTGATTTTGCACGCTTCACACAGCTACAATCCCACTCAGACTCGATCCCCCACCAAGCGCCCTTGGAAGGCTTGCCAGGTTCGCAGACCATTGGCAGTAGGTATTGGCCGTTCACACTAGCTTTCTGTCACTGACTCAGAACCACCTGCAGCTGACAGTTTCAGTATGGACCGATGTCAGAGTCAGCAGTTGCAGCGACAGCAGCACGCTCAGAGTTGTGATAATTGGGAGGCCCAATTCAGATCATCACTGGCACGTACCTGGTTACCATGCAACATACCTGCCACACGGTCATAGTTGTTTCCCTGGCATATAGTATCCACTGGTAGCACTCGCTAATTTCAACGATTTTTATGCCAAGTCATACTTTGGGATACCTTCAATGAGATGTCTGGACAACACTTCATAGCCTTTATCACAACCTCTGACGGGGGAGAATCTTGTCAACGGGCCTATTGAGGTAAGCCACTGAGTCTCCCCAGGCTTCAAGATCGTTCTTAATCTTGTGGTGCTTGCTTCAGGTTGAAGGGGTTACCCGTAACATTCCCTTTGGACATGCTATGCATATCTCTGAAATAGTTGCTACATTCTGGGACCTGGACTATGTTATGAGCAGTACATTAGTCCCGGTTTGAACCTCGAGTTAGTCCTCACATTTGTCGGTCTGGTATTGCTCAGGTATTGTAGCACGAGGACTCTTAAAGAGTTCATGAGCTTATGACCTCGTGGCTGAGTTGAAGATTATCTGCTTGTCAAGACCAGTGACAAGCATTCTGTCGAACGGTATGTTTTTGGAAGAACCCAGCGTAAGTCATGGCATTGATGGTTCCTATGACTTGCATGTCATTGATATTTGATCCAGTATCAGGGCTGGCATTCGTGACTGTACAACTGCTTTCGTTGCCTGCTAGAATTTGAGGTGTCCGTTTATGTATCAAGACTTTAGCAATCCCGGTAATCTGCAGCACAGTCTTATGACATCAAAGCTGTTAGTTATGGTGAGTAGTCTAAATTTTTATAAATTTTATTTGTATCTGATGGCTTCGAGTCCCCGTGGGGACGCCAGCCTAGCGCGCTGAAGAGAAGAGGAATTAGCTGCTTCCTTATCGTCTCTAACCCGCGCTTCGAATATCCTTGACGTTTTTCAAACATTCAGACACCAGAAGCTCACCACTGGCGTGCCATCCGAATATCACTTCCCCCTCCCCTTCCTCCTGACGCCCCACATGCTGGCAACAAAAGGGCAGCATCCCTGGTCCCGCAAAGCTCCCCAAACAGAAGCTCACCACTGGCATGCCATCCGAATATTACTTCCCCCTCCCCTTCCTCCTGACGCCCCACATGCTGGCAACAAAAGGGCAGCATCCCTGGTCCCGTGAAGCTCCCAAAACCATTTCTTGCCTGCGATGCTGCCGAGATGGTCAAGACGGGACAGATCGCAGCCGTACTGGGCATCGTCAAGCAACGCCTGATACCCTCCAAGCTTTGAACTTCTGCAGGGTGTCGTGCAGCATGTGCCTCCGTGAGTTTTTTTTATTCTTGCTATGGTGAAACGAGCAACCGCTGGTTAGGGCGCAGCTGAAATACTAAAGTCGTGAAGTTACTCACGAGGATGCGGACACGGAGAAAACGGTAAATATCGATATATCTCTTCACGATGGCCGCAAGGGTATTGCCGATTACGAATCTGAGTTTGCCACGGTCATCTATCACAACCTACCAGACCAACAAATATACTTAATCAAACGATGGACGTCGACATGCATTCAGAAAATGTTCCTATGGATATCGTTCAAGCTGGGCATGATCCGAGCGCGGTGAGTCCATTTACAAATTTTGCCATGCTTCTCATTAGTTCAAAACTGCAGGGAGACATGCTTAAAGTCGAAGACGGACATCCGATGGACATCGACGAAGTCCGGGGAGGCGATGATGTGAGTCTCGTTGGTTTATCGTGTACGCACTTTCAATTCGTTTGATTTTTGTCATTGCAGGGAGATGTATACATGCATGACGTTGAAGATGGACATTCGATGGACATTGACGAAGTCTGGGGAGGCGATGATACGGTGAGTCTCGTTAGTCGTGTACGCACTTTCAATTCGTCTGATTTTTGTCATTGCAGGAAGACATATATATGCCAGATGATTTTACGGATGTCGATGACGGAGAACAAATGGTATGTTCGTACATCTTGTTGTCCGTTTGCTTGTTCTAATTTTCACCCTAGGAAGGTATAGAAATTGGAGACGCGGACGAAGAAACTCTCATGGACATTGATCACGCATAGTTCTCTTAATCATTATGTTGCAAAACGATGTCATTTTGCCGAATACCGAATACACATAAGTCTCTTGCTCATTAGGTACCGTCCCGCTGCGTGTTGAATGCACTCCCACCCCCACGCTACCTAAATCGTCCCCGAAAATATCATCCCGCTCCCTTCCAGATCGACATACTGCACGAATCTGCAAGTTGACCTGTTTTGAAGATCATACACTTGTCAAGCAGTCAAAGCCCTTGACCGATCGCAGTAAGGCTTTTCATCTGCTTTTGTTCGTTCGTGTTTCGTTGACATCAACTGATTGAGCAGTCTGGTAAAACATCCAACACAAGATGGTTGAATTCATGGGCCAAATGCGCGAAGCACTTCCTGTAAGTCTGAGCTCGACGAAGCTCGCACTTATCAAGTCATCGCCACATCACAGGCAGCCCCAGTGGACCGACCCTCACTCTATGCAAGATCTCACACCATCATTAGCAGAAAATGGGACACCTCAACCAGAGGGAGAAGAAGCTGTTTCCGAGAATCTTTATATTCAAAACCTCAACGAGAAGGTGAAAAAAAATTGACGGTGAGCATCGAAACATACCACAACTTGGCTGTGACTGATTTCTCTTCTTTCCATAGTGCTCAAGGCTTCACTAAAAGGCTTGTTCAAATCATATGGGGAAGTGCTGGATGTTGAGTCGAAAGAACGCGAAATTCACAAATACCGCAAGCTGGAGTCACAACATCTACGATTACGTCGGACAAAGATTCGTCTCACGGACTTTCGCACAATCAAAGTCATTGGGAAGGGTGCGTTTGGTGAGGTATGCCAGGCTGTTTACTGAAGTTCTCCCTGAGCTCACCACTTGATTAACATGTAGGTAAGATTGGTTCAGAAAGTAGACACTGGGAAAGTCTATGCCATGAAGACCCTCCAAAAGGCCGAGATGTTGAAGCGAGATCAGGTCTGTATGCACAAGCCATACTTCTTGCTTTGTGCTGATGAAATGGTCCTATAGCTTGCTCATATTCGCGCGGAGCGTGACTTGCTGGCTGAATCAACATCACCCTGGGTCGTTCAACTCTTTTATTCCTTCCAGGATCCACTATACTTATATCTCATCATGGAGTTTCTTCCTGGAGGTGACTTAATGACCATGCTCACAAAATACGATGTTTTCTCTGAAGATGTGACACGGTTCTACATGGCGGAGTGCATTCTTGCTATTGAGGCTGTTCATGACCTCGGCTACATTCATCGGTGCGTAATAACCTGCCATGTTCACGATAAGCATATGAATTTTCGTTCTAGGGACGACATCAATTCCGTCTATCAGTTAGATCTCCTTCACCGGCTGCATCATCAGCATCTCCCAGTCCATCACGCCTGTCAATGTTTCAATGCTCCTCCCGTGCCACTTCCAACTCAAAGGCGAGCGATCCTTATGACCACAGTCGCTCTTCCAGCCTTCACACGTCACACCTTGTAACCGAAGCTCGATCGGAGGGGGCGTACCCTGGATTTCCCCTTCCGCCACCGATGAGCCAATCGTTTCCGCCGGCTAGTGGCGCGGATGCTCGTGGAACACCTTCAGCAACACCTGCTCCGATTGGTCACCCAGGCATGTATGCTGTACGTTTCATAAATCTCAACATCTCAACCTCTCATGCTGCAACGCTGACGTGTTGTTCAAGCCATTCATCCCATATCCGTATCCTGCGAGAACACCCGTGCAAGAACAAGGCCAGGGATAGACCCCTGAACCTACGGGGTACGTATTATCTTGTTCGGACGTCTAGCCTTTCTGTATTTGAGTGCTAACATTACATCTACTTACTTCTACGTGTAGGTGCCATTGTCGCGAGCCCGACATTCAGCTTGCCCGAATACATTAGTGGGACTAGAAATTGTCACCCTTGTCCTTCTTCACGTACTTCGACTTCCTCACCAACATACGATATATAGGGACTACTAGTAGTATGCATACATTCATAATTCGCTGATTTTTGTCGTACCACTCATGCAGGGTCTCCTGGATTCGTGACTCCTCGTTCATGGCTGTTCACGCTATATGCTCTGATTAGACGCGGGTTCACTACAATCCAAAATCTTTAGAAGTTTAATATAAATGAGTTCTCCCATAATGTGTGAAGGTCGGCTGCCACACCTTCATTGAGAACTGTTCTGAATTTGTTGATCAGTGTGAAAGACACTTTGGTGTCGAAACCCTTACATTGGGCTCCAGTGCGGTAGCAATATTACGCAAATTACATAGCTATCCCTTGTCAGGTAATGCGAAATGCAGATGATGGAAAACGCAGATGCCTAACAAACTAGACACAATTACCCACCATTCACTTTTAGGTTGTGATTGTACAATGTCACAATATTGCCGCAGACTCTGATGTTAATATACGTTTGATGTCCACGGCTAGTGCTACTTTCCATCATAAAGTCATAAATAGGTTTATTATCAAAAAATTAAATTACAGCGGATGAGCATGATTGACAACTTGGACACAATTATGCTATCATCCCTTGCTGGCGGTGAGGTCGCAATGCCGCAATGTTGCCACCAATTCCTCATTGCAGTGTAGATTTACATTCATCCATACATTTGTATTAGCAAGTCAAATTTATTGGCGCATAAATAGCTATATTTGGCAGAAACAGAATTATATATTTCTACAGTCATCATGGCTACAATATCGTGAACTCATGAATTCACTGATGCGTGCCTGTTGCCAGTGGATCTTCTAAGCTTATCTCACAATGTGCAGAACCATACTCACTGCCTCAAATCTATCCGTCCGGAATGACAGCCATTTCTATATCCAGCTGCGATTCGTGCACGCATCAATCATGAGATCATCGTGCCAAACAGCCTGAAAACAGCAACAGGCTTATCAGTAAATACATTCATCGCTGAGAAAAATCACAACTTCATTATAATGTCAACAAAGGGTGAGTCGATCGAGGGTACTGGGAGTAATCAGTATTGAATTATGAGTATGGCCATAGGCATTGAATGTTGAATATTAATGTTGACATATATTAAGTTGGCAGATTAGCACTGATGGCATGATGTCGCAGATGTAGTACACAAATAGGCCATGGCCATAAGTCAACTTTAAAGCAGCCATCCGGGATTGACGAAACTTGGACAGGCATACTAGGATCCATAGCATGACTGGAAGGCATGAGTGGGCTTGACCGGCTCGGCTCCTATCTAAGCGCTCACCTAGCAGTTGAAGATGTCGATGAGGCGCGAGTCGAGTACACAATAACTTTGATGAACATTCTAGTTCACAAAAACATAACAGGGTATACAAAAACGAGAAAGCTAGAGCGCAAGAATACATCAGGGTTATTTATGCAGCAGGATAAAAGAGGATCGCAGATCATTAACTCGTGAATATGCACCAGACGACAGCAATACGGCATATGATACATAAAACTACACACCAATATGAATGAAACCCATTTTTTGCTCGAGTGACACTTTCGTCTTCACCACATGTGTAGCACAGTTGAGTGCCCAGGCCGCCCTCGTACAGTCCATGACACCAACATCCTCCAAGTCTCTAAACATATACGTGTAGAAAGCTTCGACGACGTGTTTTGCAACAGCATCGTCCACCTCCCACAGCGTGCCAATGACGCTCTTAAATCCTGAAAACTGGAGACCAGCTGCGAGATGGATCACTTCGTCGGGCGTTTTCTCATCACCGATGGCGGTATGACACGCTGATAAGAACGCGAACTCGGCGCGCGGAATCTCTCTCTATGAAATCGAGTAGTGTCAAATGTCCATCTCTCATGACGAAATGCGAATTATAAGGCTGCGTAGGATCCTGCTTGCCATGACAAACTAGGTGCACCCAGGTATTTTGCTGCAAAGCTTCGAGTGCACCTGCTCGTATGGCTGTGTCGCCAGAAATAATGGTGCGGTTGGCAGTCGCCGGGACGAGCTTATGGACAAGCTCGAGCTCGCTGTCGACAGCCAAAAGCGCCTTGCCTGTTCCTGCACCCGGTTGACCCTGTCCGATTACTACGAAGGATGGAGGCACACGCTTCTTCATCGACTGTCTAGATCTGACTAGAGCAGAAAGTGTCGGGGTGTAAGAACAGATGTAGAGATCCTCCAGGCATTACTCCTTCACAGAACGGTCTGCCTTTGTTTGAAAGGGATGAGCGGCATGGAGAGGAATGGAGGTAAAAGCTGCAGTAGGACACAGCCAGATTCGAGAACGGCGCTTTAGTTTGAGGACGTGCTCGAGTACGTTGACGATAGGCAGCATGATCTCGTGCCATATTATCCACGAGAGCACTATTAAATCTGTCCTCGACTCCATTGGGGTCATCCGAGATACTTTTTGTATTGCCCTGGCGAAACGGTGGACTGGGGGTCCCAAGGGCAAGAGTCGCGCACCAAGGCCCCAGTCGGCCCTTTCCATAGCTTAGTCAGCATGTAGACTAGGTCTCGAGCATGTCGTCGCGTAGCTTCACCTCATTCCAGCTTGGTTTCCCTGTCTTTGGGCTGCGAGCCCCTCGGCCTGCTCCATCGGTCCTTGAGATCGGCCAGATCTGCAAAAGTAACAGACGGCAAGGGAACATGATGGGGGGTCTCCTGACGTCGGGACGATGATGGCGCTGCACGAGTATTTACTAGCATTGAGGATGATGGCCGGGCCCTGGCGCGCTGCCGCTTGCAGGTCTTCGTACAAAGGTGGGCACCCTTTGCAGAGAGGGAGTAGCTCATGACATAGTTGGGCGGCTTCGCAGATGTCAGCAATAGTACCTTCTTATTGTGGCGCAAACTCAGCGCTAGGGCAAGATTATGTAGAGATGAGGGATGATCGGAATGGCGCTGTGGGCGCAATGCAAGGGCGTTGCGGAGGAGGGAAGTGGTAGTATCGATGTCATGAAGATCATTTTGTATGTAGCCATCAAGACGGGGCAGACGCGAGGTTGGTGAGAGCTGCCGCGTAATCTGGATGGCCGACCGGACACTGGTCCGGAACCAACCGAAAATGCTCTACAGCATCATTCAGGTGAGACATATTCTCGCTTGTTATGTATGCGGCAAATTGTGCGTGGCCCGCATCTGTGTCTCGAGCAATGCCGTAGCCTACAGTTAGTGTTGTGTTGGCAAAAACTAACAGGTCAGATTCTGGGGTCACTCACGTTGAACAGTACGTCATTTCTGTTGTTGCAAGTATGTACTAAAGCAACTTTCAGTGTGAGGGAGGGGTGGAAACCGCGCACGGGGGGAAGTATAGATCTAGGAAGTGTTAATATATGTGCACGAATGAGGAGCGAGTCGCTCACCGAATGGCTCATCTCCGTGATAGACCAGCTCATCCCACGACATTTCAAGTTTCTCAATGATCTCTCCGCTGCCTAACATTCGACGAAGCTCAAAGGACGCCCTGGTCTCCATTTATGATGCAGGTAAGGCATGCGGTGATCTATAAACCGATGATCAGTTCAGCATCGCGTTGGAAAGTCTCCATGAACTAGAGTTACAGGATTCCCCCGGGCTCACGCCACAGATTCATCAGATGATAAGACACTGATGGCCAATTTCTAGCGTCTCCGGGAGTCGAGATTGATGGACACGTAAATACCAGCGGGAACGCGCCAGGAGGGAAGCTGAAGATTTTTTCCGTTGAGAACTGTAGGCAGAGTGTGAGAATCATGAAACAGATACGAAGGTAATATGGAGGACTCGCCTTCAAGTCTGATATATTGGCTTTCCGAGCTGCCGGGCATGGTGGTGCGATACAACAAATGATAAGGATCGGGGATGAGCTGAGTGGTGGGCTGGGTGGTGGGCGGAATGAGTGGGAGAGGAATGAGTGGGAGAGGAAGACGGGGGTAAGGATATGGAGAGTGCGGATGGAGTTCGGCTGAGAGGGAGAGTTCAGGTTATGTTGTACGTGTATTTTTCATATTGTCGAGAGTTATTGTTGTTCGGCAAGATAGATGCTGGTATGATTCTAATGGCAAGGGCTGTTGTAACGGTTGGGCCGTCCAAACGGCCCACGTCCAATTTACTTTGTTTCTCTTTCATTTGGTTCTGTCAGTCTCCTAACTACGCTTATTCATTTATACAGTTGCTCGTAGACGCTTCGGCCGAGTCTATAGCCCACAGTAGCATTTACTCTTCCGAAGCTACCCGACATCGGACGTATCGTTAGCATAAATACTGCCTATAGTCGTAGAGTTACACTAGTGTCGTTTGAACCCTCAGAATTCAGACTTTGATCCTGTCACTTAGTTTGAACGCACTCTTCTCTATTGTGCCGTTGTCTTCGAGCCTAATACGCTAAACCGTCAACGTCACAGCTGTGAATCAAGATCATCAGCCAGGATTAGCACAAGAAACTGCCAGTGTGCTAAAGAAGCAGACAATGTGATGATCAGTTTTCAGCACAAGTGGGTCGCCAACGCGCCAAGATTGGAGGGGATATACTACGAGTCTCAGAGTGATTGTTGCTCCTGGAGACTGGAGTACTGCTCAGTTAGCACAAAGGCAAAATATAGAAGCGCGTATATTGCGTAAGTTAATGGCAAATATAAACCATGTTAAAACTGTTCAATTTGGTGTGCGAACTGATTCTATAGGTTGAGCTGACAGTGCCATGGGGGAAGGATGATCTTCCCTGCATTGAGGAATAAGAATCAATCAGTAACTTCGAAAGCGAGGACGCAATAAAACTGTATGCTCCTTTGGTGAAGGCGAACGAAGTATTGAAGAAAATGAGGAATAATATCATGTATGTTGATAAAGTAACTAGCAAATTCAAGTCCACAACCGCGATCAATGTAGTAATGAATAAAAGACATCATGTAGTTTGTAAGACCTGCTAGAAGATGGTGAATGTTGCACAATCTACGAATGGCAGCATCTCTAATCACTGGAGAACACTGGGATCACTGCGTCAATGAATATTTGCATACAGAAAAGTTCCAACTTGCCGATCATCGAAGTCCTTGGTTGTCAACTGTCGAGCAACCAATAGCTTCCCGATGTGCGTAGGTAAGTACCCCATTCCCTTGCGGCGGATACCGAAAAGAGCCTTCAACATGGGGATGGGCGACTGTTGGAAGTTGTTGGGAAGATTCGCAGCAGGAGGCCGATGCTCCGGTTTGATGAATCTATCACTTTGAATCTCAAAGGTGCCCTGGTCATTGAGATCTGCAGTATAAATCCCCAAGAAGCGACACAGCTTGACGTATGCGCGGTGATGAGGAAAGTATAATTGCCCAGAAAAGACATTGAGCTGCTGGATGAGGGTATCACGTGGCTTCCATCGCGCGGGGAGTGATGGTGTAACATAGAGGCGCAAGTCATCGCATGACTTCATCATCTTGATGACGCGAGGTGTATAAGCGTGCAAGTGAACTTGCTTACTTGCCCTAATTTCAGATAGAAAAACGTTGACCTCGAAGGGGCTGACAATGACTAGCACTGGCGCGTCTGATACTGTATTACTCGAAAGAATCCAATTGACTGGGCGGATGTAGCTGTCCGTTTTGTCTGCGGCCTGGACTGTTGTGGCGAAATCACTTGAGGCAAATACGTCTCGCGACCATGGCTGACACCCCGAGAACGCAGCCGAAGTTGTGGTGAGGGTGTCGAAAACGGCAGTGAATGCGCGAGATCCATTCGGAATACAGCCTGTTCGGATGAAGTACAGGACGTCCTCGTTGATTTGATGGGTAGCAGCCGGCACTTTTGGGGGTCTCACCACCTCGCGCTCGCGCTCAATCTCTTGTATCACCTCTCTCTCTTGCTCTTCGTCCGTACGGTTGTCAGGCGAAATGCTCAACCCCAGGCCGCTGCATATCTCCAGAAGCTCTTCGTCTAGCGATGTCTGCGAAGTAATGGTGCCCGTCAGAGCTGGAGCATATAACTTTTCCAAGTGCTTGGCTTCTGGCTGTAGCCAGGAATGGGTGAATTCGGTGGGCGTGATATCGTCAGATAAGAACGACGACCATGCATTGTGGCGAGACTTGAAATCCACTCCATGCTGAAACCATTGTGAAGCACGGTGTTCAATATCCACGCATGTTTCAGTCATCGCCCACACGAGGATATCCGACACATGAATGCGTCCATCACGATTGTTGTTCACAGCTCGAATGCTGCGATCTATTTCTGGAGGTGCGAAGAACATGACTGAGTGGCCGTGGCCGAGCTTTCTCATACGCATGCAACCTAGCAATATGTTACTAAACGTCATCAATGAACATATACATTGCGTCCTCACCTTGGACAAGGCGATCCTTGGTGACCTTTGGGCCCAACGTGACAGCTGAGCGGAACCCACGGGGCAACTTCACATCTGTTCCTCGGGTGTGTTCATCGTCCAAATACAATACACATTGGTCCAGTTTCTGAGCAAAGGAAGATGCGGAGAATGATTCTATGACGTGATCCCGAGTGCGCACCACGAGCTCATCGTGCTTGTTGAAATAAATTGCCGCTTGAGCATTTTTATTGATGTTCAACCACATCGTCGCCACCTCATCATTCTCCAAATCAAGCACTTGTGCGCCCACGTCGAGCAAGACGCGGATCTCCGGCGACTCCTTCGCGATGGCATTAAGAAGTTCTTCAGCGCCTCTGCCAGCTGCGAGCGAGTCAAAAAAATCATTCTCTTCCTGCAAAAGGTAACTGAGAACTCTGGCATTCGTACCGCGCTGGTGAGCTAGGTCATGCTGCATTATGTTGGTGGGTAGCAAGTAACGAAAAGCATTCGTTCCACTGAAACCAGTGGTAGGTAACCCAGATGATTTTCGCTCTGCGAGATCCCAGGCGGAACAAGATAACTTTTTTGGAAACTCTTTCGCTTCTTGTGGAAAGGTGATCTGAGCCAAGAAGAAGTCTATGACAGCTTTGTTGCGCCCGAAGAGAGGTACCAAACAGGTAGTGAATTGTTCAGTAGACTCCATGTTGATTCCACTGAGGTGTTGCAGATTCTCTGGAAGCGAGTCTAAAGACAACCCCTCGATCCATGTCTCATATTCCAATACGGGATTGTCTTGCTTGAGTAGCTGCCGGAAACAGAGGGTCACCTGTTCCTCAGTGAGGCCTCCGTGGTAGTACGAAAGACATGTGAGTGCGACTGCGATGTCTGGATGTCCAAATTCTGCCCTAGATGAAGGAACATCCTTGGCTCGATATGGCACAGCAAGCTTCGTACGTTGAGGATCTAGACCGTAATCTACACGCCATCGCCGCTCCTTCATTGTGTATATCAGAACACCGTGTGCAAGGAGTCCTCGAATGAGCAGTAATCCATTCCACATACTGGACCCAGCATAATAGCTACGGACTTCGTCAAGGAGCTGCGGTTCAATCGTGAACTGGGTAAGATACTCGTGGATGGAGTCTTGGATATGAGATGGCACATGTTCGAATGCAAAATTTGGGAGGTACCCAGCAAGGATATCGTCAGAGATTAGTTTGACCAATCTTTTGCCTGCGTCGACATCCAGGATTCTGAAATGTGGGAAGGTTCCGATAGCGCCTGGTTGGAACTCTACTCCAAGAGGAAATTCTTGCTGCAGGAGGCAAGCATGTTTTGCCACAAGGGTCATCACCTGCTGTGTTGTGGTCCATCGATCAGGATAACCTTCTAAGTGCTGTTGATCGCCCATAGTGTACACAAGTTGAAAGCGAACATGCAGCAGTTCATCGCTCTCATCCAATATGTCGCGAGTGTACTTATCAAGCCATCGCTGGGTATCCAATAGAGGCATAACCAGTGGTTGTCTGATTGCGTTCGCACGGGAAAGCTGTTGCTCCACAGCCATCATCTTGAAAGAGAGGATGTGGTCTGGTAGAGCGACAAGGATACCACGAACGCATTTGCACTCTTCAAATAAGGGCTGGATTTGACTGGAAGTAATGCGCAAGGAGCGTGAGAAAGGAAGGTGGAAAATTCGCCTATTGGTAAGCCCGCTGAGCCGTTCCACGAGTAGCTGAAACATTTGCACAGCCAAAGGCTTTAGCACGACCACCCGTACCACATTTTTGCCATCGGCTAGTGCAGCGCAACAGATAGGTACGATCACGGAAGACTTTCCCTCCCCCATATGAAGCTGCAGGGCAGTATTCTTGTCAGAATGTGGGGAAATCATCTCCATTGCAACCATGGCTTGCGTGGGACGGATAAGAAATCGGTTCTCTGCCTAGTAAGTACCGTTAGTGATCAATAAATTCATTGGTGAATGGTTATCGAATACCTGAATTAGAAGCCAGTCTACATATTCCTGTGTACCATCCAATTCTAGGTGGCCGTCGTTCACCAGCTCCTTCAGGAACTCCTCGTTGTCCCCATCGGCTGCCAATTTCAGCTTCAGAAGTCGTTGTGATCTTTGTAAGCGAAGAAGGATATGTGCGAAATTGGTCAAAGAGGCTTTCCAAGAGTTGCAAAGAGGCGTTTTTGACGTAGAAGCGAGAAGACCGAGTAGGAATGTGACTGTAATGCGAGGCCATCGTCCAGAATTGGATAAACTCTCCTCCGCCAAACCTGAAGGAGCTAGATGCTCTTCCAATCTGCGAAAAGCGTTCATATAAAGCTTGTTACACCACTCATGATGGTGTCGCAGCATCTCGACCGTCCAGCAAGTTGAGCGGGGTGCGATGGGTAACCGTTCATTCTCTAGATGATTCCTACTGTCTTCTAGGCATGCGGCATACTGGAGACCGAATTGGTCTGATTGACGTCGCGATGCCTTGAAGTTCGAGATGACATCCTTCAGTGGAGACGAATCAAGCCCATCACCAGAGAATCTGCTACTCAGTAACACTTGAATCTGCTTGAGTGGGTCAGGAAATAATGTGATGACGGGTGGAGGCTTTTTGAACAAGTCTTTGGCGAGGACGGCAGTCTTGACTGATATAACATCTGAATTGCTCGGTATGAATGTGTAAGGTTGCTCGATGGATGGCGTGAAAATCACTTCATCATCAAGCACCTCCTGTACACGATCCAGATATGTCTTCAGGCACCGGTTGCGATAGCAGTTCATGTATTGTCCTTCAAGGACAGTACTAAGGGTGGACTCGTCGTATCGGGAGCTGCTCAGACACTTCAGAGCACGTGCAGGGACGGAAGGACAAGGCCAAGATTCAAGAAGGATAGCAACTGCCTCTTTCTGTTCGCCTAGACACTTAGATTGAAAGTGCGTTTGTCGTCGACTATCAAATTCCTGGGAAGACTCGTTATGGTTCCTAGACAAGGACGCCTCGGGACTATTGGAGAAAGAAGTGCAGGAAGATATGTGACGGCATAAATTCTGTTCAAGGGGTTCAATCCCAAATGAAAGGTTGTATATGTCGTAGTCGGGAGCAGGAAGTTCACGGAGCTTGGGATTGGCTGCAAATGCGAACATGGTCACGGCAAGTCCCATATTCTCTGGGGAGGAGTAGGTCGTGGCTGATAATGTGAAGGCGAGTTGGAATGTGTGAGTCTCCCGATCTGTGTAGCGGCAAAGTTCTACAATGGTCATCCATCTCTTAGCCAAGTCAGGCTTCAACCATTCTCGGCCATATCGAAGGGTTACGTCAAGTGTTTTGCCAGAAACTTCATTCCACCGAATGAAGACATCGTAAAGCGTCTGACAAGGCTCAAGCGTGATACTCCAGTCGCGCACCATACATGCGCAATTAAATGCCGTTTGGTCGCCTATTGAGCGGCGGACATCCCTGGAAGTATAATCACTGGTCGACGATTCGCTGGGATAAAAGGAATTGACTAGATCACAGGAGTAAAGGACAATGGACAGTCGAGAGGCACGTTCTAGAAGGGACTCGTTTGGTTCTGGAAAGTCTAGACAGACTGGGACCGGTGTTTCGCTAAGCACCTGCAGCTTTCGTGCATATTGGACTATATTCCTGGCAGCATGGTAGAATGCGCAACCTTGGACATAAGATGACAAGCTATGGTGCCAGTGGACCTTCTGCGAGTTCTTGTGAGCGGTATACCATGTCCGCTCGACAGTTAAGGAGCCTATCCAAACCAGAAGCTTGCAATCAAATGGGTCCAGCTTCATGAAGGAATAGCACGCGGCAGATTGCAGCAAATACATCGCTTCTTCTACACCGGTACGTTTAGTTAACGGATCTGGAACATGGGCGCTGCACACGGCGTGTAAGTATGCTTTGTACAGTTTGTTCGTGAGACCGATGTTTCCTGTCAGGCGGCAGAGTTCCATGTCGATGGTGTAACAGTGATAATGATGGCGGTCATGATTAGGATTGGGCTGTATGGTGACCTGCACATGGTGACCTTCGTGCTTTACTACAACATCGCCTTGTGGGATGATAACACGGCGATCGCTGAACGTGTGTTGATCTTTGGGGCGTAGAACGAGCTTGTTGACGAGTCCAATCATTGTGTTAATGGACTGGTCTTCATCGACAACCATGCCTCTCTGGTCGTGCGAATGTAACTCCCCATCCCTATCTATAAAGAAAGACAGTCCAAGCCGAGGGAGATCGACCTTGACTACAGTCTGGCCTGCATCCACGTTGGCAGTGACAATCAGGTATCCAAAGTTTTCTATGGGACTCAGCGTCTTTGCTATCATGCAGAACGTGGGGCTGTGGATATCAAATAGAGTTGAATGGCCTAGCCGTGCAACTGACTGTCCGCCTTCCGTGTATCGCAACACCCAGTTCTTGTCGGACGACTCCCACATTGCCTTCACTGGACGAAATTCAATTGCACGGGTTTTCAAGTCGAGCCAATGCACGTGATTTTTGACCAGTAATCCTGGGATGTCTGGCCGAAGTTTTCGTCCAGGTATCAGCTCAAGGAGGTGCCCATTCTCACGTTGCGACCAAATGACAACGTCTCCGTTGCGCATCCCGAAAGATATCTGCAAAATAATGGTTAAGTTTTGGATATCGTGCTCGACTGTACCAACTTACTTGAAAGCCATTTATGTTGGTCTTGGTAGCATATTCTGCGCCACGAATCTTGGAGGGTAAAACATCAAGCACTTGCTATTCGGGGTTATCAGATATCTAGCTAACTAGCATGCCGGAAAACTCACATGTTGGAAGAGTAAGATGTAGCAAGGATGCTGCAGAATATGATCCGGCAGCCTGGCTAGCGGCTTGCCATCGACAAATAGACAAGCTGTCAACATATCGAGGTGTATGATTTGACAGGATGGATCATCAGAAGGCGCCGTTTTACATGTAAGCCACCCAGAGTTTGGAGATTCAAGCACTGTCCAGCGCGTGTGTCGTTGGTATGTAGACCAAAGATGTTTCATAGCTCGATCAAGACCTTCTTGGTCGTCTTCCACATGACATCGGAAATAGGTCTCTAGAAAGTGTGACAATCGATGGTTGCGATCACGAAGCAATCTTGAAATCGGCGGGAGAGCGTCTAGATCTGGAGGCGTGTTATCCTTCACTGTAACAGAGCAGTATACCAAGATCTCCAAGTCCTGTGGCGATTCAAGAAGTGCTGTGATGTTGTCTGGGTCGACATCATAGGTGCTGCGACAAATGATTGCCATGTCACGAACACGGGCTTGGCGTTCACAACTAGACTTTTCATCCGGAGCTTCTTGAAGAGCTTTGGATAACTCTTGCACCCATTTGAAAGTTGTATTCCGGACAGCTCGTAGCAACTCGTATGATCGCTGGATGACACTGAAATCTACTGCTGATGAGAGAAGGCGGGATACCAGGGCAGAGATTGTTGCCATCGTTGCACCCTCCAGCCAGTTGGTCTCTACGCTTACTTTCAAGCTCTGGAGCTCATTGATTAGGGTGTGCCCAAAGTCTGAGACTTTCAGTTCATCGTGCCATACCCTAGACCCATTGGCTGAAAGCTCTCCCACCTCCAAACTAGCCTGGAGCAGTAGCAAATGGACCGCCGGATCGCGAAACGTGAGCGTGCGTGCTCGTAATTCATGAATAATGTTGATCCATTGCAGAAGGCTGCCGCTACGGAGACTCCCGAAAGCAATGAATTCGTGAAGCGTCAGCTCGGCATGACACGCAGCCTGATTGGCCAAGACCTCGTTGGAAGTGTGTTGGGTACCCGACAGATAACATTGCAGTCCGTGATAAGGACCTTTCGGTAGTGTATACGTGCAAAGATCAGATACGGTATACGTTTGATGGAATTTGGAAGCCCAAACACATTCGGTTGTGTCGTATAGGCGGAAATACAGATTATTTTTGACGATGACATCGCTTTCAGTACATGGAAAGGACTTGCGAGTGGCCAGGGAAGACTTTGTCTCCGAGCCCAATGTGATGCGTTGGCCAGGGTGTTCGACATGATGGCATGCAAATGGTTTATACTTCATAAGCAACATGTGCTGCGTTGCAACTTGAGTCGATTTTGTAGTGCACTGGCATATGTCGTGAAGAAAGTGGAATGTGAGAGATCGCCACATCTTGAAAGCGATCGGGGCATCGAGTTCGAATAAAACTACTGCTGCATCATTGTCGCGTTCAGGAAGTGGCCATTCATGAACTTCAATAGAGAGGTTAGCTCTCTCCGCCAACTTCCTGCACCGACAGCAATTATTGTCATGTCGTGGTCGACCTCGCCAATCCATGTAAGTGTCGCATTTGAGAGCGTCGAGTTCATTCGTCAAATGCAAGTACTTTTTGCTTTTGTCGCGAAAATCTGCAATGCACTTTTTCCGCTCCGCATCTGCTTCATCTTCAATGCGCTGTTTGCGTGACTGAAGCTTCTCAGATTGAGAATAGTAGCGAACTGCGAATGCATCTACATCCGCGCCATCCGAGAAGATAGAGAAGTCCGGGCGCGCATGGTGGGTGCGAGCGGCAACATACTGTTGAAGAAGTCCGAGCCTCTCTATGGCGGCAGCTTGTTTAAGGAGAAGGTTATCGAAAATGACAGCTGGGATCTCTGGAGAATACTCCTTGAGAAGAGGGATTGACTTCACAGCCAGCTTGTCAAGCGCGACCCAGAGATCGAACAGCGTGAGCAGCATGATGGACATGTTTTCAGGATTTTTGGAATAACGTTTTTGCGCACTGGCGGAATAAATTGCAGCGCGCGCTTGGATGATCATACAAGCAGCATCAATGCCAGTAGCATCGAGGCTCATGGCACGATCCACCCAGCTGCCAATGTCTTGCTCGATGGCGCATTCGAAATCAAAGAGCGCTAAAAGGGTTTCCTTGGCACAAACACTCTCGAAGAACTTGGCGTCAGGACCAAGGAAGTCATGTATAGTACCCCGTTGGCGATGATCAGGTTTAAAGTCTGACACGGTGGCTTGGGCATAGGTAGCATTTAAGGCAGCGGTGATGTACTTCTCGCTCTTGGTCAACGAGAGCCTGGTGTCTCTGGTTATATCTGACTCCGAAGAGGCATCCCAATGAGAAGAATCTGCCTGAACCGCCTGAACGTTCTTCCAGCGCAGCTCCAGTCGATACTTGATATCTTCAGTAGCTTTGTGCATCGCGATTGCTAAGCATCCGTCTTCAGCCTGAAGCTTGACCAAGCGTCGACTAATTTTAGTGGACATGAAGTAGAGTAAATCGCTCGGCATGTCGCCCTCAAGCGCTTTGGACACAAGGTCCGTCATGAGCGAAGCCATGAAAGCCTTGTAACCGTTTCGTCCAAGGCTGGTGCTCTCGAGGGATGTCTGCAATACAACCCTTATGACAAGCCAGAGGGATGATCTTCGCCAAGGGAGTGTGATGTTGGACTGTGGCGCACTATCACCTGTAGCACCATTGTCCATGACATCATCGCCTATACGTTTTCGAATACGGAGTGTATCAACGGGCTCGCCGAATGCGCGAAGAATGTTGGTGAGAAGCTGGGTGATATAGCGAGGATGTGCGGTCTCTCCTTCGTCTTCGGAGGTAGAATCTAACGCATCATAGCTCATGTGGGAGAGAAAGTTCGCCAACTCAGGAGGAAAGGTGGGGTTATTGACGACTGAGTTTGATACAGCGATTGCAGGCCCTGGATATGAACACAAGAGCTTCCCCTCTACCGCCATGACAGCAGACGCCCGCGGAGAAACTTCAAAGGATTCAAATATGGTTTTTTCGTCGAGCCTACGAAGTACGACAGCAGCATTTTGTTCCCGAATCAAATACGCGAGAATATCTAAAGAGAAAAATCTTGAGATTGATATAAATTGCCGGCGCTAAAATCGTGTGCATACCTCCCGCTTGCATGGATTTGATTTGCGACTTGACCACATCCTCGGTCAAGGCAGGATAATTCATTGTAACAGCAAGGTTCTCGAGCATCCTCAACAAAGACCTCCACTGCTCATGCTCGTCATCGGGTAAAGATGCTGCAAATTTGCGAGCTGAGCCGAGCACGACATCAACAAGGGAGCGATCTTTGTCAGGAGTATGATCGTTGTGCTGCGGCAATTTGATGGGACAAAATATGTGAACGATGATATATTCCAAGACATCAGTCTTGGAGGATTCTGAGGCGACAGACATATCAAGCTTGAGTCGCCTTGATTAGTGATATCTGGTGAAAGTTTGTTAAGCGCTCGGAGGTTGATCGTTGAATTGTCTGTAGATGTGGGTTGTAAGGAGGAGGTTATAAGAAGCACAAGGGAACCCAAACAGAATGCCTCATGGCTTGGGATGCCCTCGTGCATTGATCTGCGCTAAGCTTCTTTGGCCGATGTGCATGGAATATCTAGGCATATACCGTAAGTCGATACCGGAAAATCAAATTTGGCTGTAAGATACCTTCTGATGCAGATGGACGATAACAAGTCTTATTATAGTGCGCCAGCCCGGGACATTATGACATGATCAACCAAGGCGTATCGAGAGGATATGAAGTTGTCCCGTTCAGAAGAACTCTCAGTGGAGAGAGACTGTTTTGGAGGGCTTTCAAGAAAAGAAGCTTTGCACATCTGACTTGTACTATTTGGCCAGACTCTTGGAGAAGATCAATTCGACTAGCCTCACAGTCTAATTAAGTTCAGGATCATGTGACAGCCGTCGCGTATCAAACGGCCCCATCATCCGGATTCCGCATGCCGCGCCATTATTTTTAACCACCACCATTCACTGCGGACTCGCGTATGCAAATAATTGTCTGAGATGAATATCCGTATTATCAACGGAAGATATACGGAGTCTGCTCGCCACAAACATTCGTACTTCTGGGATTCGCAGCAGCTCAGACCATCAGATTTTGACAAATTTCGTCCTGCAATCAACTTGAACACCATAATCACCCTTTTGAAACCTTCCGAAGAAGAGAATTCAGGCGAATGCGAGGGAGATTTTGCCGTACGTGACGAAGCGCTTAAAGTTGATGAAGGCGTACGAGGAGCTGATGTCGGGGTCGAACAACACGTGGGGAACAAGCGGCGACGTTCTGCCTCTGCATCACCTGTGAAGAGAAAGAGACGGAGGGTTTCTGAGGGTGGCGATGAATTAGATGCTGACGATCAGTCGGAAATGTCCTTGGAAGGATGCAATGACGACTGGCGATACCCGGTTCACAAGCAGGTGTACCCTTGCATATGGGAAGAACGTCGTTATGAGGAACCAAAACTTGATCCCGAAAGCCAGTTTCTGCCGGTCTTCAAATACTCTTTCGAAATGCATTACACGAAATCAGCTCGAGGTGGCGATGAAAACTCTTACGTGCCTGATCAAGAAGCAAAGAAACTTGGGTGGCTTAAGGAGGAACATGATCTCTTATCTCTGTTTAGCGCACTATGCCCTGACCGTTCTCAACCTCAAACATTTGACCTTGGCAGGTTCAGGGTTCAGAACTACAAAACTCGTTTGTTAGCTCTTTCGGGCGAGCCAGACTGTCCCCTAAACCGCTATCCTGAGGAAACCAAGGAGAAAAGTGAGCGGTGGTTCTTCCTCCTTCCTCAAGTTGCATGGCCGAATGCACCCGAAGAGGAAGAGGATGCCACGCCTCAGCATGATGATCTTCTGAAGGCACTCTTCATCTTTCAGTCGCTAGGTCGTGCAAAAATCGACACAACCGTTCAGGTGATCACCCTTCCTGAGGGTGGCTACGACCCTGTAGAGGAGTTGCCTTTTCGGCTATGCGCGCATTTCAACGTATCCATCATCGTGCCCAGATTGTATGAACCATTTGACACCAAGGTTTCTCAGAAGCGCGTTTCCGAACTCGAAGAATTACAGAGACGCTTGATTTCTCTGTTTACCCTAACTTCATCGGCAGACCAACAACTATTTGACAGTAAACATGATACAAGGGGGGACGCAAGTATTCCATTCTTCTACGGCATTCTTCGCCCAGCACCCGCTCTTTCGCAAGGCGTGACATATGAGTCCCTTCAGCCTGAAGGCTTGTTGCCAGTGCTCTTACCCTTCCAACGGCGTAGTGTCCAGTGGATGCTCCTACGCGAAGGGAAGACAGTAACTCAAGAAGGCGGTGTCATTCCCCACATTTCTCCCCAGTCCCGGTTCTTCATGCCTCCATTTTGGGAGAAAATTTCTCTCGGGGGCCGGGAGCACTTCTTCAATACGCTCGTCGGCGTCGTAAGCTCTTCTCCTGTAGAAGACAGCGTTGCACTAGGGGGCATACTTGCAGAAGAGCCAGGTACCTCGCAATACTATTGATCTCACTCGCGTTATATTAATGAAGTGCAGGGCTCGGGAAGACAATTGAATGTATTTCCCTCATTATACTGAACCCGGCACCCGATCGCAATCCGACCAATAAACGGTGGGATGCCGAAGCTAAGCTGGAAGTGAAGGAGATCAAGGTAGTGCGCCTACGTGCCATCTGGAATACCAATTGATATAGACTTGTAACAGACTACTCTCATCGTCACTCCCCCTGCGCTTGCACCTCAATGGGCAGACGAGCTTGCTGTTCATGCCCCAGGGCTCAAGGTTCTCATCTACGATGGTTGGTCCAAAGTCGGTGTACCTATCACCCTGGATGATGTCGAAGACGAACGAGAACGACGGTGCACTGGCCAGAAGCATAAAGCTGGGAAAAACGGTTCAGTACAAAAAATCAAGAAAGGGAAGGCAAAGGTAACTCACGACAAGGATGATGACATACTTGATTGGTGCTCCTATGTGAACACATTTGATGTTTGCATCACGACATACAACGTGCTCCGTCAAGACTTGACTGTTGCCCGCGCACCACCCAAACGTTCTCATCGCGCACAGGTGGAGTACTCAAACCTTGACCGTCCTAGAAGTCCACTTGTCATGTGCGAATGGTATAGAGTGATTATGGATGAAGTACAAATGATGGGGACCGGAAAATCCGAGTAAGATCTCTTGTTCTATTGGTGATTAATTGACTGGATGATTCTGGCCTTCAGAGAGATGGTGTCTTTGGTTCCTCGATTATCTTCGTTTGCGGTGTCTGGAACACCAGCTCGTACTCAGGTTTCTGATCTCATTCGTGTTTTAAGGTTAGGTAGACTGACGCGTTTTCTGACGATACACTGATACCACTGACAGGTTCTTGCGTGTCGACAATGTTGTCGGTCCAGCTCGCATTTGGAATCGTTTGATGAAGCACACATTCAAAAAACAATTTGCTGACCTATTTCAACGATATGCTATCCGGTGAGTGATTTCAATGAAGAAATCCTTCGTGTCCTTATTCAACGCATGCTAGAACACTCAAGTCCGCAGTCAATGACGAATTAACCATCCCGCAGCAGCGGAGATATCTCGTTAGTATCGAGCTGGGAAGAGTTGAACGCCACGTAAGTCATGATGCCCTTGCTGAGAGACAAAATATGACGGTATCAAAGGTTTACGATCACCATCTCGAAGCAGCATTAGTTGAAATTGGTTTAGACGCACGCGGAGTTGCTGCTTCTGAGGGATGGCAGATTGACGCTACTCTGCTGCGAAATGTCTTGAGAAAGCTTCGTGGTATCTGTACTCATCCTCAAGTCGGACAGTTGCAGCGGCCAGGTGATAAGCCAGGTGCCCTCAAGAGCATCGGCGACGTTCTCGAGGCATGTGTTTTTCCTCTTTTCTTAATCCGTTGGGCTCATAGATGTCAGGCTATGAGAGACCAGAACTGGCGTAATTTCATGGATGATCGTAAGGCGAAGGCAAGCGTCGTCGTTCTTGGTATCCGTGCTTGCAAGAATTGATTCATCCCCCTTCAGGTTCAAGCCCTTGTTCGCTTTGCCCAGCTCCAACAACACAACGAGCAGAACCTTGATCGATACCAACGTGCTTTGGATTACCTCTTAACGGCAGAGCAAGAAGCAAATGGAATAATCGATGATATTAAAACCACCATAGCAGAACACCAAGTCAAAGGAGAGGCGCTGAAAAACGAAGCGCGAACTCTCCGAGAATCTCGTCAGAAAGACCTCCCGGACCTTTCAAAGACCAACAAGGGAAAAGGAAAACGAGCAATGTCACCTCTCACCGATGTAGATGAGGACATCGATGACGTTGAAGATGTTGAAGACCGAGGTCTTCCCAAGACCCCCGCGGGCGAAGAGCACAGTATCAAGCGGCGGGCCCTGCAGCAGCGCTTACGAGAGTGTCTGATGGTCTTGCACCGTGTCAAATTTTTACAGGGAGATGTGTATCATGTTCTAGGTGCATCGCAGGCAGATAAGGAAGATGCCGCGTATGCTGCAGCTGAGACGCTGCGAAAAAATTTACTAAAATGTGCGTATTCTCAACAGATTTCCTTACATTTCCACTGACAAGGCACGTAGCGACGGAGGAGAGTACCAACAAAGCGATGAACCCCCTGCGTGCCGACACTACTGGACGAGGCGTTACTGAGGAGTCCTTACAAATCCCACTTCCTCTTCTTGATAAAGGCGGAATCAAATCGACGCTTCTCGTGAGCTCCCTTACCAGGAATGTTCAGCTTTTCGTGGATACTGACACTAGTCTGGGCAGTTTGACGAAGCCAATGACATCATAGAGCTCGCATTGAATGAACAGACCGCTCTTCTGTGGGAGTGGCGCACTCGCATTTATGCTTTGTTGACTCAGAAATTGGCAGCAAATAATGACCAAGCCGATGGGGAGGAGTATTCTCGTGCATTGGATACTCAGGGTGAGGCCGAAATATATATGCAGGCATATGCCGCACTGCTTGCGGATCGTAGAGAGGCAATTTCTTCCGAACGAACGCTCCTTGCTGCGCATGATGCACGGGAGCACAAAGTCCGACGAACCAAAGCAGCCGCGAGAGCAGCTGCTCAGGCAATGTCGGAGGATTTCGAGATTCCTGAGAATGTTGAAGTTCAACCTCAACATGAAGTCCTGCACAAAGACCTCACAGAGCAGCGTAAAGATCTCCATGACCAGTTTTCTGGGAGAGCACTCCGATCTATCATGGTCGATCTGAGTGCTGTGGCCGCTCGCATCGCATCTGAGAAGGACCCTGAGAAGGTCATCGCCAAGGATGGCGCAAACTCATTACGAACCTTGATCGCGCAACAAGGTTTGTCACCCTGATGTTGTAGCTACTTCGTACTCACTATGAATGTAGTAGCGCTCATGGACAAGCTCGATGCTGACTTGAGTCAACTACGGAAGATCTTCAACGAACGTATCCTGTACGTAAGTCCACGATCGACGCTGATGCATACTAACACTAGTCTAATACACCCACAGCTATTTCCGTCAACTGCAGGAAATTTCTGATTCAGTCACAGAAGTCCTGTGGGAGGGTACCGTTGTATTGGCTATGGAGGAATGCGCAGCTGAGCGAATGGAATTGGAAGGCAAAATCAACACATCCCGCGCGCGTCAGCGGTACCTGAACCATCTAGCAAAAAACAAAGAAGAGGGCATCACTGATGATGATGACGAGGCTTGCATTCTTTGTAGATGCGACTTTAAGCGAGGATTTATTACTCAATGGTAAGTCGACTGTTTCTTGGAGTTTCAGGAATGCAGACCCATGTACTACTTATACAGCGCGCATGTTTTCTGTGAAGTCAGTTCAACATTTTTCTCGTCATGAACATTCCTGACGCACATTTAGGGATGTATAAAAGCCTGGGTCAATCGCAAAAACGGAAGAGCTTGCCCGGTTTGCCGGTGCGTCCCTTGTCTGCTAACAAAACACCACAACAAACTGTGTTTCTAGCGTCATTATCAATGTCGATCAATTGCAACGCTTCACAGTCAAAGTAGACAAGCCTGCCCCTGCTAAACTTGTCATGGCGAACAAAGAGCCCGCTCCGGTGTCTCGAAGAGAAATCCAATACAACATGATAAGTGAGGACACGTCTAGTCACTCGGTTTGTAGCTTATCTGATATACCCCACTAGACCATACAATCTTTCAGGAGATACAGACTATGGAATCAAATGGAAGTTACGGCAGCAAAATACAGGCGCTGGTCAGGCATCTGTTGTATATCCAGTTCACCGACCCGGGTGCAAAGAGCATTGTATTCTCGGCGTGGGCCGATTCATTACAGAGTCAGTTTTCCGAAGCTTTACTCTTCTGTGATGATCTAACTTTTTTCGCAGTCATAGAACATGCCCTTAATTGCAATGGCCAGAGTTTTTCTCAGCTGCCTTGGCTAGCGTTCTGACGGACTCGCAGGTATCCCATACTTAAGACTCGACCACGCAAAGGGCAGAGGCAAAGACAGCGGTGCTAAAAAATTCCGCACAGATCCTGCCCTACAAGTATTGTTACTACACGGGTACGCCCTCAGCGCATATTTGTTCATCCTGTATCTTCACATTTTTTTCAGGGAGAGAGACAATGCTGGCTTGAATGTGACTTGTGCCTCCCGTGTGTTCCTCGTCGAAAGCGTAGTCAACCACGGTTTCGAAATTCAAGGTTGGCTCGCTTTCGGTTTTGAATTCTACAACCACCTCACCGATCCACATTAGCTATTGCACGAATCGATCGTATGGGACAAACTCAGCCGACGGAAGGTATGCGTCAAACAACCTGTTTTGTTTACTTGCTTCTCAATTTCTTACCTTCTAGTCTTCTGCTATTACGCCGAGGGTATTGCCTTCTAGTGCAAGATGTCATTTCACCTTTCATTCCTAATTTCTTTCCGATAGACACCGTGGAGAAGAATATTCTCGACTTAGCGGCTCGGCAAGGCCTTTCACTCTACACCAAGGACAATTCCGCCGGAACACTCAACTTAACACCCTTCGCCATGGATGCCGGAAAGAAGACCGTCGAATCTTCGGGGAAGAAGAACCAGGCACAAAAAGGCGACTTTATCTTCAAGTAAGATTCACCCCAATGTGCTATTTTCACATGCTTACCACGTGCGGGCGCCAGAGTCAACGACATGCTGGCCATCTTGTTTCCTCATATGTTCGAGGAGATCCAGTACCTTCTTCCCCCAGAAGAACCCAGTGATGAGATCGCCATGGAAGTAGAACCAACCGGGCGGCGCGAACAACTAAATGCAGAAGCCGGACCTTCGAGACTCCCATTTTGAGCCTCCCAGCTTGCACATGTAATGGTATAATTACATAAATTCATAAAATTCACAATAGTATTGAAACATGATGCTTGCTACTGGAGCTAAACATAGATTATGGGATGCGATGCGACCGAGACATGCAATGCTATGATGAGGAATCATGGAACGATGAGATAAGAAGCTAGAGAGAGACAAATATGTCTCTCGACGAAGAATTCCCGAGCTCACGAATCAGAGTAAAATAATCAATGGACTAGAAGACTCCGCCATCCCAGCTCGCTCTCTTCCGCTTATTATCGCTCGCTTTGCGGAAATGTAGATCCTGTGGGGAGACAAAGCTCGTCCCGCGATGGTGCATCGTGTGCGACTGACGTACGGTGGTGCCTGTCAGAAGCGCCTGCGCCTGCTGAAGTTCCTGGGAGACTGTGGAGTACGGTACCGGAGGAGCCGACTTCTGAGAAGGATGTGAACGAGCGAGGTCCAACGCTTGCCCCTGACGTGAAGTATCAATGGTCATGGGGTTGACATCATGTCCGTCAGTAGCATGGCTGCTGAAGTAGTGCAAATCAAGGTAGGGAACGCCGTGGAAATCAGTAGGGTTTGAGGGTCGCCACAAGTCTGGCCCTGGTGGTGACGAAGACGGTGCATGCATAGATGTCGGATCAGAAGCATGGGTGAGCGGGACGGTGTCGAAGAAAGGAAGTGAGCGAGTGCTCGTGATCTGTGGTTGTGATGCACCATGACTCTGCGACAGGTGGGTAGACATATACCGGTGTTCAGATGGGGGAACTGAGATAGATCGACCATGATGAGACGATGCGTGCATGTGGGCATGACCCCGTAGAGGACGAGTCGAGGTGATGGGTGTTGCAGGGGGAGTGGAATGCGTCAAGTCGACGATATCATCCATGTTCTGCTGCGACATAGTATATATTTCCAGGGCAGAGAGGCTCAAAGACGCCGCTGAATCGTCTTTCTGCACTCCAATCTCACCAGTGGTCTGAGGGGCATCACCCGAAATCTCCGCTTGGTCATTGAGTGTGATCGACGCCAGTTCGATCTCATCAATACCTGGCAGTGCAGGTGTGTGGATCTGGAGAGGATGTAGACCGGTGGCTTGCTGCATCCCTGAGAGTCCAAGGCCAGATGTACCAAACCCGAATCCGGGACTGTAGTATGGCTGCTGGGGTTGATGTGTCCGTGCACCGAAGATGAGGTCACCGGCATAGTTGGAATGATGTGTGAACCCCCTGAAACTGCTCGACGCAAACATCTCATGGTCCGAAAATGTAGAATGTGAGTCCCCAACGCCGACATCAGAGGTGAAGTCATTTGGAAAGGAGCTCGGAAAGAGGTCGTAACGATCGACGACGCCGTGGTTAAGGTTATGAAAGGAAAATGGAGATGATGGTGCAGGAGACAACCCGTCGGCAAATGATGATCCGCTACTGGAGAAAGCAGACGTGTCGAGTCGGGGGTTGGCAGAAAACCAGTCCTGCGGACCCCAAGCCGACTTGCCAATAGTGTTCAAGCGACGGTCAAACAGAGAGTGACCAAGCAGATAATCAGAAGAAATATGTGATGATGTCGGAGAAGCGGTGGTCGCGGACCATGTCGCGGAGTTGAGAGGTGTATCTATGCTGGACCAAGTCTGTGACTGAGAGGAGTCCGTGAGCTCTGAGAGAGAGTGCGATGCACTGGGCATAAAATCAGGAATAGATAATGGCTCGGACAAGGGGTCTATCGTCTCCATGTCCATCTCCGCAAGTCCGTCTGGCGAAGACATATCATCAGGCTGAGAGGTGTCGTGCATAATTGGTGGGCATCTGAACAGCCTGGTGACGCCCTCCTCCTCACCACCTGAGCTATCGTCGTCTTCAGAGCATGTTGCGCTCTCGGGGACGCTCTTCGTCCCACCTCTGAACATACCCTGCCTCGACTGCACGCGCTTCCTGCGGGCAGGACCTATGTGGCTGCTGTGCGCAGTCAACTGATCATCAGTTGCTGAGCGAATGGGAAGTGGCTGGACACACTCTCTCCGCTTTTTAGGCGCATTCCGTGGCTTATAGCCCGCTGCTTGATACAGCTCAGGAAACGCGTTGCGGAAACGGTCACGGAGGTCAGTCGAGCGTCGATTCTGCTCCTGGAAGACAGGGTCTTTGACTATCGTTGCCCATACAGTGCCGTGTTTCTCATAGCCAGCCTTGAGAGCGCGGTCCTCTTCTTCAGTAAATGGACGACGCTTCTTACTACGCGTTTTCTCAAAGATGGAGCGTCCATCTGGGAGAGTTGACCGAATCTTACTGGAGAGATGCGTCTTCGCATTGGGGTAGTGTTCCTTGTACGCGTCAGGAAAGTAGGTACGAAACCTGACAGAAGTCAGGTATAAATATGAACAAGCGGAGATTAAGGAGTACTAACCGGTCCTTGAGGTCAACAGGCGAGCGGTTGTCAAAAGTCAGTTTCGGATCTTTCAATATGGCCTTCCAATTGCCGACGCCCCACTGAGGGAACAGGATTAATATTGTGTGAGACTATTTGAAAGCCGTATGTACCGTGTTGCATCCCTCGACGAGCATTTGGGTCTCTTCTTCGGACCATTTCTTGCGTGGTTTCTTCTGCTGGATTATGAAAGAGCCGACTGATTCACGGTAGTCGCCATCACCAGCGATCTTGCGCATCTTTCCCTTACGTTCTGGCATTGGTGCAGAGGTTTCAGCAACATGCGAAGTGAGGCCGGTGTCGTCACGGAAATTCCACGCTGGTACAAGCCTGGGGGAGGACGGAAGCGCAAGCGACACGCGTCTCTGCTTTAGCGCGGAAGAGGTTGATGACGCCGAGGAAATGGAAGAAGATACTGCAGGAAAGGGGGCTGTGAAAGAGAAAGTGACAGCAGTTGGAGGTTTACAAGTCAGGTCTGCTGATTCTGACATTGCAGATGTTCGACAAAGACAAGTCCTGGATGAAAATGATAATCTTTTGAAGAGTTATAATGAAAACCGGAAGAAGTAGAATCGGATATGAATTGCAGGAGGCAGACCTCGCGTGAGGGTATCACCGGACACGTTGATGGACGGGCGTTGTCACTGTACCGTACAGCCTGCTCAGATAGTTCGAAACGGTTGAGTCGTGGATTGCAATGAGGACAGAAGAAATTCGGAGAGGACGAAGTACCAGATTTGACTAACAGATTCTTTGAAACTAGTTTAGGTTGTTGCTGGACAGCAATGAGCATGCTGTTAGTACTTCACACCCTAAATGAGGAAGCCTGCATTCGATAGCAGTGCCTCTTCCCCTACTACGGCTTAAACCCTCCTTCCCTACGGTTCAAACATACTCATATCAATTCCATATCCCACTCATCAGTTCCCTCTATGTCATGAACAATCTGCATCGTGCCTCAACGTGCTCGCAAACCACCGTTATAACCTTCGTATCTGATCCGGAACCGTAAACGTGTTCCTTCTAAAAATTCATACAATGAATGAATGCATGCAGCATGTCACATCGATCATTCTTGCTCCGGGATAATCTCCTTGGCACTCATTTCTACCTTACAGGCATGGTGAATATACTCATGCCGCCGCAGACACATGTGGTGCCATCCTCTGCTCCACACTCCCCAACTTATCTATCCACGCTCCAAGCCGTGTCGTGAGCTCGCCTATTTGTGCGCGCGACAGAACACGAGGCTGGACCCACGTGATACGCGCTTTTTGATCCACCTGGTCCAAGGAACCTCGAATCAACTTGAGGCTAGCGGCAAGTACCGATGTCAATTAGATTATCAGCACATGTAACGCCCATATTTCAATTCAACGAAGAATGCACTGACCTCAGTGCTTTCATGATGAGGTGTTCCACTTCGTCTACCGGAAGTCGCGTCTCCTCGGCGATAGTCTGGAAAGACATCGTTCGGTCATTCGCGTTCCGTTTGAACACTGATTCGATCAGCGCCATCAAACATATCTTCTGTCGAAGGAAGGGGTAGTTCTCTTCCAGAATCGGCTGTGGCAGAGCTCATTTGTCAGATTGTCGGCTCGACTCGGTACGAGTCTCCGCAACAACATGCACGTACCTCCTGCGGGAATAGTGGTGCCAATGCTTCGAATTTGCCAATGTTGCCTTCGTTGAATGTGAACAACAGCTTCTTGATCCAATCATACTGCGTGTTGTCCAGCGCGTCGAGTATTGGGTGCATCAACTAACACCGATGAAGTCAGTCAACGATCATCCTCAGGCTGTGACCGATGAAAGTGGGTGTTTCAAATTCACGTATCTGCTTACCAGCTCCCCAAAATTATAGATAGTGTCGCCGAGGAATGCCGAAATGCCAAGGTCGTGCGCGCGCAGCAAACGTTCTTCTGAAGTAAGATCTGTTGCTACATCGACACATGCCAGATACAGCAGCGAATGTTTATAATACGGCGCATATTCTGCTTTGGCCTGTTTCGGGCAAGTTAACGGGGCGAATTACAACGTTCTCGAAAATTCTTGCCTTATAATAGTCAGCGGCAACTTTGTAATACGAAGCATTGACGGCAGTGTCGACCCCTTCCAGTCGATCGAGTGTTTTCCAGGCAGTATCCATATCCGTCTTGGTACCCTCTAAATCACCGTACACCAGCTTTGCATATGCAATATTCGCAAGCAGCAGCACGTATGCCTCCTGTGATGTTTCGGCATCAATCCGTGAAAGTAAGGAGTTGAGGAACAGAAGCTGGCTTTGCGGGTCTTAACGGAACGTCAGGTTGGATCATCTAGGAATTGGGGGTCAAACCTACTGTCGATCTCCTTCGATACTTTAGTTCCCATCTCCACGAGTTTGAGTTGGTTCAGTTTGGACTCAAAGTCGCGCACGAATTGCTCAAACACGTTCACACGGAAGGGTCGTGACAACGGGTGGTCAAAAAACTCATATAGCTTGAGCGTCAGTTGGTGCCATAGTCTGTGTGATCGATGAGTAATGAATATACTGTATTAATCACCCTCTTACTTTCTCGTGTGGAGTTTGCCGAAAGATTCAAAAAATGGATGGAGTTCCGCTGGCGTAGCTGACAGGGCAGTCGCAACGAACTTATCCAGATCCAGTTTCGGAGGTTTGGGTAGCTCTACTGGTACTGATGTAGATGACGGCATGGTTTCCTCACTACAAGCAACGTGGCCTGTGGTTAATGTCCTTGTAATTTATGAGAATTGAGTGTTGCGGTGAAATAGGCGTGACGCGTACGTTCTGTGCCACGCAAGGCGGAGAAGCGTGGTAGCGATAATTTGGCCATGTTTGACAAGAGCCTTCAAAAATAACACCGTCAAATAGTACAGTGTTTGCCGCCTTGTCACGGACTGCTGCGATCCAGATGATGGTGATTGCGAGTCAGTCATGATGACTAGGTATGCCTAGACGGAAAGAAAGTTAACGGTCAGGGAGGAATTCCATAAACTTAGAGTCTTCTCATAGACTAAGCATCTACAGCACATCGCCTGTGCCAGCCATAATAAGATTGTACCCACTGTCAACAGACCCACGTGGTTTCGGTACATCAGGCCTTTGGAAAGAAGGACAGGTTCCTGTGGCATGGACTATACATAGTAACTTATATTTTGTGAATTGGTACCAATACCTGTGATGGTAGAACATCAATCAGTGTCAAAACGCGGTAACTTTGACCGTCAATATATACTTGCCACCATCAATCACCGATAGCACTCTTCCAACTTACATGTCCCTCATGGCGTCGTAATTTTCGAAGTACTTGGCTGCGCAGCCTGCACTACACCTTGACTTGCCATGACTGCGGTCCGCGAGCGCAGTATCACGTGATGTGATTGTTAGATCGGAGCTGGCAACTGCCGTTCCAGTATCCATACCGCATTTATCTTGATCGCGATTGTTTCCAGCATACTGCATCTCTCTTTCATTATCTTATTCGATATGGTGAGCAACACACGCAATAACAGGGCTTATCCTGATAGGCTCTCGATAGTCGTCCGGTGTGACATCAGCTCCCGAATGCCTCGAGAAATTTGCACAACTGAAGATGTCCAAATCGCTGAAGTACATTTTGTTCAAATTGAACGATACCCGAACGCAGATCGTCGTTGATAAGACTTCGGAAAATCCTGACTACGATGAATTTCTGGACAACTTGCCTGGCGATGGTTGCAAATGGGCCGTCTACGACTTCCACTATACGTTGGAAGATGGGTCGCAGAGGAACAAGCTCTGCTTCTTCTCCTGGTAGGTCCACAGTTCATCTGGCCGATGATTCATTATTTTGAGGCACCAGTTTAACTACGTTGCATGCTTAAATCGTAACCACAGGTCACCAGACAATGCACCCATTCGGGCAAAGATGGTCCACGCATCCTCAAAGGATGCACTACGGAGGTCGCTAGACGGGATTGGTGTGGAGATTCAGGGAACGGACCCAACGGAGGTTGCATATGAGACCGGTCCGTCTTACCTATGTCAATTACCAGGTCGCGATTATTGATCACACCATACAGTCCTCGACAGGGTGAAGCGCTTCAGCCGATAGATAGTTGTACCACTCTAGTTTGATCTGTGATGTTAGCTGTGAGTACTTCTCAACTGTTCTCACGTTGTCAGTCTTATGAATATGTCTCTCAGCAGAAGATGCACATTACTGTAAACGTTGTTTTGATGTAGTAATCGTGAAGATAGTTGTATAAAGCTGCAAAGGATTCACACTACGGTACGAGCAGATGTAGTCAAGACTTTTCCCAATTATGAAGCGTCCCGAATCCTGTCGATCGATGCTTATAGAGCATCATTGCGTAGTGAACAGCGTCGAAAGTGGAATATCGTGCCTGGTAGACACTAGATGAGAATGGCTGGTAAAAATATGCTTACTGGCGAAATCAGGTATGGCCCTCCAGCGCTTCAGCGTTGGATGTATTGAATTAATGCTGTGTGCTGAACCTGGCTTGTAGTACTACACTCTTGCAAGGAGACTTTATCGGCTTCCCTTATCTCGCACACTACCTCACATGGCAGCTCATACAGCGCCGCATTTTGTGCACAGCTTCCCTTGTTTTTGTAAACTTGCGGTATATAAATATCTCGCTTGTAAGGCACTTTGAAGAACTAAACTTGTAATCCGGCAGCATTACAATGGCCCTTCTTGTTCCCTTCTTCCGACATAATGCACATAAATCAGGGAGCGATTCTTCGGGCCTCACAGAGTGATCCACATTGTAAATCACTTCCTGCTAGCAAGTGCAGAATTATCCAAGTTATGTGAAAGGTTCATCTTGTTTGGCAAGAGCCTTCAGAAATAACAGTACCAAATACTTCACAACGGCACCTATGCCAAGATTGACCGATGACCGGGACCGGTGGAGGTGTCAGGCTGGGTGCGCCATGTATATGTCAACGGCGTCAAATCCAAGCCTGGGTCGTGCGCGCGAGCTGTTCCTCAAGAACCAATCCTCTTGGCATGTGGTGGGTACAACAAGGAGCCAATGACAAGAGATCTTCGAAGTTATCCCATGCAAGGGTTAAACACGTAAAGGTGGAGGCGAATTACACCTAGATGGAAACCGCATTGCAAAGTGCCCCATGAGCCTCGTGCATTTCTTTTCTTCTCCCCCTCAAACAGCGACTCCTTCAAAAAACGGGACTGCGATAGCGCAAAACTGTCTCAACCAACAGCCTAAAAACACCATCAAGGCGTTTCTGTCTCTGCTGCCATGGATCCAAAAATACCGGTATGTGGCACGGATCTATGGCACATATATGAACTTGACTCAACTACTTCCTCCAGACATCTATCGTACGACTTTTCCAGACGAACTGTGTTCCCTCTCCAATGGATACGCAGCGTATTAGCTGCCTCCTCGCAGAACAGACGCTTGAGCTTGAGCTCATTAGGAAGGAACTAGATCGCGCTCGTGCAGAGGTTTTGCGCCTCGAGGCTAAACATTTTGGAACTATGGAAGTGGTCCAAAAATTGGAAGCGCTTAGATCTCCCGTCCGCCGCATGCCAATAGAGATCATGACAAAAGTCTTCGAACAATGCGTTCAGGACGAAGAAAATCAGGAGCCTGATCCTCTTCGGGCTCCCTTGTTATTGTGTCAAGTTTGCGGCGCTTGGAGAGACCTCATGTTCTCCCTACCTTGCTTGTGGAGGAGACTCAAGGTTGGGTTTCCATCCCTAACGCCAAATTGGGAGAACGTCATGCAATCGAAAATTATGTCCATGCACGTGTGGATCTCGCGCGCGAAAGCCCTTCCGATTTCCTTAATCCTCCAGCATCCGAGCAGCTCTCTGATCACACCGGGTGCTCTTATGTCGCTTGACAAGGAGATTTTGACTCTCGGATGCCGCATTGAAGAGCTTTCTCTCAGATTTTCACCATTGGCACTCAGCTCCTTGTTGACATTCACCCAAAGTTCACTCCCGCACCTACGGCATCTTGAGCTTCATAACAGCAATCCCCTTCCTAGTAGTAGCGACAACCCACCTCTATTGTTTCTTCATGATGCACCCAACCTCCGCAGCCTCTCCATTGCGTGGGGTAGTCTCGACACCGCCCAGTTCTGCGTCCCTTGGAGCAAACTGACACAGTTGTCTCTTCAGTATGACGCCAGCCCCTACTGGAATCCCGTCCACAACGACTACCTCAATCTGCTTCGTGAATGTCCTAATCTCAAATGCTGCTCTATCGGAATAGGAATGACAATACTCGATGCTGATACAGATGCGGTTGTACCTGTTACACTTCCAAACCTCGAATCAATGAGAGTACGCCTCTTCTGCCAAACGCTCTACACTCGCCAGTTCTTCGATGCGCTCCACGTACCAAAACTGCACACATTTGAATTTCAGAACGTCAGTCTTTCTATGGGTGCGTTCGCTAGCCAGACGGAACCCCTTCCCTTGATCTCCCGAAGTGCGGAGACTCTCGAGAACCTATCCTTTGACACAATCAACATCCCAGATGTCGACATGCTCTCGTGCCTCTCCCAGCTTCATCACTTGAAACACCTACGTTTCCTGCCTGGCCCTCTTCAACTCAATCACAACCTCGTGGACAGCCTCATTTTATCCGGAGCGCCTCAGGGCACCTCCATCTGTCCTAGACTCGAATCATTGAGTCTCAAATGCTCAAAGCGTGTTTCTACGGACAGGGTGACAGAGCTTGTAGAGTCGAGGTGCAGTGCTAGTCCGAAGTTGGAAGAATTTTGCCTGCAAATCGCAGCATTTGACTATGGGCAGGATTCACGAGACAAAACAATTATCGAGCTGAGGGAACGTCTGAATCAATATGTGGAGGGTGGATTGCAGCTCCACCTAATGAAGGCAAAGCCGACGGGTTGATGTGATGTTGACCCTCAGTTATTAGTTGTGCGTACCACACCCTTTTACTAGCTTCTCAAAAGTCTCTTGTTCTCTCCATCCCCATTCACGATTACTGACGCATTTACATATCCCGTACCCCTGATGATTATTTCTTGCCTCGCGGAGCGTCTGGTCAAGATTCCTTTTCTTCTTTCATAATCTCCTCACAATCCAATGATAAAGAAGTTGCTCTTGTTGTATTTTAATGCTTTGATAGTGTCTTGAATAGATGACGGTGATTAGAACAACCATGGAACCAGTCTATAAGGTACCCTGTTCATATAACTTTTCCACTGGTCTCCGAATTTTCCCTGCAACATCGCCTCCTCCTTCTGGATTCGCCCGCGCAGTCCGGAATAAAGCAACCCAAGCAAACCTGCCCAAAGGCATCCCAAAGTCAACCTGACCCCCTGGTCTGACGAAGGAAACACGCCCGAACAAGAAACCATCCACGACAGAGTGTGCAAATGGCAAAGCAAGACGCCCAGAAAAACACACAGTCCACCGGTGTAGCTGGGGTGTCGAACGATGGAATAAGGGCCAGACGTGACCAGCTTGTGATCCTGGCGGATACTGAGTTCGAAAGTGAAGAACCTGCCTAGCGTGGAATAGCACTGGGAACGAATGGCGCTGCCGATGACGCTCAGACAACACCCAGCTACAAGTGCTGCAGACGGCGTTGTACGGTCCGAGCTCGATAGCAGACACAAGTCACTGCGGACTAGAAGGGCAACGAGCGATTTCGGAATCGCGGTCGATTCCTTGCCCGTTGTGTATGCGAGGATGATGTCTGACAAAGCGCAAACGCCGATGATGCTCTTGGAGGGCAAATGTTCAGTTAAACATTGGCAAGATATTCTGGAATTCGCGCAGGGAAGTACCTTCATCAAAGTGTGTATCCAAGGGGTGACGACTTCCAAACCGGTGGGATTCAAACGTTCCTTTGCAGAAGGTCTGGGAGTCGGGGGTGTTATGGCATAATACTGCGCTCCTGTGGCACAGACAAGGAGGCAGATCTTGGCCGCAACCATACCGTCACTGAACCAAGGATAAAGACACAAGCTACATAGCCTCGATACTGTCACCTGGGGCACATCGTGAAGTCTCCACGTGTCTTTCCACGATGTCTCCGCTGGATGTATGTTAAAAACAAGGGTAAACACTCGTTCTTCACCTGCAAGTACAACTCCCATTCCACACCTCATGTGCCCGTAACACTACCTGAGCACGACGGCCTACTTTCTGGTACCTTCACATGTATCACTGCGACGCCATTAATACTACCAGAATTCATGACCCTAGTCGGGAATCACAAGTTGGGGCCTGGTCGCATGTTCACCACACTCACGCTGTCACCAGAAACCATTTCCAATCATAAGCCTCGTCCAAACCAGCACAACAAAGGATTCATCAGATGAACTAAGACGAACCGGATCGAAGCAGCCTTCTGGATCCCTTAGATGGCACGACAGATCTCAAGAGAACTAAATTATCGATCATCACGCCAAGAGGACTGCGCACGAAGCGTTGATGAAGTGCATTGGTACATAGTCAGGCCTAGGAAGCACCCTGCAAATCAAACCATATCTCCATCCTGTGTTGACGATGTTTGGGTGATTGTTTTGTGGGCGACTGTTTTGATCGCCGTCGGGTATGAAATCCCAGCGTACGTACTCACGGATCTTTCACTTCATTTGAAGATGTTCGATTCGACCTACGAAGAATGCTACATCGTCTAAATATGTCCCGACTCATACAAATAGTCATAAGGTACTTGATGGTCGTGGGTATCAAACCGATAATAACCGAGTGGTTACATCCCGACTCCGGAAAGCTAACAATACAATGAAACGATGATACAATGAATGATAGGACAATGTAAGAAAGCCGATCTCTGGTGTGAATATGGATCATACGATATCTATTGAATTACGCGCCGATTCAGGTGAGTCGGCGACAAGCCGGGGAACTGAGTTGATGTCAAGCGCGGGGCCTGCAACCGCAGGTGCGTTTGGCAGTGGGACTGTCTGACCATCAACAGGTGTGGTCGGAAGCGACTCCTTTGATACCGAACCCGCGGCGGTTTGTGTTGGTATGTACGAAGCCTCCTTGACATCGTCGAATGCCATGTTAAACTCGCCAACGGAAATGCTGGTGGAGAATGAATTAACAGAATCGCGTTTCTTTTCGGTACGTTGAACGACAAACACGGGCAAAGTGCCAGTGCGGCTGTTGTATGCCATCCCTGATTTTCCACTGGAATAAACATTTGCTCGTCAGATCGCATCATTGAGTGTTAAAGTGTGACAACGTACCCAACAGTCCAAGACCCTTGCGACACAGTACCAGCGGTCGAAAGACCCACGCGCTTCGCAACCGAAACGTAGGCGAGGCGGTAATTCTTCCTGGCCTCATCGGCGAACCCGAAGAAACCAAAGAATACGAATGCGCAGACGATGAGGAGCCATCGGCTGAGCTCGAGCGACAACACGAGATCATCGTTCAGGCGCCAGAATTCTGATGCAATTTGTTCGACGCGAGAGAAGTCGTAATGTGCGTTGGCCCAACTGATCCAGGGGTAGACTGGTTGGGCAGTAGCATTGAGGTAGACGACATAGGCACCCATAGGAACCGTGCATAACATCTCAATACCAGCAAGACCCATGAGACGGAAGTAACGACTGGAACTCAGGTTCTTGTTTACAGAAAGGAACTCCATGAACTGGGCCCTACGCTGGGCTAGTTCGACAATAGTGCGGACTGCAATACAAAATGATCAGCGTCGGGATAGGCAAATATCAGAACAAACGTACCGCAATAGTAAGCGGAGATGCATCCAAGGATCAAGGGCCATGTAAATACCAATACAAATGCAGGAGGGGTGTTAAAAGTGGCAGGATAACAGCCAATTTCCTCAAAAATATTGAACCGATGTCCTTGTACGATATATTCTGGAGTATTCTGTCAATGGCAGTACGACTCCATTCGACAAACGAACGTACGCAGAATCATCTCCAAGACGGGGATACCAGCACCAATAGCCAGATCGGTCATGATGTCGCGTCTCTTCTGCGCCCTTGTCTTTGTGACCGAGGAAACTGATGCGATGTGGTAGAGACGACGGTTGATGCAAAGCGAACAAGCGGGGATGGCAACGGAGCTCCCGATCATGAATTTCGCGGCTACGAAATAAACATGAGTCTTGGCAGCGAGAACAAGAGGAAAATTCTGACAGATATCACACCACACGGGAGCCCAGTTAATCACATTCGCCCTCCAAACGATGGAGTTAATGAACTGGATTAGACACGATAGACCGGTCCAGATCATGTAAAGACAAGTTCCAGTGTTCCATGCTAAAGCATTGGTCAGGTCTTGAACGCCTCAAAGATAATATATAATGACTGACCTTCCAAATGCCAGGGAAGCGGAATAATGCAACACAAGAATCCGAGGAAAGCAAACATAGAGAACACCCAGTCCGGTGAGTTGAACATCTTAACAACGCAGTTGCTGACGCGCGACGTGAAGACAGGGGCGACTTGTTCGGAGGACACTAGCTATCCTGTGATGGGGCTGAGCAGAGGGAACGTGAAGCTAGTATTCATAGCCTTGGGAAGCCAAGCTATTAAAGCCTTCGAGAGCACAATCCGCCTTGTCGTCTAATTTGGACATCCCCTTGTGTCCGGGTGTAATAAAATTTGTTCAAACTTTGAACACTTTGCAAATATCGGCATTGCCTTTTTGACCCACAAACTGATGTCTATATATGAACATATGTTTGTTTACCGAAAAGGTAAAGCGAGGAAGCGCGAGGGAAGTGCGCTCAAATGGCGCACCGAAGGGCTTCGATGACAGAGTACGGCATGATCCGACGTCCCATGATCATTAGATATCAGAAAATCGACTGATAACATAGTCAGAGCGTCCCGGAATGGAAGTTGATACACATGTAATCGTGGTCCATTAGCATTGTGCGATTAAATAGGACTGGTCAATGATAATCAGATCCACTGGCGAATTCTGCACTCACTAACATCCTTGTTCTCATTCAAAAATAAGTGGTAAGTACCATGAGGCTTGAACTTTGCGGGAACTTTGCCATTCTACATCTGAAATGTAGAATACAAAGTGTTACCAAGGAGTAGGGTTGAGTTGCGCTGAACGCCGCCGGACAATCAAGCCCGCCGCAGCAACTTCAAGGATTGACAGCAATTATGCAGCACGGATGGTGTGGGTTCGCAAGCAAAAGGATTCCTAAACGACGGCCCTCATGAACGCTATAAGAGAGTCTGTAACAATAGCGATAATCCAAAAGCGACGGACAATAAGAGCGGTAGTTGCCGTAATCGAGCGACTCGGAGAATTGCCTTTTCAGTATGTTTTCTGCGTTTCCCATCAGCATGCTTCCCCTGGTCCATGTCGCTATGTAGACGAATGAAGACAGTTTACTACCCGGCGTTACTTCAAGATTGAGAATTCAAAATCTTTAATATCTCGACGACAAAACTGTCATAAGCACAGCGTTGGTTACATTGAAACGGGCCCTCAAGTTACTGTGACACCACAACAAAGAATCCATACAATTGAAAGCAGGGAGAGTAACGACAAATACATCATAAAAAGTCGGCAACATATTGCGTTTGATACTACCCGACATAGGGGCAATGAGGTCGCCGGGATAATAGATGAGATATGTAAGAAAAAAAACGGCCAGTCAACATTCCGATACACGTTGTTATTGATACAGACTATTAGTGAACCTAAAGCACACCAACACAACAGAGAAAGTCATACAAATATTTGAAGGCGAAGAAAATAACAACAAATGCTTCAGGACTCGGGAACATGCAAGCAAAAAGTCAACGACATATTCTGTCCGACACAAGGTCAATGACCGCGAAGGACAACGGAAGGGATATACGAGAAAAGAAAATTGACAGCTCAATATGCTCCTTGGACTTCCCTGACCACTGTCATGTAGACAGCGTTACGATTCTTCGGATTCCTCGAGTAATTGTGCGGCACTGCAGACTCATAAAACGGCGAACCTTCTATGTGGATAAAGTTCATGCTGTGGGGCCTTGCTGGGCGTGGTCGAACAATGACTGTCGATGGGGGTTCTGGCCACTGCGTCGAAGGTAAAAACAGTTGTTGCGGGTCAAAATTTGATTGGAGAGAATTGTGTGACGACGAGATGACAGAGTAGATGGAAGGTGAATCTAGAGGAAGGAGCGCGGGATCAAGGAATTCAGGATCTTCTTCCAATCGTTTCGCATGTGTAAGGTCGAGTGATGGGGGCCGCAAGGGGGCAGGCGAAGGCGGAAGAGGTTTATCACATGGATAGCCATGATAAGTGCATGCTGTGATAGATTGAGAGGTGGTATTCTTGAACTCGAGGACGGTCAGAGACGGAACCGGTGTCAAGTCGCTGATGAGACGCATTCAGGAAAAACCTGCTAGTGTTACAAAGGAACGTACCCTTCTGCCATAGATGTACCTTTGAGTTCAGCGATACAGGTAGATCGTCTCTGAAAAAAGCTGAGAACCTTGCGCATCACCTGTACAGCCTCACGCAATCGACTGCGCCCCTCCCCTCCAAGCACAAACAATCCGATGAAGAAGAACGATTGGGCGACCATGATCGCCCATTCAGTGATGAGCATCGCAGTGATTGATTTAGGTGTCGCAGCGGAGCTGAACGACAAGACCTCCGTCAAATCTCGGGTGAAGTCCGCCCACGGAGCCAGCCCTGAGCTTAGATTAAACGACATGGCTACTACAGTCGCGGCAATAGTGCAGATGACTTCTGAAACGGCCATACTGACGAGCCGAATGTAGGCTCCAGAAGTGAGCGAGGAAGATGGACGTGTCCTCGAAAATTGGACGCCATGAAGGAGAAAGTGACGCCAAGTAATGCCTGCAGAGGCTCAGCTTCGTAAGGATACGAACCGTAGTGAAGTCACTTGCCACAAAAAATTATAGTAAGAAAAGAAAGTGCAAGCGGCGGTATCCAGACCACGAACAAAGCCACCACAGTGGGATATATCGCCGAGCGACATCCAAAATTTTCATACACATCAAAACGTCGAGGTTGAACAATTATATCTATCGACGATGTCAATAAACATTGTGGGGAAACCCGTGGCAGGTACGCACGCAATGCTGCATATACTAATGGAACTCCGAAACACATTAAACATTCAAGTAAGATACGGCGTCGCTTTGTTACAGAGGCGGATGCCTGACAGAAAGACGCCATCCGTTCCAGGTGAATACAAATGCAGAGGCACGCCGCAGGTATCGCTACATTTACAGCTGTTACCAGCGCTGAAGCTACAGGAATTATGAGCTCTCGAATGGAATCGATATCAAAACACTCACTAATGTCACACCAGAATAAAAATGGGATTTGGTAGGCGCCAGTCCACTGGAGGGCATCTATAGCATTGATCGTGTTTACAACAAAGAGCCAAATTCCAATAGACATTGCAGCAATGTTGCCAGCCCGACAATACCAAGGCAATGGAAAGAGAACAAGTGCCGCGGAAATGAACGAAAGTATTGGTATCTCTGTTTGCATTTCAATAATGAAAGAAATCTGGGGAGACAAAAAGGGCATACAGATCTCTGTGATGGCCTGCTGCATTTCTTTTAATCAGCGAGCTGCGCCTTTGACAGCAGTATGGGATTAAGTACAAGGACACGATGCCACAAAATCTGTATACTTGGCTTTTCTAGATCTGATAAGCTCTCGGCCGAAGAAAGTACAAGGACACATACCATGGCATACTTCACCGAGGAACACCCATATGATAGGGGATAATTACAATCAGAAACATCAAGCAAATGCCCCGATAAGGCATGTTCTAAAGCTTTAAGCTTAGAAGACCGTGTGATTTTTGTACGAGGGAAGCTGTACAGGTAACGGTATAGAAGAATAAGAAAATGAATCTCACCTGGTACAGACGTCTGTGGTAAATTATAGAGCAGCCTAAACTTCATGGGAGATACGACAAAAGTCTGCTTACAACGGGATATTGATACAAAATTCGACGCACGAGCGTACAGTACGGTTATTCCTGGATACCATAATAATTATGAGGCAAAATGGATCACCCTCGGCATATCAATGCGGGGATAAAATGCGAGAAAACGTGGGAACAAGTCCATGCAATGCTAATAGAACAATTGTTGTGAAAAATGGGCCTTGAGCGGTAACACTGTTTAAAGAGAGGAATTGGGCGCGTTGGGCGCATATATGCGTCCCATGAGAAGATACGCCACTACCCGACGGACAGGTAGGGTTGCAAGATCGCCGATGCGCAGGGCGAATTTTAAACCTGGAATACGGAGGTAGGGAAAGCGATATGGAGCTCTCTTGGGTGTGAAAGTGGCGCCTTCTGGTATCGTCTCAAGCTTAGTGCCAGTACGGGAACGACCGATTTTGGGGGAAGGACGAGGAGATGGTGGGTGTTTGTCTCGGCGAGAGCTGCGTGCCCACTCAGGAAAGACAAGTCCAAGTGGTTCAACCAAGGTTGCGTGGAATGCGGAAGCAAGATTATAAGATAAAGCCGAACCGTGCACTGAAATCTCCTTCCTTTCCAGTAACGCTTGCATGTTCTGATCCAACGTCGCGAGTTTTGATTCCTGCGCCGAGTAGAAAGCATCATTCTTCCTCTCCTGTTTCCGTAAGCATTTCTCTATCCCCTCGACGGCTCCCTCCACGTGGTCAAAAACGTCTTCGGTAAGAACTTTCACGGTGTCGTTACATTTATTCAGCTGAGTCTCTAATTCGGCGACGCGCGCAATTAGAACTTCAATCTGCGAGTGCGTGTCTGGTGAGCTGGCTGGAGGGTAGTGAACGACAGTATGCAAATCTTGTGTGCGTTGATGGAGACGTTCTACCGCGTGTTTCCAAGGTCGAATACCGGTGGCGAGAATGAAGAGGGAGGTACTGAACCATGATATAGTCTCCGGACCGGCCACAGATATGATGACGATACGAAGGATTGCGACTCCGAGTAACGGCGATAATACAGTGAGGAACAGGTAGAAAAACTCGAGCTTGCGTAACTCTGATGAAGCAACTTCATGATATGGATCTTGCTCAGATGTTTGACGAGGTGGGAAATCAGGGGAACGACGTCTGGGTCTCGAGAGATGATAGAGGCTCCACGGTACTGTGTATACTTATATTTTCTGTTTCAGAATGAAAACAAGGCACTTACCTTCGATAATTTGGTGCAAATAGAATATCAAGAGAAGGATGAGAAGGAAATTCTTGACGTGATCTCCTCCTGTCAACCAATTTCCGATGGGCGAAACTAGCGCAAGTATGACCGAAAGGTCAAATTCATACCACCCCTTACTACTCTCGGGTTCAACACCTGAGGACCTTTCCGAGCTCCCATTCTCCTCACGCGGAGGAGTGGCCGAAGGGAATCGGGCAGAAGTTCTAACCGATGGGGAGGGCGTGTCGGAGCCGGAAACATGACTAGATTCACTCTCTGACTCCTGATCAAGCGGGGAAGACAGAGCTCTTGTGTCAAGAAATGATCGTTTGACCTCCGGATAGTGGTCCATGGTTTCGTGACTGAAGTTGAGCGATAGGCTTGATCACACCGAAAGAATGAACCGTCCCAACCGCGAGATATGCAGATGAGTTTTTCGTCGCCTGCTGCCGAGTGCAAGAGAAAGTGTGGTACGGTCGCGTGAGCGGGGAGGTGGGGGAGCCCATAGGATTATATAATCAAGAATGACATTCAATTTGCATTTATGTCACTTGATGTAAATGCAAATTGCCGAACTGCCGTTCAGCTTCAACGTAAGATTTATCGAGAGCATCGAGAGCATCGGAGCTCATGCGATTTGAGATAGTAGATACACCCCTGTCATTATCCGGATTCATAGACTTTCAAATGATACACCCACAAGTCAACAGGTGATACATTTTTGGCAGGAAAACGTTGGCAATGAGTCACCGTCCATCACATTTTATCCTGCAAGAAAGCGCAAGTGGGCCAAATTCATACCACCCCTTGCTACACTGAGATCAACACTGGAGACCTCTCTGAGCTCCCATTCTCTTCGAGCGGAGGAGTGAACGAAGGGAACCGGGCAGAAGGTTTGACAGACGGAGAGGGAAATCTCGCTAGGATCAATCTCTAATTCATGATCAAGCGGGATGATGAAGTCCTTGTGTTAAGAAATGGTCGTTTAATTAACCTCTGGATAGTGGTCCATGGCTTTGTGACTACAGTTGGGCGTGGAAGCTTAATCGTGATCGAAGAGATAAGCCGTCCGGGGGGCAAGATATATGGATGAGTCGGTTGTCGCCTGCTGCCAGCCTCGCGCAAGTGTTGGTCAGTAAGTACTTAGCAACATACGATAGATCAAGCGGGAGTAAGTCCCCCGCGAACAGGGCTCATAGATGTCCTACATAGGGTCTTCGACCCCGAAGGACAATAAAATCGATATTAATAAAAAAGTACTTAGCAGATCGGCGGCTCGAGAGTCTTGGGGCTAGTACCGGGTATCCCCGACATGATTGGATAGACGATGACACATCGAGAAAGGAGAGCAGACTCGCTTGCGAGTGACGTAGCAGATGGTTCCAATGTATTCTGGAAACTCGATAAAAGTCTGAAGACCAGCCGCTTGAATTACTTGTAGAGCAGACCCTGCAAGCACGAGAGTGGCCGTGAAATTTCTGAGAACATGCCATCCTTCAAGCTTCAAGCACTCGCAGAATGCGAACAAACTATGATTGAAATGATGTACAAATGAGCGTGTTGTTGTGACATGAAAAGTAAGCAAATGATTGTGTACTACAGATCAGGATAATTGAATGAATGTGGAAAGTGAGACGCGTAAAGAGTGTACATCATGTCCATGACATGAACTATTAGGAAACGTAGCATGTATCAAACGAAGAGGCTAGGCGCTGGCCTCAGCAGTCGCAATATACGAGGTTAGATCGGAAGTGCTACACCATTTGGTGAACATCTGGAGAGTGATGACGAGTCGGGGAGATATCAAGAACATAAGAAAAACCAGGGTGAGTTGGAGGTGCGTCAAGCGTTCGGAAATCCTGCATAGATCCATACGCTCGTGCATAAGAGGCAGGTGCGGGAAATTTAGAAGCTTGCTTGTTATGGGGAAATGGGTGATAGTCGTCGATCTTGTCGTCGAACCTAGTTCGAGACGCGGGCATCCTCGGTAGTGATGGCAAAACGGCACGAGGACACCTGACAATAATCAGACAAGGAATCAATGTTGAAAACAGATACATACTTCGCGGGTGAAACAGAGCCTAGAGTGGTTTGTTCGATCCTTTGCTTGAGGACTTTTCGGCGGATCCACACTATGCATGCAGTGTATTCATTCACAGCGTCTTTGCCGAAAGCAAAGAACGCCACGAAAATGAAGGTGGAGGTGGGAACAATCCACCATATGATATAAAAGTTAGTGAGAACGATCTGCGGTGTGAAGGCAGTGGCATATAGGTCGATGCGTGAGAAGTTCGAATGCACATCATCCCAGTTCGTCCACGGGCGCATGTCCACTGTGCTGAACCAGAGGGTGTAGGACGTGACCGCGATGTTCCAGATCATTTCTACGACTGCCATAAGCATTAAACGGAGGTAGCGAGAAGTTGTCAAGCCATTCCGAGACGTATCAAGGTGATGTGCGAATGTAAACCGACGTCGCATGAAATGGACGAAAGAAGCACCTGAAATAAGTTAGTGAAGAAAAATCAACAAGGAAAAAAAACTCACATGCAAAACCAAGAGCAATCGTGGATAACAGAAGTGGAGGCACCCATATGAGAAAGATGGCAGGGATTGAGACGTATGTTGTTGGACGACAACCGTACTCCTCGATAATATCGAATCGATGACCTTGCACAATATAATCTAGCAAAATGGTTAGCATGGCACAACGTCTAAAAAAACTGCTCATACGAAGTCCCATGAAACACATTGGCAGTCCAAAACACATGAATAGTTCGAAAAGCTGGCGGACACGTTTGTCGCTCAACGGACTTTTGGCCCGATGTACCGACGCGACATGCTCTAGATGGATGCAGATGCACAGGCAGGCGGATGGGAGGGCAAATGTAGATCCAATAATGATTTTACTGGCTCGAAGGGGGTTAGCAAGGGAATTCACCATCAGGATTGAACGTACTAATGTCACACCACACTGGGATGACGATGTTTACATTGTTAGCCCAGATCATGGCATCGACACCATACACGACATTGAGAATGAAAAGCCAGGCAATGATAGAGAGAGTTGCGACATTTTGGGCTCGCCAATGCCATGGCAGAGTGAGGAGAAGTGATAGAGCTGCGAGGAACGCGACTGGTGGAAACTCCGGGTGCATGATGAGAGTGAAAGGTACGATAACAATGTCTCATCAAACGAGACACCAAGACGTTTATGAGGCCTTGAAATGTGGATCATAATGTGTAATCTGATTCCACTATATCACTATTGAACAATGGCAAAGGAGTTCAATGTGGATCGAGACACAATGTGGATGACCGAATATGGTAATTCTCATTCTTGAGTCCGAAAATGAATACACTACACCCGGCGTGGCACAATTTGCAACTCTACCGCGGTCAATTTATGATTGCAAACCCTGAGTCTTTCCGGAAGAAGGATCACCATAATTCACAAACAATTTCACCATCAGGTCCGCCGGTAAACCTGATGACACAGTCTCTGGAGGAGACCCACTTATCATTTGATCCGATTGTGTGCTGCTTGGGCGGTGGTGCAGCAAACGCAGGTACTTAGCATAGGATAGCACTTTTGCATAACACATTACTCCACAACTCTCCGGACATGAATATGTTGAGATTGCTCCTCCCTCACTAAGCGCCTTGAAATCGATTGTATCTAATGGAAGCAGTGTGGTCCGTCCGCTTGCGTGCAATCCCATTTATATATTGTCGCTCATGGGCGACACCTACCATTCCTTTCAAGGAAAATGTTAATGATGAATACGGAATAGAAATCCAGAAAATTTGTAAGAGAACCACAAGGTTGAACGTTGAGGGGTGCCCATGAGGGACGATGTAGCACCAATGTGAACATATAGGACCGTACCGATAGTCCAGAGGATCGCGAAGGGGCAATGGAAAATGTAGCAGGCATAGCATTAGTACGTTTCATAGTACTGCTCATACAAAGTCCGATGAAAACCATAGTCCAAGACTCCAAGGTGTATTGATAGTTCGAAGAGCTGGCGGTTGCGTTAGTCGTGCTGCGTAGTAATCTATCAAATTGGACTGATACACTTGAGTGAGCGCCAATGCAGACCCTGCGATGGCGCTGCTGATTCGAAGGTCATCAGCCACAAGGGCACTTCGAGATTGAACTCACTGATATTGCACCACACCAAGATGGCAATGTTCACATTGTTAGCCAAACACAGTAACTTCGATATCGTGCACAACATTCAGGACAACTTTAAAAAAGTAAGGCCATGACAAGGAGAGTTGCGATATTTTGGGTTCGTCAATGCCACAGCAGCTCGAGGGAGCAGCAGCAGCGACATAATTGCGAGGAACGCAACTGGCGAAACTCGTGTGAGTAAAAAGCGTGATGACAATATCCCACCAAAGGAGACACTAAGAACGTCTATGAGCTCATCATATTAAAGGGCGGACAAGCAAGAGTTCAACTTGAATGATCGCAAATTGATGACCGAATATGGTAATTTTCTAACCCAGCCGCTGAGCTGACCACAAGTGACCACAGTACGCTCATTGTTTGTTACTCCGCGACATCTTCTACTCCACAATTGCAGAGTAAATATCATTGTTCCCCAACATGGTATAAAGGAAGACAAAGCTTGGTCACCATGACTGCCAATTTTCTGCCCTTTGTAATAACTTGCGCCTAGCACCCAGGCTAGTAACCTTTGTCGCGCCACTCAGCGCCACCTCACCGACATTAATATTGACGTTGGCCTTGCAAGCCTTCTCGCGCCACCCATTTATGCGCTCACAAACAATTCCGCCGTCGGGTCTGCCGTCAAACCCGGTGACAGACTCATTCGACGTTCTCGAGTCCTTATCCTTTCCTGAATCTCTCACCTCCCATCCCGCTGAATCAGTCCCTTTGGAATTTGAACACGCCTACGAAACCAGCAACACTAGCTTCTATTGTACCATTGCATGAAGCATGTGTCACAGATATCGGCGCCTGTACTGTTTCGAAAACGATCAGTGATGTACGCTCGCCTTCATTTTCGCTCGTTCGTCAGGCTGATAGATCGACGTACAGCTTATGACTTTAAGTCTTGCTTCGTTCGCAAGAGACGAATGGGATCTATCTATTTACTTTCCGAGGCTTTGCTTTATTTGCTTCATTTGTCATTCGTTCACAGACACCGCTTCGTGGCCACTATTACCCCAATTTCGATCTTCTCTCGTGGCCTCCTTTTTCTGCACCCACTGACCTTCCCAAAATTCCCTCTTATCTTCGTCGACTTTTCACAAGTCCTGGCACTATTTTTTTTCGTCTTGCACGTATGTTGACATACATACAGACGACTCGACTCATTTCGTAGTCATTTACACTCCTTAATCATCACGGTCACTTTACATCTACGTACGCGACACCGTCGAGCAAATAGCTATGGGGTGAGATTCACTCTCTAAGTTATGTCATGTACTAGACTCGTGACAAGTCCTTGCCACGAGGCAAGCGGGCCGCATAGTGAGAACTAGTCACCAGTCTAGTCATGTACATCTGTTGGGTATTCGTCCAGACATACTACGTTACGCGTATATACATTCAATATGACTATGCAACAACACCATCACATTTTCCGACAGTCGTGACTTGCTTTCAACGGGTGTGAAGGTCAAATTCCGAGCCCTCACGCCGAAGGCCTTCAGTTTTTATGTATATTTTAAAGGCGTTTATGACGAGCAAGAGGGTCACGAGGAGTCTAGAACGACAAAGACAAGATCTCAGTTGTCTCGAACGAAAACTCCTATAACGGTGCGTCTACCTAGAACGACAAAGACAAGCTATAACTAACATTAGACGCGTTGTAAACTCTAGGGACTTGTTGGCACGTACATCTCAGTTGTCTCGAACGAAAACTGAGATGCACCTGCGGTACTGCTGGTAATCTTATAGTAAGTTGGTCAGGTACTGGAACATATGAATGAGAGACTGAAAATAAACTAGGACGCGAGCCGACGTCATACGTCGCTCGTCTTCGTCCGTTTTGGCGCGCGCTCGAACCATTCTCCCCTTATCACTCGGATCCTTCGGACTCTCTCGACTCGGATCTCCCCCTGGCCTCGGATCTCTCGGTCTCGTACTCCAACACTCCCCCTCGAGCGCAAGCCACGCTCATCATCGTTCGCAACTTCTGGAGTCGCGGTCTCGGCAGGGCCTTTGTAAAGGCATCGGCGATGTTGTCCTCGGAGGGGCAGTAGAATATCTTGAATGTGCCGTTCTTGATGTGGGAGCGGACGAAATGGTATCGAAGGTCTATGTGTTTGGTGCGTGATTGGAACTTGCCGTTGGACGCTAATGCGATGGCAGCCTGGTTGTCGCAGAACACGGGGATAGGATTGGGGACGGGGTCGTATAGCTCCCTGAGGAGCAACCTAAGGTAAAGTAATTCGCGTATCACACTGGTCAGGGCGATATACTCAGCCTCTGCCGTGGATAGCGCGATCAGTGGTTGCTTCCGGGCACTCCATGCAACGGGACCTCCGTTCAAAAGGACTACGTACCCGGACATAGAGTGCCGGTGGGGTTGTGATGCCCAGTCCGCATCCACGAAGGCTTCAAGACCTCCGTCCGTCGAACCGAGCGTTAGCTCGAAGTCTCCCGTGCCCTTAAGGTAGCGTAGTGCCCTCTTGGTGGCCTCCCAGTGAGGCCTACCAGGATTGCGCATGAATTGCGACAATGTCGCGACAGGGAATGCTATGTCCGGCCTGGTGCTAGTGGCTGCATACATCAGCGAGCCAATGGCTCGCTGATACGGTACATCGCGCATGGCCTGGATCTCCTGCACCGTGGCAGGTCCCTGGTCAACGGACAAGGTGAGTGTAGGTTCCATCGGCGTCTGTGCACTCTTAGCGTCTCCCATGTAGAAGCGCTCGACGATCGTGTCCACATAGGCTTTCTGGGAGAGTGTCAAGGTACGTGCGCCACGGTCTCGCGTTACCTTTAGCCCTAACAGCCAGTTTAGCTCGCCCAGGTCTGTGATTTCGAAGAATTTACGGAGCTGGGACTTGAAGCAGGTGATGTGGGAGGCCCAGTTGGCAGTAACGGCCATGTCGTCCACTGAGACGGTGATGACGACGTGCTCGTCCGGTGCGCGTCTGTAGTAGACTGCCTGGTCCACCTTGGACCGGGCGAAACCTATCTTCGCAAAAACTCCTGCTAACTCCTCAGCCCACTCAAAACCGGCCTGCTTCAAACCAGGTAAGCTCCTTCGCAGCCGCAACACTTTTCCTCGCTGACTCTCCGTGAGGTAGCCGGGTGGCGCGCGCATGTAAATCTCCTCCTGGATACTCGCATAGAGGTACGCACTTTTTATGTCGACTTGGTGGATTTCCCAGTCGTTCTGAGCCGCCATCGTCAATACAGTGCGTATGGTGCTCATGTTGGCTGTGGGCGCGAACGTGTCGAAGTAGTCGACACCGAACTGCTGCTTCTGGCCGTTGGCAACGAGTCGTGCCCGCAGTTTGAGTTTTTCACCGTCGGGTCCACGTTTCGTGGCCAACACGAAATGGCAGGGGATGAGGTTAGCGCCGCGAGGTAAGTCTACTACTTCCCACGTCCCCAACTTCTCAAGCTGACTTATCTCGTAATCAACAGCTTCCTGCCACTCTACTCCATCTGGTCCGTTTAACGCCTGTTGCAAGGTGGGCTCTGGTTGGGCGACTGCCAAGGCAAGGTGAAGGTGAGTTTCTTCATCCAATAAATCTACCTCTGACGCTTCCAACAGGTTCTCCATCGCTATGGCCGCTGCATTGCTGCCTTCGTTCAGGCTAGCATAGTAGCCCGGAGGAGGTCTGGCCCTCGTCGTCCTTGGAGGAGTAGATGGTTGAGGTTGCTGCTCGGTAGATGGTTGAGGTTGCTGAGGAGTAGATGGTTGAGGTTGCTGGGCGGTAGATGGTTGAGGTTGCTGTTGCGTGGTAGTGGTGATGGGCTGGACGCTATGAGGTGAGTTATTATTACCGTTGCCGCTGTTATGTTCGTTAACAGCAGTAGGCTCCCCCTCGTCCAGTGCATCCACCAGGATCTCTGCCGGTGCAAAGGTGAGGTTCCTCTCCACCGATACACGGTGTTTCCCCGGCCAGTACACTCTATAACCCTTGCTTTCAGCGTCTACCCCCACAAAGATTGCCTCCTCTGCCTTCGGCTCCAACTTCCCAGCATCCAGCACATGGACGAAGACTTTCGCCCCGAACTCATGGGCTCGCGACAAGTCCGGCTTGGACTTGCGTACGAGCTCGTATGGCGTAGTGCCGGGGGTCGACCTTGATGGTAAGCGGTTTTTCAACCAAGTTGCATAGTTGACCGCCTCTGCCCACAGGTACTTAGGGAGATCCCTCCCTATCAGCATGGCCCTAGCATGTTCAACGAGGGTCCGGTTCAGGCGTTCGGCCACGCCATTCTGCTGAGGTGAGTCGTGGACGGTTAACTGACGCTCGATACCCTGCTGACGGAGGTACAGGTCGAACTCGGCGCTGAGATATTCTCCCCCTCTGTCCGAACGGACCTTGTGCAGCTTAACTCCCGGCATCTGACGTGCCAACCAGGCTTCATAGGCCTTAAACGCTGTAAGTGCCTCGCTCTTCAATTTGAGGAACTGAACTTTAGTCTGCCGGCTGTAGTCGTCCGTGAACGTGACGTAGTACAGGCACCCGGCGATGCTTGCCGTTTGGGCAGGGCCCCATAGATCAGTGTGCACGAGCTCACCATAGGTAAGTGCGCGGCTCGTGCTTTCCTCTGGGAAGGGCTTCCTCGTTGACTTAGCTTGCACACAGGCTTCGCAAAATTCGGCTTTCGATGCGTCATCCAGTTCTAGGCCGGTGACTAGGCCCTTCCGGATTGCATCAGCGGCTGCAGTCTGGGACACGTGGCCCAGTACTTTGTGGGCGCTGCTGACGGTAAGCTTCCCTTTTGCAATGTTGGCATGATGCTGACGTTGTTGTCCTCCTGCGACACTATACAGGCCTTCAACCTGGGGGATCTCTGCAATGACCTTCCGGTCTGGCCCTTTCGACAGGAGCTTGCACATCCTGCCCTCGAACAGCACGGCTAGGCCAGCCGCTGCGATACGATTCGTGGAAATTAGCGTAAAGGCCATTTTCGGTGCGTAGAGTGCGTTTTTTAATGTGACCTTTGTGCGTTTCTCACCGAGCGGTAGCTCCAGGTGCACATCTCCACGGCCAATCGCACTCAAGCTCGAACCGTCGGCTGTGCGAACGTCTTGGGGAGGGATGCTCACGAAGTTCGTGAACTTCGCCCTATCAGGGCAAAAATGAGAGGTCGCGCCCGAATCTACGATTGCGCCTCGTTTCTCGACAGGTACGTTCAGCTCGCCTGCCACGCTCGCCAAATCTGACGTAACGAAGGCGTACTGGTCGTCGTGGGCTTCTGGCTGTGTGGCCGAGTTAGCAGCCTGCTTGGGTGCTTTCTCGGCCTTCCTTTTCTGCTGGTTAGGGCCTTGCCCTTCCTTACCACCCCCCGGACGCCAGCAGTCCGTTTTATAGTGGCCCTTCCTGTCGCAATTGAAACAGGTGACCTCCGGATTCGTTTTGGGGGTGCCGGCTGATGCTCTGCCCTTCCCCTTAGCTTCTCTAGCAGATAGGGCGGAGCCTGAAGCTCCCTTCTTGTTGGGACGGCGTTCGGTGAGTAGGCGATGCTCGTACTCTTCTGTGATGATGCTGATTAACTCGTAGGAGGTGAGGGGACTCTTAGTTATCCTAGCTGCTGCGCTGATGGACGATAGGAGGGGCCGGTACGACTCCGGGAGCGAGCCTAGAATAATGGCGTGGAAGTCGTTATCGACGATAGCCGCGCCCATTCCTGCCAGCGACTCGCGGAGCCTTATGAGCTCTGCAAAATGGCCCTTGATGTCGCCTCCTTCCTCACAGTGTGTCTCTTGCAACCGACGCCGTAAGTCTATTTGCACGAGTTCAGTCTTACCCTCGTGAATCTGACAAATCTCATTCCAGATCTCGGATGCCTCCCCAAGCTTCTGGACGCGCAGTAACAGCCGATCGGTGATTGTGCTGAATATCTGCTGCTTTACGAGTGAGTTTTTCTGGTGGTACTCGTCGATCTTCTTATCAAGCTCGTCTATTTCAGTCTGCGTCGGCGTCGAACCGTCAGGCTTCTTTACGGCCTTGGTGTTCGGATCGATGACGAAGGGAATAGGTTCGCAGACGCGTCCATCGGTATATCGCATCAAACCTCGGGCTCCAATAGCCGTTAGCGTTCGTTCTTTGTAAGTAATCCAATTTGAGCCGTCTTCTGCGAGCTTCGGGATATTGAACAGGCTGGAGTTTGTACCGGGGAGCGTAGGTTCCATGATGGAGGCAGGGCTCATAACCTAAAGGCGTTTATGACGAGCAAGAGGGTCACGAGGAGTCTAGAACGACAAAGACAAGATCTCAGTTGTCTCGAACGAAAACTCCTATAACGGTGCGTCTACCTAGAACGACAAAGACAAGCTATAACTAACATTAGACGCATTGTAAACTCTAGGGACTTGTTGGCACGTACATCTCAGTTGTCTCGAACGAAAACTGAGATGCACCTGCGGTACTGCTGGTAATCTTATAGTAAGTTGGTCAGGTACTGGAACATATGAATGAGAGACTGAAAATAAACTAGGACGCGAGCCGACGTCATACGTCGCTCGTCTTCGTCCGTTTTGGCGCGCGCTCGAACCATTCTCCCCTTATCACTCGGATCCTTCGGACTCTCTCGACTCGGATCTCCCCCTGGCCTCGGATCTCTCGGTCTCGTACTCCAACATATTTGAGAGTGAACAGGCCTCGAATCGGTTTACGTTTGAGATGATGCATCAAGAATCATGATGAAGTTCAGGGTATCGTAACGTGGTGTCAAATGACAGCAATATGAAAGTAAGAGCATTGAATGATCGCTATGACGTCCGTATACGTAAGAATGATATCGATGACAGTTAGAACCACGATCTTCAGTCTGCAGAGAAGACCATAGAAGACAAATCAGTAATTAAGGCTATCATACTGCTACATAGGAAAGTAGTCAGGCACGCGAATACCGAAAGAGTGGTCGATCTCGCATTACTTGTATAATATTCGCGGAGTCAAAATATCGCCATTGTGAATGCACGTGACGTCAATGTCGAGACTCCACATCCCACTTGTTCGCCTGAAGCGGAGATCCACAATCTTTCATTGTTATATAACAGTATGTCTCTGCGACGAAAATTCACCTTGCATCCCTCACATCATGTTCGTCCAATTACCAGCAACTGCTTTTATCTGTGCCACCCTTGTACTAGTTCCCATTCCATGGCACTGGCGCGCTGGTAACATCTCAACCATCGCCATCAGTTTGTGGCTCTTCGTCGGCAACATCATCTACGGTATAAATTCCATCATCTGGGGAAATACTGTTCAAAATATTGCTCCTGTATGGTGTGATATCAGTAAGCTGCTCGCCGCCTGTATTATTTTTTTGCTCATCCTTCTACAGCGACCAAGCTTGAAGTTGGCAGCACGGTAGCGCTACCTGCTGCCATGTTCAGCCTTTGCATGCATCTTGAACGTGTAGCCGCCATTCGAGACCTCAGCCTGACGCACTCTAAAAAGCGTTGTCGCCAGATAGTGGAGTCTGCTTTGTGCTTCGGAGTTCCTCTCATATACATGGCCTTGCGTGCGTCCCGTGCCTTTCATATCATTGTCTTACCTAACATATCACAGAATACATTGTCCAGGGACACAGATTTGATATCGTCGAAGGTTTTGGTTGTCGTCCGACAATCTATGTGTCTATTGCTTCTATATTCTTGATTTGGGTTCCGCCATTGGTTTTCTCTCTTGGCGCTGGCATATTCGCAGGTGAATATTTTTCTGCCTTACAGCACTATCCATTCTGACCTTACAAATGCCTAGCAACCGCCTTCTCGCACTTCTGGAAACGTCGGGCATTATTTTCCAAGCATCTCAAAAATACTGGTTCAGCACTCACCCCTAGTCGCTATTTTCGCCTTATGAGCATGGCAATCGTCGAGATGTTCTTTGGCTTGCTGGTGACTATACTCAACATGTGGTGGACCATGCGACCAGGCCTTCGTCCTTGGATTAGTTGGGAGAATGTGCATTCTGACTGGCTAGAAGTCGCTTATTTCCCCCTTGCCATTATCCCTCCTTCGGAATTAGCCTGGACATTCGCTCTTTGGTTCACGATACCGATTGCGTCCGTTTTCTTCTTCCTTTTCTTTGCGTTCGGCCGAGACGCAGTCAAAGAGTACGGTGCTACTTTTAGATGGATTCGGCGTCACGTCCTCCGGGTTCAAGATCGACCATCTCCAGGTCTCTACCCACTAATTACGGTAGCGAGGTATCTATTTTTTTTTGGTTATAGCTCCTCCCAGTCTGTTGACATATTTGATCAGACCATGCAACATGCCCCAGTCCTCGAACATCGATTTGTGCAACAAGAAAAAGGGAACCCCCACCGGAATACCTTATTCCACGTCTCCCTGCCATATCGACCTAGCCAGAGGCACTGGCCTGCTCAAGTCGGACTGTGCGCCGGCTCTCCCGTATACCAGCCCTCCAGCATCAAGTTATTTCAAATACCAAGAGCAATACTCTCGCGGAAGTGACCGTGATGGTCGCCCTTCGGGTATGGATGCAGTATAAGGACTTTTTGCATTCGTATTTTGGCTTTACTATCATTTGTATATCAGCCTTCTCTCCATTCGTTCGAACTTCGCACATGACGATACAATCACTGTCCCTACATTTTCCAAGTCCCTTCACTGTACCCGTATGATATACCTCATTTGACGAGGACTTTGCATTCGTTCGTTGGCTTTACTATCATTTGTGTATTCTCTCCATTCGTTCGTTCGCACCTGACGATACAATCACTGTCCCTACAATTTCCAAGTCCCTTCACTGTATACCCGTATGGTGTACCTCATTTGACGAAGACTTTGCATTCGCTCATTGGCTTTACTACCATTTGACACATTATTTATCTTCTATTCGCTTATTTGTTGTGGAGCTGGTCCATCTCGTGAGACCAGGGTTGATATTTGTCTTAGAAAATATAGAACCACCGACCATAGTCGATACAGACAAACTGCCAGTCTGCTTTCCGTCACTTGATTCTTGTGATGGCTACCGCGCGCCCATTAGTAGTGGTTTGCATGACTCATGAACCCATAATGCGAGACATGGAACGAAACGTTTGATTCGAATCATCAGAGGGAGATGGTACGTAATAAAATTAGAGAGCCGCGCGGGCTCTAAACCCAACTACACTACATTTCACAAGTCCCCTATCCTGTCTTACACCTGTTTTCCAGAATATGCGGGATCGAATCACAGTCAAGTCCACGATACAATCACGGAGGGGCAGGTGGGAGAAAACGCAAGTAAATCCGAAGTAAGAATGAGTGTGAACTCGTGTTCAAGGAGATGAAGTGGGGGCGGGATGGCTCCGATTTCCGGCACCGTGCTATTAATTAAAGTTTGCACCAACGTCCACTGCCGTAATATACTGTTGGCCCACTATCCCATCGTTGAATTCAAAAATGGTTTCCTATAAACCTACGGTGTCCGTCCTTTCACACAATTCAGCTCTACTCTTTCTCTACCATCATCATGACTGGGTTGAACTATCCTCTTTACCCCCTCTTCGCCTTCCTTGGCTTTGTAGTCGCGCTGATACCTCTTCCATGGCATCTACAAGCGTGGAATTCTGGAACGTGCTATTACATGATTTGGGCGGCACTCTCTTGCCTCAACCAGTTCATCAACTCCATCGTTTGGCATAACAATGCCATCAACTGGGCACCCATCTGGTGTGACATTTGTAAGTGATGTTGTGCCGTTTTTCCGCTGCTCGTTTCCTGAAACTCTGAAGCCATTCGAATAATGCTCGGTGCCTCAGTGGGCATTCCTGCTGCATCATTATGCATTAATCGTAGACTATATAACATTGCGAAAACCCACGCGGTCGTACTCACGGATGAAGGGGTACGAGTCAACATTAAGGGAGCCTCGGTTCCTTCGTTAATCTGGTTTTAGAAACGGCGAGCCGTCCTTATTGACACCCTAATTTGCGTACTTTTCCCTATGACAGTCGTTGCGCTTCGTGAGTGCACTGCTTTCATCCACAGCACGCATCCTACTGATCTTTTTACAGAATATGTCGTACAAGGCCACCGCTTTGATATTTACGAAGACATCGGCTGCCACCCTTTCATTTACAATACGCTACCAGCGTTTTTCTTGTCCGATAGCTGGCCTATAATTATTGGCCTTGTATCCTCGGTCTATAGTGGTACGCCTCTTCTTGGTGGTTTGCTGTCCGCGTTCTTACCGCCCGCAGGTCTTTCATTGAAGGCCTTTTACCTTCGCCATGCACAGTTCACCCATTTCCTGAAATCCAACAAGTCTCTTAGCGCTAGTCGCTACTTCCGTCTCATGGCACTCGCAATGACGGAAATAGTATGCACCATCCCCCTCGCGTCTTTTATTATATGGATCAACTCGGCAGCACAACCTGTAGAGCCCTGGATCAGCTGGGAAAATGTTCACTACGACTTTTCGCGTGTCATGCAATACCCATCTGCTCTGTGGACAACGAACTACCTCCTGGTTGTTGCCATCCAGCTCACGCGGTGGATTGTAGTCGTCTGTGCCTTCATATTCTTCGCTTTCTTTGGGTTTGCCGCAGAAGCGCGGAAGAACTACAGCATAGCTTTCTGGTGGGTAGCAAAGATATTCGGAATCTACCCACCAAAGCCGCAACAGCATATCAACTTAGCCAGGTAAGTAGCTTATCTTAAGCAAAATACACCTTCCTAATAAGCGTTTACAGGTTATACTGTGCTCCTCTTGGGCCTGCGATACTTCCATCAGCAGGCCTGTTGCCAGTTTATGTCGTCAAAGAACTCAAACAGACTAGTTCGTCCCCATTATCTTGGGAACATTCACAGAGCAAAAAGAAAGCCCTAGTCTGAGAAGCAACACCTGGGAGTGCCTTTTTCTCGTCTGCTATGCCGACGTTGATCTCAGAGCCCGGATGTATCGTATGATATAGGTGGGAGAATGACTCATTGAAATCGCTCATACTACAAGGAATCCAACCTCGTTAGCTGTTGCCATTGATTATATCTTGTACACATCCGTAAATGAATGAGACGTATTACATGTTTCTCGTACCGGTTTTGTCGGAATAGCCAGAGTTCGAACGGCTGAGATAAGTCAACGCGGAATGGTAGTCTGAGACTCTAAGGCTTGGCTTCGGCGGCTGTGTTTCAGCGGAGTTGCAATATCGATGTGCGCAATGCTCATCACCGTCGCGCCGCCCGTTGCTCCTCGAGTTCTACTCCTCCCGTCTTCCCGTCTGCTTCTGTACCCATCTCCTACCATTATATACATATTCCTTGTGCTGTTTTTTTGTACCAGTATTTCAATGGACAGTACCCTCCTACTTTCCAACACCTCCCGCTAATTTCTCCTACCTGCAGTCACATGCTACTGCTCTCCTCTTGCTCTCCTCTCCTCACATGCTCTTGTACCGTCTTACATGAGCCCTCCCATACTTTGTGACTGCCGCCCCCCTTGTGCATGATCTGCACTCTTGCACACCCGTGTCTTAAACATTTTGTACCCCGACGCCTCCCGCCCACTCATGGAAGCTCCCCGGTACTCCTGCACCTGTCTCTATCTTGGCATTCATGCTTCAATCATTCCATGCAAGCAGCAGCTCAAATTCGATGTATTTGTAGATTTCTCCATACCAAATATGACATCAAGCAGACAAAATTCATTGATATGATAAGACCGTACTACACCGCCCACCGCGATGAGCGCCCACCCATTTCAAGTTCATATCTATCTCTGTATATTCCCCGCTGTTTCTCTCTTGGCTAACTTCCCGCGACCACCTACTTTACCCATCATCCGTGCATATCCCTAGCGCACCTTCCGAGCTCATCGCCGTCGCGAAGTGTGTACCCAGAGAACTTGCATAGTGCAGGTGTATATGCCAACCTATCTCTAGAATAGACACGTACTTTATTGACGTGCACTCGTGTCAAGTGCTGATGCGCTATATTACCCAGGTGTGATATTGGCTCATAGCCTGAGGACCACAGGATGGACGGTGTGTGTGTTTTGTGCACGTGAGTATCACATACTTATCAAGGCTACTAGATTATTTTGATAAGTAGACTTTCCATCACGGCCATCGCCTGGAAAGACGTAGCACCTGTCTCACCTCACGAGGATATTGTGTGCTTCTTTGGTGTGTTATCGTCTTTCAATGTGTGACATGGTGTGAACCCGCTGATTTTGTAGATTCATATGGTCGTGGTTACTTGGATGCTCCTCAAGTAACTTATGATACCACCCTTTACATCACCCAAATCACGCTCTTTGTGCAACCCGTTAAACGGGAGTTGTCGAATTACGGTCTACTACGGCAAATTTATCTTCAGTCAATAAATGCCCGTTTCACTCAGTCGCCGACCCTCTTTACATCTAAGAGGTCAACCTCTCGCACCCTGATGTTCATGTTCCATCTCCACGCAGTATCACGCTCATCTACTGCGAGACAGGTAAAACAAAGATTTTACTTTTTTAGTGAGATTCATTGCAAAGATTGCATATGTAATGACTATAAACACCCGAAGCCTATCGCCAAAGCTCCAGACCGACCCTACATTTTGGCTCCAGATCTAAGTAGATTAACCCTCGGGTAGTCATTTCCTGGATTCATCAGCATTGTAATTTCTCTGCAGATGTCGGAATGTTCGAAAGCTTCCCACAACAAGCCAAATTTGCGACTGCGTTATGACCGTCATCCTGTGTTAGATACATCCAAACTCATTTACCATTTCTGCGTTCTGAATCTCTGTTCGACTGAAACGGGCTGAGTCATGGTCCAAAAAGTAGCCTTACCCTCCTACCTCTCCAGTCTGTGACAGTCTTCCGGATTGACCTCATGTTTTTTTTCTGAGATATCAACGTTTCAACAAGTGAGTCAGTGAAGCTTCGTCTTCACTTGGTCTTGAACCTGACAGACTTCTAAGACATCTTTTGAATTCTTCCGATCCCTGGACCTCTGGAGAGTTTCGATAGACGAGGCCTATGTCGAGTCACGAAATGTCAGTTGTATTGGTTTCAATTCCCTATCCCGAACGTCTTACTTGGAACTAGGTTTCACCCTGCCAAATTCCCGCCACCTATGAAGTGATGGCTTTTGAAAATACTTTGCGCCAAATCGTTTGTATGTATGGCGAACGCCTCATTGTGGTTTCTCTCGCTTTGTCTGCTTGTTTGTTTTTCTTTGTCGTTTTTGTATAAATTACCCTCCTCAGGTGGCGTCAGTACCGCACGCTTCTCTGTTCCTCATCCCATCATCCCGTCAGTATCATGGCTCACGCTATGTTATGAAGGACCACTAACAACTTGGCTATCGGGTAACACCTGGTAAGTTCACTGCACCTTTGCAATTTTATAGGCTTCTTGTCCATGGCACTGTAGTGCTCTTTGTTGCACTAAACTCGTGGCGTAGCTCTGTTGATGTGGTATGACACGCAACATGCCTGCCAACCTTATTGTATCGAGAGCCGCAGCCTAGTTGCGCAATCTTGTTCTATCCAACGGCGTGAAATTTAACATTCAGTATATCCGTGTTACAATGGACTTTCACAAAATGATGTCAACAGTTCGCTGCAGACACCAAGGTATTGAAGGTTTCGCTGTTTCCGATTGACGCGGCACAGAGACAAGGTATGCAGCCAGTTCCGTGTTTAATTGGTGGCCGCATCAACACCGGTATCGTTTTTTAGTGATCAGCATGTCGGCTGACCTTGGAACTAGATCAAGCCGATGTGCTCACCGTGGCTACAATCAGGCGATCCCCGACACTACACATTAAAGTTTTAACCTTTGATGCCGTGCCTGATACACGAACCATGTGTTACTATAGAATGGTTCTGAACGGATGACGGCAGACTGTGTGCAGAAGTATATTACGCACTAACACTTGGTAGCGACCGCTACAAGCTGTCCACCCTGCATGAAGATATGGATCATGATAAGATGAGGCTCTTTTGGCAGAGGTCGGCATGGTTCTAGCAGAATAATGCAAGACTTCCAAGACACTCGACAAATCATTTATAACATGCAGCTCCATTGATCGAACAATGGCGAACAGTCTCTAGTAATTGTGGTAAACTCTGCTCCTTTGTTCGTTGAATTTTTGAAGTTGACAGGGCATTCAATCCTTTCTGGGTGATACTTGCTTGATGCTGATCGCGAGATGCGATGGCCTTGATTAATAGTTGATGATGATCAATGATCGATCGATCCCGCATACTCTGCTTTTACAGTCTTTGGTCGGATCGGATTTATCGTTCATTGTTCAATAGTAGACCGGCAACCTCGCAGCCCCACTCTCAGCGGGTTTGAATACACAAGCGACAATGCAAGTCCCCTAAGCAGGCACGGTTGAAAACACTTGCGTACTCAGTACTCAGGTTGAATTCGGCTCATGGTTCCAAACTTCACTTCAATTGCGGAAGATGCTCAAGTCACTAATCAAGGCGAGGACAGTAAATCAAGCTACGTGCTACATGCTACATCTCTCAAGTTTTGCACAACACAGCAGCATCACACTCAGTGACCAATGGACACGAAACAGGCTGGTATTGGCACGAAGTAGTAATTCGGCACAAACGGGAACAGAGCAAAAACCATAACTCGACTACGTGTACCAAACGAAAACGAAAATAACGACGAAGGAGTGGACGGTACACGAGATTGATGGTGAGAGAAGCATGAATAGTCGACAGTCGGAGACTCTGGAGGCCCTCGACGAATCTTGTGACTGTCAAGGTACGCTTCAGTATTGATCGGCAAGCAATGAAAGAAGGAGGCTTACATTGTCACACAAGCAGCATTATGTCGATGATCGACATCAAGCAATGACACAAAGTCCAACAGAAGTTGACATTGATTGAGCGTACTCATGGTCAACGGGGAATCCATCGGAATACCCCGGGAGATCATCATTCCTCAGTATTGTTATCAATGGATAAAGCTGCGAGGTGATAGATGTGAATGCGTCCATGGAATGAATAGCAGTAAGAGGGTTTTACGAAGAGCGAAGAGCGAAGTGTGAAGTTAGAGCAGTCTGTGAGAGTCAACGGCGTAATGACTGGAAGTGTTTGGGGTTAGTAGTTCACGAGGATGATTGAGCTAAAATCTCTATACAGCTGGCTCTTTTTAAGTCATTGCATCAATGACAGTGGATCACAATGCCAAGTTTATCTGAATAATAAAATAATAATAATAATATCTCCATTGTTCGGAGTTGCATGAATGATTTGTCAAGTGGCTCAATTCAGCTTGCATTGATCTGAAAGCGGAGCTAGAATCATGCCGACCTCTGCCGAAGGAGCCTCATCTTATCCGAACAGTGGGATGTGGATATGACACAGGGGGGATTGCAATATTTAAGACGGCTTTGAATGTCATGCGAAATGTGAAGATAATATTTAATATTTTGGTTGTCGTCTAAGCAGATATAAAATTTCAAATATTAATGAGATCCTGTATGACAAGAAAAATATAAAGCATTAGCGAACATTTTGTTACTATCTAAATGTCAATGACAATAAGAAATATAAATATATCTTTAATGTTGGCATAAACTTCAAAATGAAACTTCACATTTAAGACTCGAAAAAACTTCAACTATCACACGTGACTAAATGCCTGCTCATGTATGAAGTTTAGACCACCGCTTAGACAGGCATTAAAATTTAAAATAGCTCCTGATGATTAAACGTGAAGATAAATCATCAAGTTTTGTCTCCAGATCAAATCAATCGCCCAATGATTGCCCGCTCACGGCTAAATCATCGCCCACTCACAACATCACCGCCCACTCACGAAAATCTCTAAAATGTGACATATTGGGGGACTCAATGACGACATGAGTTATGTACATACACGAATCTACGCTAAATATCAATCCTATACAGTAGTGTGAAGTATTAGGGGACAGCAAAGGGAAATCACTCATAAACATTCATACAATTACAATTACAATTACAGTCTCCAGTGCTAATTCTCTGTAAACGCTAAGCACAAGATTAGAATCTGAGATGCGCAAGCAACAACCAATTGATTCTTACCACTTGCTTTGGTGTCAAGAAAACTGCAACATGCTGCGTTGACATTTTTCATCATTTTACTGGTGCCCAGGTTGAACTTCAGTGAGCCTTTCCACTGTGTACCGGTCATTGGACTGTTAGCATCATTAGTGGATTTATGTCGCTTGCGTGAAACACCCTGTCGAATGTTGTCCAGGCATGACTGGAACCAAGATTCACATTGACTGGACCAGAACCCCACATTAAGTCCTGAGACAGCCCAGGCCTGGGGTCTAGGCCACCAAGAGACGATTTCAACATTCCCATCATCTAAATATTCAAACATAAGTACTGCTGTCGAATGCGAGCAAGACAAACTTACTGGTATGCACATGATACATCCCGCACATAAAATCCACCTCCTCTTCCGACAGTTCATCGTCAAAATAAGTCTGGCCATTAATGTCCAGCATCAGGCCAAACGGCACTGCTTGCCGTGAAATGCCGTCGAGAACGGAGGGGAGGACATTGAAACTGAGACTATGTAAAGCCAGCCGCCATATGAGCCCACCGTGAAGAAGTGCCACTCTTGCACAAGGCTGGTTCATGAACTTGTGACGGTGTTGTTTGTACACGATATAGTCGGCATAAACAGGCCTGAAATGAGGAAGCCTGCGATCCTTGGGGGAGAAGACGTGTCCGAGCGAGTATGTATGGAGTTCCATAAGTGGGTGCCAAGCGTGAGGTGGAACTGAGATTGGCTGCAACATCTTTATAGCAATTCCTTTTTCAAGGAGGTTGCACACGATCTTGGTGATATCCGAACCCCAGTCATGCCGGAGGCACATCACAACCGTGATAGCGTCGGGAACCGCCAGTTTCCAGGGCACCAGATTTGATGACAGCAGCTCGATGATGTAAAACCGTTGCTTGGGTTGTTGTGCATAGGAAACTCGAATGTGTGCATTCAAAACTGACAAGGATGAGTTGGGTCCTAGATCCCAGAGATCGGGTGGGATGTCTGACAACTGAGATTGAGGGAGGGTGACGAGGTAACCTATAAAACAGGTGATGACATGCTTCTGTGTGTCTGGAATCGATGTGATATTTGTGGGGTCGTCGCCCACAAGTTTGCATAAGTGAGCCCACTGCATTTTGTGAGTCCAATCATTGAAAGTAGTTGATCTGCCTCTGGGTGTAGAGGTGGATGCTGCAAGGCGATAACCAAGATGAAAATGCAAAATAGACATGAATCGCTCAACATTACGAGTGTATTGCGCTGAGGGTGCAACCTCATAACATCCGAAGTAGGTTTCGATGTCCCTCATGAAGCTGGACAGTGGGGGTGGAGGGGGAGGGGGAGCAGGGGTAGGCTCAGAAGGAGCAAGGGCCAGGGGGAAATGATCCTCTTCCCAATCGCCGTCAGGAACACTAGAAGGGTCCAACACATCGCACAAGTCCCACTGGTTACGGAATGAGTCGTATACCCTGGTAGATGTGCTATATGACATCCAAGTTGTTGGTATCTCAGCCTTTGTGAGACGGACACGTTGACAAAATCCGCCAAACTCATCATTAGGTTGCCATTCGAATACCACGGCTGTGCTGGATTTGCCAGGAATGCTGTGGTTCATGGCTACCCGCTCACGGCTCTGACGCGACTGCTGCCGGGCTGGCGTTTCTGTTTCCTCCTTCCTCTTGTTCTCCTCACAGCGCCGCGCAAAGAATGCCTTCCAATCTTCTCCTCGCTTCTGTCCAGAGTGGGGTTGGGGGGTCGGGAACAGAGAGTCTGTGTGCGGTTCAGGAACATTAGACACGGGCTGTGCTCCACTGTTCTGAGCCCATCCAAGGGCGTCATCCCACTTGGGGGCATTCTGACTCTCCTCTGGCTGACCCCACGTACTGTCGTCCAGTTGACCCCAAGCATTGTCATGTTTTTGGTCCCACTGCTCGGTCGCACGAGTGATAGCTGCCGCAGATGGGATATAGTGACACAGACTGGAATTGACAGCGGCAGAAACATTCTGGGGAAAGCAGACCCAAATCGGGATCGAGAATTTCTCAAACATGGGCAATTGAGCTTGCTAAGGGCAGTGAATGGAAGAAATGAGGGCTCCTGTACGTGGCATGTTTGTCGTCAGATCTCCAACGAATGAGCGTGACAGCTCAAGAACCCATTCAGCGGGTATAGGATGATGGGGATCATCTGTTAAGATGGCCATCCAGGCGCGATTGGAGCCATGGTGATGATGACTCATGATGTGCCATGAGCAGGTGGTGGCAATTACTGGAAATACGTCAGGCAATCACGATGAGATAAATATATAGTTGACTTACATAGAAATGCATTACGCGACCTTATTGCGACCTTTTTAGCAAGGTTGGCATCTGCATGCGACCGTTGATACCCATAGGTAGTCGGAGCGCGTGGAAGTTTAGTCCCCCATGGAATGAGCAATCCCGCACCTAAACGTTCCTGGCACCAGAGCAATTTCTGCTCTAAGTCAGCCCATTTTCCCCGAATGTCGCGGTGGAGAACATGTTTTCCCTGATTGTCTACCTCTGTATGGAGCGAAAACCTAGAGTGATTGAGGCATCCAAAGATTGGCCCATCGAAGCTAGGATTCAAAGGTATGAGGGGAAACCACAGACGAGCTCCGTATGCCCAGCAAGTGGTAAGTGGTGTATCGCTATCATCAGGAGAAGTGTCATAGTCTTCGTGAGGATCCCAACATGACTCGTAAGGAATGGCATCGGGAAGCGAATGTGCGGTGAGGGATGTATAGACCTGCCCATCACGGGCAAAGACACAGAGATTGTTATTCATTGGTGGAGATGGGGAGAATGTAGTTAAGACAAGATTACCGCAACAGTATGAACCATCACGTTAAGCTTAGATCAAGATCTCCCGCAACAGTATGAACCGATACATTAGATGAGGAAGAAGGAAAGGGTTCGGTGCATCTATACAGTAATGGTGGAGTTTCAAGAAGTGATTACCATATCGGTGGCAACAATGCTGGGAGATCAGAGGTGTGGCTGTTGCGGCTTGTGGAGAAAACAAAAGTGTGGTTTCAGACGTGAAGTAAGAACTACCAAACAACAACAATATTATTGTGGATTAAAAAAACGCAATTTGCCACAGGCATGTATATGTATTGAAATTTTATCATGTGTGTGGCCACAGATTGTCATCATGTCCACTTCAGGCAGTCTGACTGCACTGACAGTTGCTGTGAGGTTAAACCATGATCAATATAGAAAGAATGCGAAAAAAATCATTAGAACGACTCACTGATTGATTGATGCAGTTTCTGCCCAAGTGATTTCTGCGATAGGCGGTCATATGAGAGATCTGGGTGAAGACATTGAACCTGTAATCAAGAACGAACCCTGGGCATGACCATACATCCTGAGAGAAGGTCCTGGAAGGTCGATGTCGATGAGGATCCTGGAGAACGAACACTGGGCATGACCGTGTTACGCACTCAAATAGATCTGTTATGCGGAGCCCTAAGAGGGGCGTCGTCCGCTAACGTTCGTGACGTAACCGGAAGGGTCCGGTGTAGCGACTGAGACTGGCGATGTCGAGTCGGCAGATATCAGAGACGCGCGTGTCACGTGACTTCTAAGACGGATGTCTTCAAAGTCACTGATGTTCTCAAAGTAAGGACAGTCTTGTCCGAACGATGAGGTGGTCGATCGAGGTAGACTTAGGCGCGATGAGCACCTAAGAAAAGATACTAGAGACTGAAGCTGAGGGGGCTTCAGAGGGAAGTATGTTCGAGGGAAGATTGAGTAGATTCAAGTTAGGGAATCTAGTACAGAGTGACCGACTACTTATACTAAGTGGAAAGGGTTAAGGGCAAGGCTACCGTACTGTGGGTAAGGGCAAAGGGAAAACGGAAAGGGTATAGGTACGCTGGTAGCAGAGCCTGATTAGTGATGTGAGGTCGAATGCGGAATGAGACCGAGAAACGTTGGAACGAGCCAACGGTAAATGATACAATGTGCAGCATGCACGGGTCAAAGGAAAGATAAGACAAGATAAGGAAAGCCACATTGGTGGCACGAGTCAGAATGAGTCATAGCCCGAAGGCACGTGCGCACGTTGGTGCGATAGGAGGGGGAATGAGGGACGGGAACGGTCCCGAGGATCCGGTCAACAGATAGTCGGTAGAGAAGTACGAGCCGGGGGCATACGAGGGCGAGGACGAAGGGGAAAAATGATAGGGGGGCCATGTAGCCGATGTTACTTGTAACAGACCGTACATATGGTCATGCCCTGAGAGAAGGTCCTGGAAGGTCATTGTCAAGGAGGAGCCTGGTGACGAAAAAGAGAGAATGCCGGGCACGACCATACATACAGTCATGCCCTGTAAGAAGGTCCCGGAAGGTCGTTGTTGACAAAGAAAATGATAGGCTTGACAGTACAGACCGTCAAGCCTAGGAGAAGCTAGGTAAAGTTCCATAAAGTTGGAGGACTTAGAACTTTGGCAACGAAAGCGCCCGCTGAGCAGTCACAAATAACAATAATCCATTTTTGGAAATTGTTACATAATGTTGACTGCTTCAAGCTTCAGCGTCACTTTCGTCATCAACTATGAGCTCGACGGTTTGTACTGTCGAGTTCGCCGTCCCCAAATCCTCAGAGCTCGACGGCATGTACTGTCGAGCTCATCGAGCTTATCTTCACCCATTCCCAGAGCATGATGGTATGTACTGTCGTGTCTCCCTACTACCATCTGCCTCATCAAATCCATCAAATGCACCTTTTTGCTCCATCAACATCAACCTTGTCAACTCCTTCGCTTTCGCTGACTGCGATCCTTCAGATCACGCGAGCAGGTAAGCAAATCCAACTGTTCACAAATTTGACCGTCAATCCTCCATTAACATATCCAGTCGTCAATGCCCGTCAACCCCTCTACCGTATATACAGTAGAGTGGGCAATGGCTAATCCGCTTTCACTGACTGCAATCCTTCAGATCACACTATCCCATCCATAGGTAAGCTCAGATCGTTAGCAGATCCCACCATTGACCAATTGTTAAGCAATCCAGCCAGCTGTCAATGCACGTCATCCCCTCCACCATACATACAGTGGAGGGGGATTGTCTCGTTGTACATCCCTCTGCCAAATCTGGTCAAGGGCATAATTCAAAACTATTTCTATGTTTAACTAGTGTCTTATCTGTTACTGGACAAGAGTTAGGTCCTTTGCCTGTTCACCTCCATTCACTACTTGCGGGTGATCAACATTGCGCTTGCTCTCATCTTCCTGATGACCATCTTTGTCCATATCTTCGCCCACTTCTTGAGCTAGCTCCATGAGCTTTGCTACCAATTCCTGGAGCATCCTGATGTCACTTTTGGCGTATCCTTTGGTCGGCCCTTCCTTATCGCCCTTCTCAATATCTACATACTCGTTAAATATCATGGCCGCTTTAACATGCTGTGAAAAGTCATCAGCCAACTCATGCACATGGTTCACTGCGCTGTCCTGGAGGTGCGTTAGTTAGATTACTGCTGACTACATGGCTCACTTACCAAAAAGCTATCTCTATAGTTCATCAGTAGGAAGACGCTCATGCACATCAGTGCCAGTAGTTGTATCAGCACCATCAGTATGCATGACAGGGACCAGTAATCCCCCAAAGGCACCTTGGATACCTTCGGCACTGCGTAGTTGTATGCCCATATCTTGATAGTAGTTTTCCCGCGCCTTGGCACAGGTGAAGCACTGACAATTGTGCAACGGCCATGGAGATCGCGCATCTAATCTAGTTCAGTGACATTCTTTCCGACCAGTCTTAGCACTTACTGATATTGTTTGCACAAGGCCAGCATCTGCATGATGGAGGGTCTCGATTATCTGCCCTGTCTTCCGCTCGAATATATATACTAGTCCATGGTCACTTCCTCCCACAACTACCTTGCCTTCTTCCCTGAATGCCACTTGCTTTGGGACCGACACATTGGGCAAACCAGTTGCAAATGTTCGAACAGGCTCACCAGTACCTTCAAGACGATACAATGTAAAGCCATCTGTCGCATTATCTACGACGAAAACGCCCCGCTTTGGATACACCGCAGCATGATCACTGGAATAATGTTAGTAACGCGCACAGGTCAGGAGCGTGGTCCCTCACATCACTGATTTGCAGCTAATCTCTTGCAATATTTCACCATCTTCATCCTTCAGTCTCATGCTGTTCGGTGCTCAGCATCAGGCAATGAAAGTTATGCAGTGGAAGACTTACAAGTTGCCATCATAGAGCCCGAACACATAGATGCCTTGGTTATCCGCAAATGCTACCGACTTGGGTACCGTATTTTCAAGTCGCACTGCGAAGACAGACTGGAGTTGCGAGCTTGTGTTGAGCGTTAGAACATGAATCGTTTTGTCTCTTGTTCCCACTACAATCCACAGGTTGCTTTCAGAGGAAGCAGAACACCACAACAAGCATGTGATCTCGAAGCCTGATGCCAGTCTCCTAGCGCAGATTTCCTGTAATTTTTCCTGCTAGTGTCAATGGACAGTCAAGCGGAAACCTTAGGCCCTTACATCTGTGAGACTGTGTCTCAAAAATATGATATAACCCAGGCCTGTTCCATAACAGAGGGTTTCTGCTGTGGTTTTCATGGTCGTGGCCCAGATTGCGCAACTGACTGTTCCCCATAATTCATGATGATTAGATGAAGATGTGAGTTCTTTCCGAGATTTGATATCCCAGAGTTTGATGCCCTCAGTACCTGCTTGTTTGTTAGCCCTGTCTATGGCTGAGTTCTGCTTTCTTACCACCACATGCAAGCAGGTGCCCATCATTAGAAATCGCAAGTGCATGGATAGAGCCATTATAGTCGGTTAGACAAGCGAGCAGCTTGTAACGCTGTGGCTGCGCTGACTTGTTGAATAACAAAGCAAAGAAAGACATTATGATATGATCTGCTGTTGTCGCCTGCTCACGGCATATTTATCTGCACCTCTCATTTGTTTTCAAGTACTTTTGTATCGTTCCCATATTTATTTGATTCCATGGTAACTTTACAGTAATTGTTGATGCAATTGTGTAGTACTGTCCTCTTGTGTTCTCTTGAGATAGTACATTGACGGCCACCCCTTCACTATTCTTTAGGTACTATTATATGACAGTTACCATCTTGTGTTCTCTTGAGATGTACATTGATGGCTACCCTTCACTATTCTTTAGGTACTATTATATGACGGTTACCATTTTTGTAGCCCCTTATTGTTTTCGCCCAATATGGTAGTCTGTTGAATGCTTTCCTGAGTGCTTCTTATCATGAACATCCCTTAAGTTCAATGCAGCTGTTCGGCTCTTTCTCTATCTATCATGCGCAATACTTCTACAGTTGTTTCGCCTTTCTATGACTCAGAGCCTGGTGTTCCACTGCCCCTTCCCCCAATGCTCACAGACCAGTTGGAGGTGTTTGGTAATGCAGATTGTCGCCCAACTACACTTATTGCTGATGAAATCCTTGGTCCTAAAGCCAGTATTGTTCCCACTGCAAGGGCGTCGTCGTCCGCACCCACCCCTGAATCTAAACTTTCGAAGCGGATGCTCAAGTATTCTAATCACTCTTCCTCTCCATATCCCAAGAGAGCCACCTCTATGTGTTCCAATTTCCGCACGCCTCCGCCCTCAGATTCCTCAAGCTCTTTGAGTTCTTTCTCAGATAGCGACTCCTCGACTTCGAGCGTGGATTCATCGGAAGGCTCGAAGATACCTAAACCTGCTGGTGAACCTGGGCGTCCAGGGCGCGGGGGGTACACACTTCATGAAGCTTTAGATTGGAATCCAAGGGCATATGCAAAATTCAAGGTTCACAAATTGTTATTATACCCTCAGTATCGCAAACTAACTCACATCCTCCCTAGAATTCTATGTATACTCTCATCGAGGACCATCTTGACACGACAAAATGCGCTTCTGCCCAAAGTCCTGCGCTGCTGAAAGTCATGCATGGCAAGGTGAACAATTTCTCTGAGTCTTGATATTGTCAATGAACTTACGACATCATCTCAGGCGCTTGACAACTTCCCAGACCTCGACAATTATTGCAGTTTATGGCCAGTCAACGATATGATCATGACACGCCTGAAATACACATCTGGTCGCGCGAGACAAAAGATGGGAGAAATGGCTGCAGGCAAGAGCAAGAGCAAGGCCAGGAAGTGATACCCATGTCTCCGTCATTACCTGCTGTATGTATGAATACCAACAATCCCCAAGCAATAGAGATGTTTCGGCCTGAAAATTCTAATAGCAATAGGTGACTAGTAACTACAAGTTTTACGCGCATCAGGGAGAGCGAAACTACATCATACTGTCTGCAAAGCTACCCAGAACCCGGAACCCGTCAGTATCAGTTCAAGCCGGCGCTTTCGAATGTTTATTCAAGATCATGGCACTGTACTATGACAATATGGCATTCTATATCTGCAGTCCAGCTGAGAAATTCAGTAGGTAATTCTATTATACATTCGGTATGTAATTCTATTATACTACTCCACACCTCGCAGCCAACCGACAATTGGTATGAGTGCTCAAGGGCTTCACAAGAGTAAGATCGCGCAGGAGCCTAGCTCTTGGACAATTAGTTATGCTTTGCGCAAAGCTGAAAAGATAGTTATGGTATGCTCAATAAATCATTGAGTTTACTATACTCACTGGTGAATTATGAAGTCAGCAAGCACATTATCTCTGCCTCGCATGTTCATAACTGAGGTATTGTTGACTCCAATCCTCATAACAACTGCATCTCCTCGGAACTTACGATCACCCCTGCTAAGAAGCACGTTGGCTCTGAGACGAACATGTTGCTTGAAAAATATGCAGAATCGATAGATGTGTCGTCCTTCGCGCACATTCACAAAACAGTTGTGAACATAAGGCTGTATGGTAGCCTCCTCGAGAAGACTTTCAGGAACAGGAAAATGCCGAGCAGTACGTAAGTGGCCAGAGCAATGCGTCAACATAGTGACCTGATGAGGTTTGGTCCACAATGTTGAATATAGCCTGCACCGCAGGTGAAGTTCTGGAGTCTGATTTGAAGGTAAACAAAGGGTGCAAGCAAGTAAGGAATAACTTACAGAAGACATTGGAAGAATATATGTGCGAGTGTTCACCATGCTGATTATTTCGATCAAGGCAACAATTTAAGGGGTGGGTGATGAATGCAGGCGATGGAGGCAGACTGTAGTAGCAATCCAGCTTTATAAACTTGACGTGTTTAGTCAAAGACAATAACCACAATCTAGTTCGGGTCACCAAGCGTAGTTGCTGGAAACAGTGAGGAACCAAATCCAAGGATGACAATACTGCTGCAATGTCAATCCTGCAGTGCTGTCGCTAGGGGTAATTGTATGAGGTAGTATATTTCTTTAATACTGCAACGGTAATTGTACGAGCTAATTGTATGAGCGAATTGAGCAACAAGATAATTGAAAGTGACAGTCTTGTATTTGTACAACAAGATGTCTGAAAGAATAAAGATAAAAATGCAGCACATGATTTAAGAAGACTCAGGAATGTCATTTGCTAACTAACAATGGATCCTTGCCCCGTTATGAGTGTCGATAACATCGACATCGACATGCAGCGTCCTGACACTCAGGCAGAAGACGTACAAACATCTCATGACACGGATTTATTCGAGGACGATGAAGATGACGATGAAAGTGCTGGTAACTTCATGGATGCTCTTAGTCAGCATCCTGTGCGACCCGACAAGAGGGCCAGAGATGAAGTGGTATGTGTGGATAGTACGAATCAACTTCCATGACTCACAATGCCTATCTAGACATCTGGGAAGTGTCGCTTTCATGAAGTCGACTATTCGCAGACACTTCACCAGACTGTATATGAACAACAGGAATGTATCAACAGTATTATGCATGAAACAGAAGTGGTATGCACGAGAAACTCATCAAATGTATGTCACTGCTGATGATACCGGCAGATACACTGAGAAGCTCAAGACCGCATTGAGGAGCAATGACGTCTTGCAGAAGAAGAGCATGAGCGCCACATGCGCGATTTCGACCAGAAGATTCGGCAATGGGAAGCGGTTCTGAGAGAGTGGGAGTGGGAGAAGGACGTGAGTGTAACAGATACATCCAGTCAGACACACGCTTACAAGATAATAGGAAATTCACACATGGCAGGAGCAACAGCAAGCACAACTGAGGAAGAACGTTGCTGAAGAACTGGCACGGCATGAAGCAGAAATAAGGGCAAGAAAAGACCAAGAGGTGAGAAAGAACAGCTGACCAGGGAACTGCCAATGATGTCGAGCAGCTAGTTGAAGAACTTCCACAATGCAAAGCAGAAATAATCATCAGAAAAAACCAAGGGGTGAGGAAAAACGACATATCAGGGAATTGCTAATGATGTCGAGCAGTTAGCTGAAGAACTTGCACGACGGGAAGCAGAACAAAAACAAGAGGTGAGGAAAAACAACCGACCACAGAATTGCTAATGATGTCAAGCAGTTAGAAAAACGAACTGAAGAACAACACCATCTGGCCGAAGAACTGGCACGATGCAACGCAGAATTAAGTAAAAGAAAAAATCAAGAGGTGGGGGAAAATGACTGAACATAAGAATTGCTAATGATGTCAAGCAGTTAGAAGAACACGAGAAAGTTATTTTTAGCGAGATGGAGCGAAGGCTACAACTAGAGATAGAAAAACTGAAGGCAGAAAAGATGAGCAAACTCGCTAACATGGAGCAGCGGTTTGCAAGATCCGGTAGGCGACGGCATGCAACCATGGAAATGGATGCAGACCCCACCCCAACAAGCGCTCAACAGTCACCCAAAACACCTCAGAAACCACAGTTCAAAACCCCATGCCTCGAGACAATCAAAAAGATCAGGAAGGCACGGGGAGCAACACGCAAAATGTGTCTGGTATCTGTAATGGAGGTGAGTATTGAGTGATCAAAGCTTGTTTAAATGTCACACCATAGCAGGACGTTGATGATGACAACCCTATGGAAACGCATCGAGAATGATCAGTGACAGTTGAGCAAGAGCCACCGCAACCTCAGCAGGACGATGCCTACCCTATGTCTGCGATGGAGAACGCGATCTCCAAAGGCATAGAGGCAGCACTCAGATGCATCCTCGTCAAGAAGGATCTCCTAATGTCCACAAAGCGTAGTCCTTGAAGGAAAAAGAAGCAGGATGATGAAGTTAAAATAGAGATGGCCACAGAATTGAGCCACGAAAGAGACTTCCTTCTTGTGAGAGCTAAAACTCGAATAAAAACAATACTGATACTGAACATGGAGTAGGGTGAGATCCGGTGTCTCCTGAAAGATACCTTCAGTATATCTCAAGATGCGGATTTCATTGTACATGAGCCGGCCAATCATCAAGATGTGTACTCATACGAGTATGAAGATGGCCCAGGCCCCAACACCCAGAATCTTGCCTTCGATCTCAAGCACGGATCTAGCACCCCCTGGAATGCGAAAGTTCTCGATATTCTCCTTGAAGCATTGAAAAGGAGGAGCGTAGAAGAACAGTGGCCGTTCCAAAGGTTGGATGGTTATTATAAGATGATACTCGAAGATCGCTACAAGCGGCTGCGGACAGTCTGGAGAGCAGCACAACCAAAGGTTACAGCAAAGGGCATATTGGAAACTGGGGCAGAAGTGGAGGAGAGGTTGATTGTAAAGAGAGACAAAAATCTGAAGTCGGTCCATCAAGCAACTTGTCGGCGAAATGTATGTCCACAGCTTGATCTCAGCGCTCTCTGGGCACTAATACGTCCACAGAAATATCTTCACAGAACAAAGATTCTTGAGCAAATTATTGAACTGAAGAAAGATGGCGAGGACGAGGACCTACCAGCTTGGCAGTGGCTTCAAAATATAATCAAAACACTGGGAGATGGAGGTATGAGTTCAGAAGAAAGCGACATTGAAAATGACATCGAATGTGTACTCCAGGTCAAGAATATGACATGGCGGCGCAGGATAGAGCAAGAACTGAATATCATTGATAATCAGAGAGTGTTGGATGATGATATTTTCGCACCCCAGGGTTCCAAACCAACAAAAAGAATACACGCATCCGGTAATTTGACAACAGTATGGATCCCGGTTACTGGATTACCAAAGGCCCTATACAGCGACGAATGGCTTGTTGGTCTTACTGGAGGTCAGGTGAACAGGTTGGAGGTGTCAAATGAGACATTCCGATGGATGAAAGTCGGGGTAGCCTAGTATATGTGATAATGTGCATAGAGATGAATAGACAAAGCAAGTGAATGCAGGAATGTATGACAAGACAATCCCCCTCCACTGTATGTATGGTGGAGGGGATGACGTGCATTGACAGCTGGCTGGATTGCTTAACAATTGGTCAATGGTGGGATCTGCTAACGATCTGAGCTTACCTATGGATGGGATAGTGTGATCTGAAGGATTGCAGTCAGTGAAAGCGGATTAGCCATTGCCCACTCTACTGTATATACGGTAGAGGGGTTGACGGGCATTGACGACTGGATATGTTAATGGAGGATTGACGGTCAAATTTGTGAACAGTTGGATTTGCTTACCTGCTCGCGTGATCTGAAGGATCGCAGTCAGCGAAAGCGAAGGAGTTGACAAGGTTGATGTTGATGGAGCAAAAAGGTGCATTTGATGGATTTGATGAGGCAGATGGTAGTAGGGAGACACGACAGTACATACCATCATGCTCTGGGAATGGGTGAAGATAAGCTCGATGAGCTCGACAGTACATGCCGTCGAGCTCTGAGGATTTGGGGACGGCGAACTCGACAGTACAAACCGTCGAGCTCATAGTTGATGACGAAAGTGACACTGAAGCTTGAAGCAGTCAACATTATGTAACAATTTCCAAAAATGGATTATTGTTATTTGTGACTGCTCAGCGGGCGCTTTCGTTGCCAAAGTTCTAAGTCCTCCAACTTTATGGAACTTTACCTAGCTTCTCCTAGGCTTGACGGTCTGTACTGTCAAGCCTATCATTTTCTTTGTCAACAACGACCTTCCGGGACCTTCTTACAGGGCATGACTGTATGTATGGTCGTGCCCGGCATTCTCTCTTTTTCGTCACCAGGCTCCTCCTTGACAATGACCTTCCAGGACCTTCTCTCAGGGCATGACCATATGTACGGTCATGCCCGGTGTTCGTTCTCCAGGATCCTCATCGACATCGACCTTCCAGGACCTTCTCTCAGGGCATGACAGTATGTACGGTCATGCCCGGTGTTCTCTTTTTCTGTTACCAGGCTCCTCCTCGACAACGACCTTCCAGGACCTTCTCTCAGGGCATGACCATATGTACGGTCATGCCCGGTGTTCGTTCTCCAGGATCCTCATCGACATCGACCTTCCAGGACCTTCTCTCAGGATGTATGGTCATGCCCAGGGTTCGTTCTTGATTACAGGTTCAATGTCTTCGCCCAGATCTCTCATATGACCGCCTATCGCAGAAATCACTTGGGCAGAAACTGCATCAATCAATCAGTGAGTCATTCTAATGATTTTTTTCGCATTCTTTCTATATTGATCAGTCCTTCAGAACTACTTGTTCCTTTCTGTCCTTGCCCGCTCAGTTCTCCCTAATGACCACATTATATTTCCTTGTTTGGCAGCCTTGTAATGAACATTGTATTTTGTACAAGGTTACTGCTGTCTTGTCATTTCATTACTCGAATTGTTTCTTCTGTTGTTGTTGTTGTTGTTGTTGTTGTTCGTCTAACTCAAAAGTCTGCCTATATAACTGGTTATGGCTCTCCCATTCTATGACTCTCATTCCCTATTGAAACAACGGTACATACTGTCGTTGTCATTGACTTCCACAGCAGAAATGAGGCTGTCTTATTGTCGCCCCGCTCTTCATGCCTGTGTCCCGCTCAGCGTACAAATGGTGTTTCTGTGAGGAATGCATCCAATCCGGCAATCGTGCCAATGATGGCACACCTAAAGGGGTGCTCATCACAGAGCGTCTTATAGCAGCTCATCTGCAACGTACTAAATGTGCACATGCAGAACTTGCTATGCTCACACATGTGGCTGGACCTGACCGCACGAATGACAGTGCAGATCTGATAGTCTCACAGCTCCGCACACTCACCCTTACCCACAATGAATTGGTTTCTCCACCTGCGCTTAGCTGTTCGGAGCAACCCAACCCCACTCCATCAGTATCTATTCCAGCTCTGGCAGATGACCTCGAACAACTCACTTTGCTGGATCCTTTTGTTGCACAAGAACCCAGAGCTGCAATTGCTGGTCGTTGCAATGTCTCCAAAAAGAACAGAGACCAGCGAACTGTGAAGGCCTTAACAATCCTTGATAACATGGAGTTCCGTGTTCAGCGGTGCTTTCAGTTGTTACTTGCTGGTAATTCCGATGATGTTGCTCGCGAGCTACCATTGCTTCACAAAGCTGTGGAGAACGTCAATTGAAATGCAGACCTCGTGATCACACGGAAGAAGGCAATTATTCTGGAGATAGATCGCTTAGAAGCACAGTTCCACACTCACAAGCCTCCTGAAAAGACCTTGCGTGCTGCAGTCGAATTTGATGCCAGTAAGAGTTGATTATCTTCATCATGATTGTGTTTTGAACAGTCACTAGATATTCACCATGAATCTCTGCTGAATCAGTATGATGAAATTGCACAGATAGCCTTATTCATCAGTGTGGTGTGTAAAGTTGTCATGGGGGTCAGTAGGCGAGGCTGTGATTTCATCTTGGGACTTATTTCAGTCATGTTATTCCTCACACTCCAGAGATCCAATGGTAGCCTCAGTGCTTCCCATCAAAATGTGCTCAGGCAAATTCCAATGACTTTTGACACCGCACTCGCAAGATTCCATCTCACCGGGAAAACTGTCATATTTGCGGTCTGCTCTAGTTGTCACTGCACTTACAGCCCCCATTACACAGACGGCTCAACTGTTCCTATATATCCTAAACACTGTACACACCGCCCCACGCCAGAGGCCAAATGTGGTGAGTCATTGCTTGATGGAGTAGGGTGACCGAAGAAGAAATACACGTACCACAATTTCAAAGACTACCTCACCAGTCTCCTCTCCCGTGCAGATATCGAGGGGGCGATGGATCAAGCCTGCGATGATTTGCAGGACTCAATCAATTCTCTCCATCCACCTCTGATGAAACATGCATTTGAGGCTCAATTTCTGCGTCAATTTAGTGGTCCAGATCCAGGTTCACTTTTTATTGATAGAGGAGATGAAGGACACTATGCCTTCGCCCTTCACGTGGACTTTTTCAATCTGGAGGGTATGAATTTGTGTGGCACTAGCAAATCCTCTGGAATCATCTCTATGGCATGCCTGAATCTACCATTGGATATCAGGTACAAGCCTGAGAACATGTATCTTGGAGGAATCATCCCGGGTCCAAAACAGCCGTCCCTCAAGCATCTCAATCACTACATCCAGCCACTTATCAATGACATGGTAGACTCATGGAAGTGCGGCGTCAAATTTTCCAAGACTGCTTGTTTTCCTACCGGCCGGCTCGCTCGCAGTGCTATTGTTCTGGCCGTTTGTGATCTCCCTGCCACTCGTCATCTTGCTTCTTTAGCTGGAACCAGTAGCCATTTCTATTGTAGTGCATGCAATTGCTACCACAAGACCACGTACAGTAGAGTATACTTTGAAAGCTGGGCACCTCGCGATAAAGATGAACTCCGGGACTTTGCTGAGCGGTGGAGGGATGCTGTGACGACCTCCGAACGAGAGAGACTATTCAAAGCTCACAGCGTGCACTATTCAGAGATGTGGCTTTTGCCATACTGGGATCCCTCACGTCAGCTTGTTGTCGACCCGATGCATTGTATATTGGAAGGTTTAGTCCAACATCACTCCCGTAGCCTTCTTGGTTTGACTATGGTGACCACTTCATCGACTTTATCCCCTCCAGCCTTTTCATGTGAGTTAGGCGATGTACCTCCAGGGATGACTTCGAAGGAAATGACCCAGGTCACTGCTATACACACCCTTCTCATTTCCCAGTTGTCTTGCAATGACCAAAACCTGGATAAATTGAAGAATTCTCTATTTCACAAGAACATGGGACCTCTCAAGTTTGTTTGCGAGGCCTTGCAATGCATCCCCAATAAATCTAGTAGATTGTTCAAAATCGACTATGTCAAAGCTCTCGTACAATGGGTGAGTCCTTTCTTTTATGTCCCCTTTGTTACGAGTTACCTATACTTGTCCTCAGCATTGTGGAAAACCCTTTGCTGCTCCAGCAAAGGAGCTTCAGCTTGGTTCTCCAGATGCCCTCCATCGTGTTCGAGATGTCATCCAGGAGATAACTGTTCTGTCTTGGTTTACTTCAGTCCCAGTTGACTTCGGAAGTGCATCTGCCGGGATGATGAAAGCGGATGAGTGGCACTCTCTCATCACCATCTACATTCCTATCGCTCTTGTGAGCTTGTGGGGGGCTGGCACCTGGCACCCTTCTGATGAAGTCGGCACTCGCCTTAGAGCTGTTTTCGACCATACCATGGAACTTGTTTGCGCGGTGTATCTTGCTTGTGCCCGGACAATGACTGGACAGAGAGCATGTGCGTATCGCTCCCACATTGCGCATTATGTTGGAAATCTGAAGAAGATACACCCCACATTCGCTCTGCGTCCGAATCACCACACTGCCTTCCACATATACGACTATCTCCTTCTATTTGGCCCTGCCCACTCTTGGTGGTGCTTTCCTTTCGAACGTTTGATTGGAATACTTCAGCGTCTTCCAGTAAATCATAAGACTGGTGAGTTTTTATGGTGTACTAGTGTGTGATAACAGGACTGATTTTTCAAGGCGAGCTGGAAACTACCATGCTACATTCGTTTATCAAAACCTCAAAACTTCGCTGTTGGCTTAGTCGCCCAGATTGTCCACCGGCTATTCAAGAGTGCAAATTTCTATTTGATAACATGTATGCTCCCAAGAGCGCTGCAACTCTTGGTGAAGAACTTGCTGAAGATCCTTTGGATGACAGTATAGGCTCCTTCCTCCGCTGTAGCTGTAGCTGTTCCTGAAGACTTGTTTGCGCTCATCAAACGACGCACAGCAATATTGCGCGCTCAATTAAAATTCAACGGTGTTATCTACAGCAGAGCTTCTACTCACATTGGGAATAGTCAAGTTTTTTTTTACCCTCAGGGTGACCGGTTATCGTCTCCTGTCCCCGGCAGTATTCAACATATCTATGCTATGCCCACAGGTGAATTAGTGTTTGCTGTACACAAGCTCCTCCCGCATCACGATCAGACCATCGATCCATTCACTATGTATCCTAATTTCCCTGCTAAAATGTACTCGTCAAACTTAAGCAGTCATTTGGAAAATGTCAAGGTATCCTGGGTTGTTAGTCATTTTGCTCGATGGGCCGTTTCAAGTGACACTGTAGTCATATTATCTCTATCTCGCGTAAGTATATTAGTTCACCTCTCAAATCACCGGTGTCTGACTACTTTCTCTCAAACAGGATTGATCTTTAGCTTCACTCTACTGAGCTGTAGTACCGTACTGTATGTATCATGTCGTTAAGTCCCCCAATATGTCACATTTTAGAGATTTTCGTGAGTGGGCAGTGATGTTGTGAGTGGGCGATGATTTAGCTGTGAGCGGGCAATCATCATGCGATTGATTTGATCTGGAGACAAAACTTAATGATTTATCTTCACGTTTAATCATCAGGAGCTATTTTAAATTTTAATGCCTGTCTAAGCGGTGGTCTAAACTTCATACATGAGCAGGCATTTAGTCACGTGTGATAGTTGAAGTTTTTTCGAGTCTTAAATGTGAAGTTTCATTTTGAAGTTTATGCCAACATTAAAGATATATTTATATTTCTTATTGTCATTGACATTTAGATAGTAACAAAATGTTCGCTAATGCTTTATATTTTTCTTGTCGTACAGGATCTCATTAATATTTGAAATTTTATATCTGCTTAGACGACAACCAAAATATTAAATATTATCTTCACATTTTGCATGACATTCAAAGCTGTCTTAAATATTGCAATCCCCGCTGTGTGAGTCTCAACATTGATGTCACGTGCATTCATATTTAACTCCACAAATATTATGTAAGTAATGCTATTGTCCGAGTCCCTACTTTCCTAGTTATGATAGCCTTAATTACTGATTTGTCTTCTATATGGCCTTCTCTGCAGACTGAGGATCGTGGTTCTAACTGTCATTGATATCATTCTTACATATACAGACATCATAGCATTCAATGCTCTTAAGTACTTTCATATTGCTGTCATTTGACACCACATTACGATACCCTGAACCTCATCATGATTCTTGATACATCATCTCAAATGTAAACCGATTCGAGGCCTGTTCACTCTCAAATATGACAGAAATACATATAAAAACTGAAGGTTTTCGGCATGGGGGCTCGGAATTTGACTCTCACACCCATTGAAAGCAAGTCACGACTGTCGGAAAATGTGATGGTGTTGTTGCATAGTCAAGGACAGCATATAATTGTCATATTGGATGTAACATATGTTAGTATGTCTGGACGAATACCCAACAGATGTATGTGACTAGACTCGTGACTAGTTCTCGCTATGCAGCCCGCTTGCCTCATAGCAAGGACTCATCACGAGTCTAGTACATGACATAACTTAGAGGGTGACATCAGATGTTCAATGATAAAATGATATTGGTATATAAAGAATTATAATATGTGAAATTTCTACAATCAGTCTAATAATGATATGTCAAATTATCAAGCCTTATATTGGAGGATAGACATGGCAGGACCTGCCAAATATGCAAGGATGAGACCTCACACCTTCACTGATCAAAGGAACAAAGACAGGTGATGTAAGATCTAGCGTTACATTTATGACACATTCATGGACTGTGTTCTCTTCAATTATAATGGACGCTTGCCCTGGCAGAACTCACAAATGTCATCATAGTGATAGGGATTATAGGGGAGCATCTGGATGGCAAAACAGGCAAGCTTCACAATTGTGATACTTCATCAACTCTTATGACTATGTATATAATGAATGGTTGCTTTTATGTATCATATGATTCTCATCAGAAAGATGAGTATTACATAGGTGTGTCCAGTTGACATCATTCTTGCAAGTATCAGTCACAAATACACATGTGATCAGCAAAGTAATTGCAGGTGAATTTGGAGCAAGGATCTCAAAATGATACATGCTAAAACTGTAGTGGCAGACTGATGACATATTGTTGACAAAGATGCTATCATCACAATGTGAATACCTTGATTGCTACCATTGGTAAAATATACAAAGATGAGGTATTTACTATGATTCACTTTCAGTCTGGAGGCTGGGTATAATCTCGGCATCACAAGCAACTCGCATGCACCATAGTGGGACCACAGCACATTATTTAGTAGCAAGGTACAATTAACTATTACTGTGCCGACGGTATGCTACAAACTGCCACCGTCACCATCAGACACTGACACTTCTTTCGTTCATGCTCACTTCTCTCAGATCCTCGCTAGCATGCTATTCTTTACCAGGGGATGCTGAGCGGTCAAGTATGAAGGGAAAAATTTGCCTAGAAAATGTGAGAACCAGTAGAATAAAACGAATCATCAATTACCTGTTCCACCATATGGTAAGGTCATTCACTTCTTGCTTCTCACCCAGGTCTTCAAAAATATCTAAAACAGAATTGTAGAACCTTTCTGAGTCGGTGACTGTGTCTGTATGCGAAAACACAGGAGATGAGGTGAGGGAAAATCTGATCTGGAATGAATATTTATCGTTGAGTAGAAATGTACAGATCCAAAGTGTGGACAAACCTGCATTGCAATATATGCGATGGAGGGCAGTGTAACTCAGGTCATTCCATGAATCTGAGCATTACCTGAATGAGTTCTCTGTCCACAGAACTGGGGGACGTGAAGGTGTGTCTATATGCCTAAGAGTCTAGTTAAGAGCAAAGAAATTTGGGAGCAACATGAAATATCTTACACAAACAAGTAAGGCACTTTGAAATAGACCATTCCATGGATCCTTGAGATCATAATGGTAGTCTGCATACAAGAACAGCGGCCACTGGTCTCCAGTCACAATGATCTCGCCACTCTTTAGTTTAGCTTTCGTCCTGCATTCCATTAGTAAAGATGCCAAGGAAATAGATGCCACACACTCAGAGTTAGACCAGTCAAGGCCAGCAGGAAAAAGTAACACACCTGTCCGTTCATGGTGAAAACCGCAGTCGACTTTCATGTCGCGAGCAAGAGGAGGAATGAGATTTTGTCCCTTTGGGGTAATCCAATTGAGGACACTGCCTTTGAGACTTTTTGTATCATCACCTCTTGCTCCAGATGCGCCTTTGGTGAGCTGACATGATATGTGAGATAAATGGATAACTTTGCAGATGTAGAAAACAGGATACTTGCCAGCTCCGCGACAGCATCAACCTCATCATCTCCGCCTTGCATCAAACACTCTTCCAGGCCTGCCACAGATTTGAGAAGTTCTTGGAAAACATGATGCTCACATTGTTCCCTTAGAATATACAAACGATTAAATGGGCTGCACACAACTCTGCAGGAAAGTAAGATACTTGGCTGTAAAGTTTTCCTCTGGAGCATCAGCTAATTCTCCCATCCGTAGAATTCTGTTTGTTAGAAGGGCTTGGAAGTTGCAAAGGGCATGGACCGTTCTCCCGAAATGACGACCATAATGAACCAACGGATCCGTCGCACTGCTGTTGAATATCATTGTAATGAGCATCAGCAGCTGGATTGCTTCCCGAAAATATAGCTACTCATGGCCTTTTCCTGGGCCCCAGTTGTAGGGCATCAATTGGTTTACGACATTGGCCACAAGACTGCTGGTCCTCAGACATGGCAATCTGGTGCAATAAGTGCAAGGTAGGGTAAGAAAAAAAACTGCTATGACTGCGACTCTAAATACCTTTGCCCCGCAATATTTGCTGCAGTTTGTGGGTGACTGCAAATTCTGTTTTAGGAATCAAGTTAGAATAACGAGCTACTGTCAATTACGGAAGTACAGCCTGTAACCGAAGAGGGTGGAGAGGATTCGTCGAACGTTACGCAATTCAGTGACAGTGTGTAAGCTCCAGCAGTACTATTATCTGTCAGCCATCCGGCTCAATCCAGTCGGAGATTTCATTTATAGCTAGCGCTGACACATCGCGCATGTCACTTTCATGAGGCTCAGCGGACCCAACTGGTTTCAGGATAGATCATCCTGGACCTTTATTTTTTATTGCAGGGTTTGTTGATGTTTCCCTTGTTTTCATGGCCGCGGCCTTAGAGTCAAGTCAGGCACACAAGCTACTGGGAGGCGGGAGGGTCAGGAGGAATGAAGGTCTATGCATAACGTCAGTGAGCGAGCAGCCAGAGACCAATTGAATTGTAGTACTAGTACATGTATAACAACAAGCAGCATCAAAAATGACTATTTGGCAAGGATGGAATAATCGAGTCAAAGTCTATACACCGACACCTCATTGTTGATTGACCAAGTGTAGTACATACACGCTGTGCACTTGAGACCAAGTATTTAAAACAACGGAATGAAGTCTACTTACAGGTCTTGCAACCACCCACCCGGGCCATCCCGGGTATTGATCCATGTATTTAGCCTATGGGCCTCCTCATTCGTGTGCTGGCAGATGAACCTTAGGAGCTGTAGCTGGTGGTCTGCTTCCTTCTCGAAATCATCGGTTGAAATTTGGGCACTTGGCGGGTATCCAGGAAGTCGACACTTGAAGAAAATGGTATACTGTGGAAAGTATAAGAGTCGGTTTTCAACTTGCAGATGAGTCACATACCATCCTGCATGCACTGGCTATCAAATGCTCTGGAAGTCTCCCATACTGGGTGGGGAAAAGATCTAATAGCAAGCGGTGTTGCACTCTGAGCGGTTGCAAAATACAAAGTGCCAGAATTACTAGGATTGGCATCCAACGATAATATTTCTGTAAGATACAAATTAATATCACGATCATATAAGGCCAAAACATACAAGATCAACCATTTTTTTACACACCATATCCAAGGGTTTGACCTTGTTGGTATCCCGACACTTGAAACCTGTCAAAAGGTAATTGAATTGAGACAAATACTACTCTTGTTTATGCCTACCTTGCTCGACCGGCTGGCCAGCATGCTTTGTGACTGTCATCATTTCGATGATGAAGTCCTTGCAGGCTATACAGAATGAATTTTCTTGTATGCCATGAGTAGTCAAACACTGCCTAGCAAGAATGGTGGCATCACGGATGCATGCAGCTGCCACAGGAAAGGTGATTTCAAGGGTCTCATTAGTGTACTCGATACCTCGTGTGAAGAGGGCCGGATCGCAAATTACATAGTGCGACTTTGGCAAAGGGCTGTTCGCCAAAGCGATACCAGTAATCAGTATTGGAAGGAAAGTTGTCAGCTCGGGAGGCATTGTATTATGTTTCGACCCAGTGCTTACTGTAACAGGAACTAGGGGATGTAACTCCATGTTTGCTGCAGCAGAGGTTGAAGGGAGTATGTAATCTCCTGTAGCAGACATTTGAAATCCAATCCCAAACACCAATGTCTCTGTGCCTGTCCATTCGCCATCAGGCTTGAATGAACCTATGGCAGACAAGAAATTGTCATCCAAAAATGCTTCATCAAACCCGGTATCAACCCAGCTTGGAGCATCACTGAATTGAGAGCCACTGAGGGGGGCACAATGATCAGTGAGGACAATATTGCGCCCTGGCTCAATGTCCTTCTGTCAAAGAGTCAACAACTCATCTCAGCGCAATATATTGTGTACACACTTGAATCACAGGCCTTGTTATGAGATCATTGTCCATATATACCCAGAGTTGCTTCCAGCCATATGGGATGGTGAATGGCTAGTGAAACATGAGTGGTGATTAACGAGCCCCTCTAAACCCTTGATCAAAGCACTTACTGTTAGATCTGCTTGCTGGCATATATCCTGTAGAGGAATTCAGCGGTACTTTGACAGACTCAGAATATAACCTACCATGTAGACAGATTCATATGCATCCTCTGTGTCCATGGTCAGCAGATTTACTTGTGAAGGTAGCACATGAGCCACCTTGAGGAAAGCCCCCTTGAGGGTTTCAACTATGTGTTGCTAGAATAGTCATACATCTGAGTCAGCCTAGAACACGTCGAAAGTTGAGAACCTACCGAGCAACTAAACCAGTCAAAGATAGTTGCATCCTTCCCAACTGTGGGAGGACTGTAGATATGACCCACTCTGAACTGTAAGGACATTATGGAGGAAGGCCAATGATAATTTTTTAGGTGATGAGTTGGTGTGATGATGAGTACTATACTGATGGTCTTTTAAGACCCCACCTAAAGCTTACAATTTGTGTTGTCAGATTACCCAAAATTTCACAAATGCCATCTGAAGATCTCCACTGCATTGAAGTCTAGTGTGACCTTTATTGACTCGAGGCAAACTCGTGCATAATTACTAACCCCATTTTTGTGGAGTTATTTCATTCTGGACAGCTCTGTGTCGGTGAATAAAGCACCTTCGCAGATTCAATTCTTGATATCCAATCGCTCAGCGGAGGTTGGACTCACCTGACCAATACTTGGCTTGAGAAAATGACTGTATCCAAAGATCAGCAGACAAAGTCAGTGATACATCATTGACATTGATTCAGAGTCAATGTCAGTGCAAATGAAAATGACTCATGGCCACATTGATTCATCGTCAGTGCAAATGAAAGTTCTTTGCAGGCCAGAGAGCACCTGACAAATAATAGTCAGATGATTATGACGGTATGTACTGATGCGAAATACTCACATTGAATCAACATCAACGCAAATGAAAACCCTCATTTGCAGGTTGGAGAGCGAATCACAGTCAGTGAATACTGAATTTGAGAATACGGCCAGTGGTTTGACGAAGGACTACAGCCTCTAGTACATTTGATGCAAACTTGAAGGCCCCACGGTGTCTTCTTAGATAGATGATCTATAGATAAACACCTATAAAACCAAATACCTCCACGGTCAGCGATTCAGACAAATACTAATGACTGATAACGTGGTCGTTCGTGGGTGGCTTGTCTTTGCTCCTAAGGTACAGTCAGGAATGTATAGCTCTGCACAACAGTCAGCAGTCAACAATCAACAGTCAACAGTCAATCCAACAGTATGGATATGAAGCACAATGATAACAGAAACAGAACCCGATTGGTCAGCGATCAACAACAACAACAACCAAATAACAGCAAAAATATCAAGAGACACAGTCACTCTAACAGTATAGAGATGACACAATACAAACAGACACTCCTCCTAACACTTCACACAGCAACAATGATTCGTACACAAACTTAGTGCAGCAAGTTGTGTGGAGTTACAATGATAATCCCCCTCAAGAACAAAACAGGTGAGACTACTGTCAGACCTAGTCAGAGCTACCATAGCACTCTTAGCCTAATATTGAACCTGCTGCCAAGGAACTCACAATGAGTATTCAAACAGACTCAGGAACGGGCGGCCTTGGACTTCAATACCAAGTCCCCTTTTCAATAGCTAAAGCCTAACTCGCAAATGACCATGTTGGCCCAGTATAACACGCAGATGTCTGAGGTCAGCGATTCACTGTCAACACCTAAAGTCTCCCCACAAGACTATCCTAAGTCTTCAGTGGACAAAAGAGACAACACCAAACTTCTGGGTAAGAATGAGACTGAAACTTTGATACTTGAGAGAAAGTTGATAGGAAGGAACAACAACACAATCAGACTGCTACAACAGAAACACCAACACAGTCACATTCACAGAGACTGTTAGCAACAACGATCACGACACACAGAGACAGCGATCAAAAGAGATGGTCAGCACACACAGTCACCAACACACCACACTCAAACTTGAGAGACAGAGAGAGTGAAACAGAGAAACAGAGATGTTAGTTTCACAGTCACAAATCTCAGACATGTTTCCAGAGAGACAGATAAAAAGAAAAACAATCACAGAGACAATCTCAGAGAGAGACAGACACAGACACAGACACAGACACAGAGACACAGAATAAAACAAAAAGAGAAAAACACAAATAAAAAAAAGAACACTAGTCTTGCTAGTTGTCAGACACAGTGAGCTCAAGGTATGTGCTAGATGTTCAACACAGTGAGCTCAGATATGTTGTGCTGGTTGTTGAGCACAGTGAGCTCCAACCTTGAACCACACTTGCTGAATGCTGGTTCACACTTCACTCACAATTTTATTCTGAGAGGGTAAAAGTGGCACTTGGGCATGCATTTATTGGGCAAGAAACAGCTCCTTATATAGACAAATTGGTGGCTATACTACTAGTTTCTCATACTTAAAGTTGTAACTTTACTGTGATAGTACCAAGTCACACAATATCTTTGAGTCAAAAAGTAAATATTCATAACTCTCGTTAGTATAATGATGAGTCAGCAAGAGCTGTGTATAGCCCATGGGTCAGGTGTCCCTTGATGACTCAGCTAGACAAAGAGTGAGAAAGTGATTACATATTGTGTACATATGTTTGTGCAATCTGTGGCTGATGAATTGATTGGTAGCATAATGACATAAGATGTGTATTTAAGGATTTGTAAGCTTTCCCACAGGGTAATCTTATGCAAACATATTTTTCATAGTCACCTGATATGTGTGAGAATCTTTCTGAGTCATCCTCATGGCTGACTAAGCAAAACTCATTGCAAAATTAAATGTACAAAAATATTCAGTCCACTCGTGTATAATCTTGTAAAATGAAAAAAAGCGAAAAATATTCCCTTAACCTTAGTCTGACTTCAGATCACAGGAAAAATGATTTCATAGGGCATAGGGCTCATAGGAGAGTATTAGTCATCCATGCACCGAACTAGTTTGGTGCAGGTCATCTAGTGGAAACTGAGAAATCAATCGTTCCCGATTGCAGACTTCAGGGGGTGGGGGTATTTCAAGACCTAGCTAAGCTTGGTTCGTCTTCTGTATTAGGGAAAGGGTATCGTAATGGGTCAGTCATAATATGATTTTGAGGCACTGCTGGAAGTTCTGCTTGGAAATCTTCCTGCTGGATAACCCGTAGTTTTTCTTCTATCTCATCAAGTGCATGATTCAAGTCTTGTGCTGTTATGAATATGTATTCACATGTAGGGCATCGCCACCTGAGAAGGTATGCACCTCTTATTCTTCCACGATAGGGTCGCACGTCTACCTGATAATGTGGGTCTCCATGTGGATGCATTTCTCTTGCATGCCACGTAAATGAACTTCCTAACCGATCAATCTGACTTTCAGCTATAGTCAGCTGGCTTTGAAAATGTTCCTCATTTGAATATATTTGACCAAGGCGAAGGCATTGAGTAGGTAAGAAGCCAGGTTCAGGCTGAGGATTCACCTCCAAGCCTTGCTCGATTCGTGTTGCACGGTTCATTGTCCTCCAAGACAGATTGTGGTACTTGCGCAGATATCGTCCTCAACAATCTCTACGTAACCCGTATGTCTGCTCGCTAGAATGTATAGAGCAAGTGCATAAATGGTGTACAAAATGAGTCTCAAGACTCGCATAGTGGACTACAGTTGTTATGGTATGTGTTTGGTTGGTGGAAAAAAAAACTATCTCACGTAGTATACGGAAATGCCGACCGTAAAGGAATGATGTATACTACCAAGAAAAAGACTAACTAATCAGCTATGAAAAAGAGTGTACTTGTCAACTAGAAGAAATCAGGCAGTGGATCCAGACCCCTAACAAGGCTTAATATTTCATCATAGCGGCGATCCTGAGAGCTTCGTACCAAAATTTCACTTCCAAATTCCACAACACTATTCCCAAAGCTATCCATTCCGTCCAACTGCTTCTGAAAGTCTTCAAGGGACTGCATAATTGTGTCTGGCTCTGTGGCCTTGAATTTCCTGAGGCACTTGGTGCACTTCTTGCACCAGCATAGAAAGCGAAGGTGTTTGGGAAGGGAAAGGACGTGAGTAGACAGGGTAAGACGAATGGGCGGTGGAGCGAGTGGATTAGTGGGTTCATAGTCCAATGAAGTGACATGCACAACAAAGACGTCCTTGTAGTGCTCCACTACTTCCGAAACTCGGCCAGTGAAGATCTGGTGGAATTTGGACTGGTCCTCTAGGCGCACAATTTGGCCGAGGGAAAAAGTGGCGTGATAGGTGCAGCAAATTCGGTAGTACGTCCAGCAGCAGTCAGATGCGGAAGTGTATGCATCCGGTTTGGTTAGGATGATAGGGTGCCGATGAGTCAGGTCGACAAATGACTTGGGATGACGGCGGAAGAGCATAGTTAAAGAAAGAGAGGAGTGATTTGCAGCCAGAAAAAGAGTGATATTGAGTAGCGCTGTTATGTGCCAGCGGAAAACTGAGGAACACCTTCAAATTTTGGCATCCTATATATGAAAGTTGTACAGGGTCTTCAGGGATTTAAAGTATTACTATACTAGGCAAAATTGAAAGTCCCTGCAATCTAACCCCTGAATGAATTGTGAATGAAAAAGGCGATGTCCGTTTTATTAATGCTGCTAGGGTTTTAAGTTATTTAAGGTTTGCATTCTTCCTGTTGCCGAAATTAAGGTTCCGTCATTGATTTAGGTTCCGGCTCAATTGATTGTCCTTCAGCGCGCAGTAACCAATGAAACAGCAAATAACATGTGGGGCAATGTCTCTTTACCAGCCGTTTGTATCCCAAATCCCATAGTACAGTAATAGTCAGTAAATATCCAGAAAATAGAGTGGCATGTGAACAGTGTATGTGATGTACAAGTAAAACTAAGCAGGCTGCTTGCGTTTCACGCAACAAGCGTTCCTCTGCAGGTACACTATTCATTGGAAAAACTTTTGGGGAAACTAGGGAAAAACTAATCTAGTGGGAATGTTACCCACGACTGAACTTCTATTCTTTCAATTTCCTTCAGGTGAGCTTCTGCGTTCTGGGCCCGTTGTTCTAAGGTAGTGCAAATTGGGCAAATACAGTTGGGGAAATTTGATAATGTATCCCGTTCTTCTGGGCTTAATGGTTCTGTAAGGTACACATTCCCAGGTTCCAGTAAAATGTCACTACTTCCCTTTGAGTATGTATGTTTCTCCAGTACATGGCCTACCCAAACAGCTGTAATATGAAGTAAGTTAGCATGGGCTTTCTGGCGCCACATCTTTAACTGCTGTGGGGAATAACTGGTCCCTTCTTCACTATTCAACTGGTCCATCAGAATCAGGAAGAAGATGTTCCTCTTCAAGTTCTTCAATTCCTTGGGAGAGTCTCCAAAATTGATGCAAGTTTCTTGATATGTATGTCAAAACAAGAGTAAGATCTTCGAGGCAATCTTGTACTTAAGTTGGCTAACATACCAATACCAGACACATAGTGTTTCACTGGTCTCATCTAATTCGAGTACCACATTCTTCCTGCCACTGGCTCTGGCTGCAAACTTTGCTCGCTGACACTCTCGTCGAAGTCTGTCAGTTGTGATGTTGGCCTGGGTTTGTAAGCGATCAGGAGCCATACTATGCCAGCAGATTCACCTTGTGCAACTGGATATACCGTCCTGGCCTTTTATACCAATTTCAGTTATGTGAGTACTAGCTTGTTAGGTCCATTTTTTTATGTAATTCTATGCCTTCAGCAACTGGGGTGGTACTACTTTCATTACACATGTGCGCCATTTATTTTGTGTCTATTTCATAATTGAAATATCTACGTAGTACTAGTCCTCCATTTACGTTGACAGTTCAAAGTCTTCAGGTTGGTGGGTTTGCTTCCAGGTGGGTTCACTTCCCAGTGGGCTCGCTTCCCTACAACCTTAAATGTACATATGTAACATCATGCTTGGCTGTATTGGCATATGAGCCGACGTGCAATGAAACTCAGTAATAAGCGCTATTTAGTTTAAACTTTTAGGTTTGAAGCTAACTACTATTGTAATTGGCAGTTGCGGTGGATGGCTTTGACCTGTGAGTCTAGAATCATCCAGGAATTTGACCCTTGATCTTAAATCGTTGACAAACTTGAACCCATTAGAACACACTTCCGGGCCCAGGCCACGGCAGTGATACTACTTGTCAGTTAACGCATGTTCATAACCCACACCCCCTCACCCGAAAATGTATGGATTATTGCCAGCTTCTGAGTCGTCCTCTATGAACGTGGCTAGATACTCGACTGTTTGCCAGTGCACTTGCGGACAAAGCTTCGCACAACTCAATGCATACGCGAACCATCAAAGGACATGTAAAAAGCGAAAGAAGCACCTTTCGAATGCGCTATCAAAGGCCAAAGAGGTATGGACTACAAGAAAAAGACCATGTAGAGAAGAAGACAAATGTGACAAGCTAGCTGGGTCTACTCCAAGTCCTTCGACCATTGCCCATAGTGCAGAGACTTGGACTTCTCGAGGAGGGGAAAGTGAGGCACACCCACAACTGGCACATATTACAGTGACATATCTCCGTATAATACAAGGGAACGGACATGCATAATATCCTGTATGATACAGGCCAGTGGACCATGGGCCCATGATAAAAATATCCTCGACTATGACAGATGGGCCAGGAGGCAAATTATTCCTGATGGAGGCAGGTGGGCCCATGCAGGGAATATATAGAGTAGATGAGTTGGCCAATGTACATGAATATTAGGTAGACGGGTGGGCCGAGGTAGTTGGATATTATGCAGATGGGTGTATTAAGGTAGATGTGTATGAGATAGATGGGTAAATACTTGTTATCACATTCACGGGTGGGCCCAGACACATATTACATTAGACGGGTGCGCCGAGGGTATTTTAAAATCTTGTATTAGATGGGTGGGCCGAGGGTGGTATAAAATATAGATGGGTGGGCCCATGTGTATCATAATTGTAGACATGATGGAGCCGAGGTAGTTGTACATCAACCAAATCAGAGGAGGTAATAAATCAAAGTTACCAAGTTCCCGGTGTAGAGACTAATATCCCTGTGGCCTTGCAGGGATCTAAAATCCCATTGTTACTATCACTTCCCGACATAGCGCAACTCATATCTCACACAGCGTGCTCAAGCGCTTTGTCGGCCGCTCGCAAGCACCAGTGCTCCGGTCGCTCCTTAGTCGCGCATCAGCATGCACATCCTCGGTTCCGTCGCATGTCCTCCATCCATCCATTCCATGTCCGTTCAGTTCGTCAGTGCATATTCCGATTCTATTTTCATTAATTCTGACATATCTCCGGCGCTTATGGCCATGTTTCGTATGTTTTCCATTATGGACCCTTATTACATATTATCTCGTGTCCACTTCGCTTCTCGGTTCGCTTTAGCGCTTGACAGCACTTAACATTACTTAGTATACATATATAGACGCACATAAACTGTGTAATGACCATCTTTTTCTGCCCACACATTGTTGGACTATAAGTCTAATTTATCCTCTAAAAATCTAAAGTATCTAAGTACAATATGAGCGCCGCCGCCGTACATTACTAGAAACTCTGTCCATTAGTATTCTGACTCATTAAGAGTCGCTGCACTCCACCACCCGCATGTGCACCGCTTCTGCTTAAGCGCGCGCTTCCGTTATAAGTTGCGCATTGATATCTATCGTCGGCCGCTATCGCTCATCGGCACTCCACATCGCTTTCACTCGCTCGCACTTCGCTCATCGTTGCGCGCCTTACCAGGCTTCATCAAGTGCCTGGTTCAGTGTTTCCCTCTGTTTTATACACTTAGAGGAACCTTCTCAGTAGCAATCCCCTTGGGCCAACATATATCTCACTCACCGAGGACTACTTGAGTTATCTCATACCACCTATATTCACCCACTTCCCATTCCTCTTCTACAACTGGAGCCCACCGTGAGGGGATCATCTGAGAAAACCGGTAGGTTACTCAGGCCTACTAAAGAACACGTCGCAAGAAATGAAGTCTTGGAAGAATTCCGAAGAGCGGTCGCCTCTTCGCGCTTATCCACCATTCAGGAAATTTTGACTCCGGTCAAATATAACTGGCCGCGGAACTTCTCGGAGCCAACGCGCCCCGACTTATCCCTATTAACACCAAACCCATTTGCGCCCGCGTTGCCAGTCACGCCATCGCCCAGAGAATCAGTACTAATCACACGACCATCCCCGCAGCTTACCGCCCGGCGCGTTTGTTGAAACACCTAAAAATCCCCCAGACCCGAACTTTATTCCCTTGTCTCCGCTTACCCCGCTAACCATATCTAGCACGACCGTAAGAGAAGAACCTTCATCTTGGATACACGCGCCACCAGCAAGCGCAGCGCCTATCGTGAAAACAGAACAAACAGAACCCCTAATCGGGCCGAACTCTATTCGGAACCGCGCTGCCATATTTATCCCTCAGTTCGGTCATCCAGGACCTTCAAACGTCATACTCCCAACACCCACCATAGCCAAGCCTCAACCTACCAAACCCCAATCCCAACCTGTCCAAATAGCCGCAACTATCAGAATGCCGATCCGCGGCTCGGACAAAGCACCGAAGTTTGACGGCACAGCAGAAAATCTCCTTGCATTTATTGAGGATTATGAAGCATGCGCCGATGATGTGAACCTCGTCGGAGGCGATCAAATCAAAGGTATCATCCGCTACTTGCCTAACAGCAAGCACACACTCTGGTCCAGAATGCCGGAGGCGAAGTTAAGCGACTATAACACTTTTATTAAGGAGGTAAAGGAAATGTATCCTGGCTGTGAAGGCGAAAAGCGCTACGCCGTATCCGACCTACAGTCAGTAACGCGCAAACACGTGGCCCTACCAATGCCTTCGCTCACCGAGCTTGGCAATTATCGCCGCGCTTTCAGGGAGATCGCTGATTCCTTGATTGCGAAAGATCACATAGGTATGGCGGAATGGAACCACATGTGGTTAGAAGGGTTCCCGAGCGATATCCAAGCACTGCTTCGCACGCGCTTAATGATCAAATTCCCAGATCACCATCCGCGCGACCCTTACCCTTTTGCAGATGTAGACGCGGCCGCCAAATTCTTGATTCCAGGAATGGGAACGGTAACCCCTGAAACCGTAGGGACGTCGGTATTAATGCCATATCCAAGTGCTGCCGCGCCGGCGGCAAAGGCACCGCAACAACTGGCGCAAGGTACGGTTGTTAAACAGGAATACCAAGCCCGACGACCCGGTGGTGGTTCGCAGTCGAGCGGTTGCATGTTTTGCGGAAAGAACAACCATTTCCTCAGCCGCTGCCAAGAGAAGGACGCCTACATTAGCGCCGGCAAGTGTAAGGTACACGAAACCTCGATGAAACTGGTATTGACCAGTGGAGATTGGATTCCCGGTCACACAAGCGACGGTACCCTGAAGGATCGACTGGATAGGTATCACTCGAATAAGCAGGCAAACGAGGCGCTCCCCAGCTCTAGCGTTACCACAGCGCTATATGTTCGTGCTGCAATGGATGTTGACATTGTACTAGACATAGACCCATCCACATTCATCCACACTGTCACAGAATCTGAGTCTGATATAGATGAGGAGGACGTAGATGTGTTACGTGCCGCACAAGCGCTTGCGCTTGCAACCGCCCGACGCAATACCAAGTGTGGATCGGCGAAAGGCGAAGGTAAGGGAAAGACTGTCCAGTTTGACGGTGTAGAAATTGCTAGCGAATATCGCGCCAAACCAGCGCCATCCACTGTAGCAGAGGAGATTGTCTCTCCTGCTGTCCAAGCTTTGTCAAGTAAGGGGAAAGCGCCGGAAGTCGCGAAAGCGATAGCTGCGCCAGCAGCGGCCGAATCATCGGCGAACGTGCGCAGGGTAAACGCCGCTCCTGCAACTTCAACTTCATCCTCCCCCGGTATAACACACACTGACCTTACAGATTCGACAACAACCACGGCATCATCTTCGGCAAAAACGGCATCATATCGGTACTTGCACAGCTTAGAGGACAAGGACGCTGATAAGCGCATCCTCAAACGCCTGCTGGATACCCATATCAATATCTCGACAAGGGAATTATTCGCAATATCGCCCGCCCTCCGCAAACAATTCCGCGACCTCACCATCACCAAGCACGTCACGGTCGGCACAGTATCAGTGAACAAACTTACAGGACACCCGGTTTCGGACAAATGGATGCACGACTATGACGCCAAGCGCTTGCAAAGCGACGACGGCCAAGTTGTAGCAGACCATTTTGCACCGCTGCGCTGCATTCGCACAACTACGATTGGCGGCAGGGTAGCAACCTGCATCCTAGATCAAGGCGCCGAAGTCGTGGTGATGCCAGCCGCTATCTGGAAAACGCTCGGTGTTGGTCTGCAGTCAGACCATCGCTTAAACATGGAATCGGTAAATACTAACAAAGACGCGACACTTGGCATCATCGAGAATGTGCCGCTAGACTTCAGCAGAGGGCCGCTGTACTTCCAAGTACAAGTCATACCTTGCACAAGTTTCGAGATTCTTCTTGGCCGCCCGTTCTTTAAGCTAACTACCTGCCACACGTTTGACCTCCCTGACGGGGAACAAGATATTTTGGTTACGGACCCAAATATGCACAAGGAATTGCGCATTCCAACACTGCCTTGGGTTAAGTGCTGCAAGCGCTGTACCAGCGGCCTTTCGTGCTCAGATCACCCGCCGAAAGTAAAGGAAGAAAAGGGTTTTTAATTTTCGATGATCTGCATTATCCGCGGGGAGACAATACCTCTCATACCCCCCGCTACCAGTATTTTCCTTCGTCATGTCTCATTCATTCTCACATGTTTCCCGAAGCGCCACAAAGTGTGCGCGCTTCAAGCGCCTGATTATTGCTCTTAAGGAGCATCCCCGCATTGTTTCCCAATTCCGCACAAAGTTCTGTTTCTTCGTTTTCTCATCGCATCGTTTCTGAGCCGTCCGCGCATTATGTGCATTTATCGTCCACCCGCTCTGTTATTGATAAGGCATCTATCGACGCCTTCAATTCTTATTATTATCATGATCGCGCACTTCACGCGCTGGTATATAAACCAGTCGTGAAGAAAGTACGAACGGTGCCTACCACTATGCCGCCAGGGTATAGGATAGTGTGCCAGTTACCCGAAGACCCGCTTGCCGGGTTACCTGATTTACCGACTCACCCCCCAGAATTCACACCAGGAACCCGCTTTACGCGCGAGCATGCAGAAAAGCTAGACTTAGACCCGGCCAATTGGCTGTGGCCCGAAGAGCTCAAGTTGATAACTTGGCTCATCAAGGCTCATGAACTCGCATTCACTTGGGGCACCTCGGAGCGGGGACGCCTCAACAAAATGTATTTCCTGCCCTATAAGATTCCAACAGTGCCGCACACTCCATGGTCGCAGCGCAATATCCCGATCCCACCTGCAATCACTGGCGAAGTTGTTCACATTATCAAGGAAAAGATTTCATCAGGAGTATATGAGCCGTCAACGGCTGCCTATCGCTCGCACTGGTTTTGTGTCGTCAAAAAGGACAGCCATTCGCTGCACTTAGTCCACGACCTACAGCCGCTGAACGAAGTTACCATTCACGATGCATCGGTTCCGCCATTTCCAGATTTCTTGGCCGAAATGTTCGCCAGATACGCGGTATATGTGATGTGGGATTTGTACGCTGGGTACGATCAGCACGCGCTGCATGTAGACTCGCGCGACATGACAACCTTCAGGACACCCCTAGGACCACACCGCTTAACAATGCTTCCGCAAGGACATGCTAACGCTGTTCAGGTTTACCAAGGCGACACAGCCTTTATTTTACAGGACGAAATCCTCAAGTACACGTCACCGTTCATTGACGATGTACCGATCAAGTTGGTCAATACCCGATATCAGCGCGAGGATGGCTCTTATGAGACCATACCCGAAAACCCCGGCATTAGGCGCTTCATCTGGGAACACTGTATAGTGGTCAATCGCATTTTACAGCGCCTAGAAAATGTCGGCGCGACGGTATCCGCAACCAAGTTCATATTAGCCGCGCCATCCGCAACCGTTGTCAGTCACAAGTGTACTTTGGAAGGAAGGATACCCGACGAATCCAAAGTACAAAAGATTCGTGATTGGCCTGAACCGAAGAACCAGTCGCAAGTGCGCGGGTTCCTAGGTACATGTGGTGTCTTGCGAATTTTCATCCATAACTTCTCGTGTATTGCGCGCCCGCTGATTAACCTAACCAAGAAAGATGTCTCATTCGAGTTTGGCAAAGAGCAACGTCAAGCGATGCAAACGCTGAAGGATTCCGTCCTAGATTCACCCGCGCTTTGGCGGATAGATTACGAAAGCGGCCGAGAAGTCATCCTAGCGGTTGATACTTTGTGCGTCGCAATCGGGTATATTTTGCTACAAGTTGGCGAGGATGGCAAGCGCTATCCAAATCGGTTCGGATCAATTGTGCTCAACGAGGTGGAAAGCCGCTACTCCCAAGCAAAACTCGAGCTTTACGGCTTGTATTGTGTGCTACACGCAGTACACGTATATATATTCGGCGTCGTCAACTTAACGGTTGAGGTCGACGCGAAGTATATCAAAGGTATGATCAATAATCCCGATTTGCAACCCAACGCGACCATCAATTGGTGGATCGTGGGTATTCTTCTATTTCAATTTAATCTCGTTCATGTACCCGCCGCGAAGCACGCCGGTGTAGATGGTCTCTCAAGGAGACCGCGCACCGACAATGATCCAGAAGAAGATGACGATCATGAGGATTGGATTGACCGCGCTTACTCATTTGGCTTCACCATCCTGAACGATAGGACGCTCCAAGTAGAGTCGGCCAGCGCCAAATATGATTTAACCACGAATATGATGCCGTTCATGCAGCCACCAAGGTGCCTACCTGTCTTACGAACCTTCCTTGATGTTACAGAGCCGCTACAAGATGACCTGCAGATCCCACATTCCGAGAAAGCACAAGCGCTCGATAGGCGCATGGTACTGATAGAACATTTCCTACTCAATCGCAAAAGACCCACTGAATTTACAGATGATGCTTTCACTGCATTCGTTAGCCACGCGGCGCGCTTCTTCATTCTGGAAGATAACCTTTGGCGCTGTGAAGCGAACGGCAAGCACCAGATTGTGGTAAAGCCGCATAAGCGCTACCAAATTCTGAAGCAAGCGCACGACGATCTAGGGCATAAGGGAATATACACTGTTAGCTCGCGGCTGCTACTGCGGTTTTGGTGGCCACACATCGACGACAATATCAAATGGTATACGCACACATGCCACGAGTGCCAGACCAGGCAATCGCTCAAGCTTCATGTTCCGCCGATGGTACTGACACCCGGAGGGTTGTTCCGCAGGGTGCACATTGACACCATGAAAATGCCGAAAGCGGGCGGATATGAGTATCTAGTGCAAGCGCGCTGCGCACTTACGTCATATCCCGAATGGCGCATGTTGTGCAAGGAGAATACGAAGTCGCTTATGGCCTTCATATATAAAGAACTCCTATGCCGATGGGGCCCTATCACGTAGATTATTACTGACAACGCGCCCGCTTATAGATTAGCCACCGACATGCTCGCAGAGTGGTACAATATCCATCCAATCTGCATATTGCCTTATAATTTGCAAGCGAATGGTATAGTAGAGTGCCGCCACCATGATGTCCAGGAGGCCATCATTAAAACTTGCGATGGAGATGATACTCATTAGTATCAAGTTGTTCACTTGGTATTTTGGGCCTAGCGTGTCACTGTGCATCGCGCGATGGGTTTATTACCCTATTTTATGGTGCATGGCATAGAGCCAATCTTCCCTTTCGATCTAACAGAAGCAACATTCTTAGCGCCGACGCCAGCGCACACGGCATTTAGTACCACAGAACTCATTGCATGGCGCGCACGCCAGTTGCAGAAGCGCATAGATGATCTCACTGCTATTAGGGATAAGGTAATGAAGGTGTGCTTCGCGTCTGTTCGCGACTTCGAGAAGCGCTTTTGTGCGACTATCTGCAACTATGATCATGCGCCCAGCACCTTAGTACTGGTGTGCAATTCGAAGGTTGAGTATGAGCTCAGCAAGAAGACGAAGCCGTGATACTTGGGACCGATGATAATAGTGTGCCACACAAAAGGAGGCTCATATCTGCTGGCCGAGTTGGACGGCACTATCTCTAAATTGCGCTATGCAGCGTTCCGCGTCATTCCCTATTTCCCGCGCAGCAATGAGCGCATTATGGTGACAAGCGTCACTGGTAAAGACGATGAGACCTTTGATCATTTAGCCAATGAAGATGTCGAAGAACCCAACGAAGATGAACCCGAGCGCGCGTCCAACACATAGTGCTTATCCACATCAACCAACACTCTCACACACATATCTGCACATAACCGCCATCGCCCCGCTCAACAAATCAACAAAAACAAAATATAAAACAAAAACAACCGCAAAAACATACCATAGATTTCTATTCTCTCCGTTTTACCCCGGGTTTCAGCCGGCGACCTCAGTTTCTCTTATTATGTCTCATAACACACGCATTGCATTGAACATACACCCAACAGACTCTATCCTATACAGCCGATCAGCCGACAATCAACCGCCAAGTACATATATATTCAAAAGATAAGTTATAATAGAAGCGCGCACATAACCGCCCATAGACCTTCCATTTCGAACACGCGTAGCTGCGCCGCGCCCATTATACTCATAGAATTATACACCTACAGCACCTAATATCAAGCAACGCACAGGGTATAATGAAGGAATAGATGCGACAGGATGCCCGATGAAGAAAAGACAAGTGCGCAGCTTGCGCAACCACCATATTTTCTTATGACTCTATGCTACTTCACGCACTTACCCAGATTTCTCTTACCTTATTAGGCCAGCGAACTGATTTGGACATGGAAATGGAATTAGGACGGACACAGGACTGGACATGACAGGATATTATCATAAGGCGCACCAGGCGCTGCTCCACTGGAAGACTCTATAGTACAGGCGTGCTGGTGCCAACAAGGACTCTAAGCTAAAAGAAGACATTCTATATACCGCTACTTCTTCTCCGCTAGCATCTCCGCGATTTCTTTCTCCCAAGCGCCCCAATCGTGCCCCATGCAGTAAATGCAATTGCTCATCGCTAATACCTCCGCCTCCTGCACATGGCTATGCTGCCGCATATCTATGACTACCCCCTTCCACTTCGCCACCTCGGCTTCCAGCTCAGCATTTTGAATCCGCAGTTGAGCGGCCTCAATCTGAGACTCGTCCAACTGTGCCGCTAAGTCAAGGCGAGGACACTTAGGCGCCAGCGCAGGACAGGAAGCGAGAGGACGCTTCGCACATTGAATGACAATAGCCTTGCCGCCAACGGCGGCATCCTCATCGACAGTCGACTCACCGACGATTTCCATGTCCCACGAACCGACATTGGGCACAGTATCAGTCACCGAACCCGGCGCCGGTCCAGTGACAGGGGGAGGTGTCTTGCCTTTTGGGGCAGGCGCAGGAACAGGTGTTTTTGCCTTAGGCGCGGCCGGCGCAGCCACCTTGGGTTTCGGCGCAGCCAGCGCACGTTCTTCTGCCTTGTCGCCAACTGAAAGAAGATAGTTAGTAAAGGAGAAAAGAAGAGAAAAGGAAACATACCAAAGGAGCAGCCCTTCTTGGCCTTGGTGTATCCCTTGCATCGCAGGTTGCCATTGACCAGGATGCAAGGGATCTCAGTAGTTGCGCACCACGCGCATGGGACGTCCGGGTGCGTAATCACCGGCGTCGTGGTAATATGACTGCCGAGACACTAGTAAGAACAAGTTAGCGAAAAAGGGGAGACATGAGAAAGAAGAAACTTACCGGACAGCCCATATCAGTCACCTCCGCAGAGGCTGCCTTCTCAGCCGTCTTCGAAACTTCCAGCACTTTCTCCTTCTCCAAACGCACCTGACGCGCAGTCGGCGCAGGTTCCACAGCCTTCTCCTTCCAAGCCTTAACGGCTTTGTAAAGGGCCTTAGCGGCGACCTTGCCAGCGGCAAAATTGACCGCTTCTGCATCGCTGAGGGACAGATGTACCTCAGCGGCGCGCGCCTGGTCAAACAGCGAACTCATGTCGCCCTAAGAAAAGTTATATTAGTGATCAGTAAGCAGCACATCAATCATAAAAACTCACCATAGCCCGCTCCCAAGCGTGAAGCCAGGACTCCTGGTCTTCGAGGAGCTCCAGTTTCGGAGGAGGACTGGTCTTCACCGAGACGCACATTGTGCTTAGCATCACCACCCAAGACCGACAGATCCGGTTGGCAACGGTTTCCTGCGGCTCCTTCGGAGTCGCGTCGTTGAGAGTGGCGTCATTGACAGATGCGTTGCCTTCGTCTTGAGGGCACTCCTCAGGTTCAGGTGAGGGAGAGGGAGACACAGTAAGCATAGCAGGGTTGAATGGGATGGAAGACATGATGGTAGGAAGTGATGAAGAGATTATTGCAAGGACGCGATGGATAATTGAATTGAAGAAGAGAAGTGCGACACGAGGCCGGTTCTTTTATGCCCGAAATGAACCACATTATGTCAGCACAATAGCGCTCGCAGTCCACAGCTCGCAAAACTCCGATGGACCGTTCCACATACACTTTCAGCACGTTCTACCCACGATCATGTGACTTTCCTCGTCGAAATTTTGCTAAGTCCAGCCGCCCCTATATACACTGACTGGGGACAGTCAGAAGCTAAGTTCCTATGAGATGTAGAGACTAATATCCCTGTGGCCTTGCAGGGATCTAAAATCCCATTGTTACTATCACTTCCCGACATAGCGTGACTCATATCTCACACAGCGTGCTCAAGCGCTTTGTCGGCCGCTCGCAAGCACCAGCGCTCTGGTCGCTCCTTAGTCGCGCATCAGCATGCGCATCCTCGGTTCCGTCGCATGTCCTCCATCCATCCATTCCATGTCCGTTCAGTTCGTCAGTGCGAATTCCGATTCTATTTTCATTAATTCTGACATATCTCCGGCGCTTATGGCCATGTTTCGTATGTTTTCCATTATGGACCCTTATTACATATTATCTCGCATCCACTTCGCTTCTCGGTTCGCTTTAGCGCTTGACAGCACTTAACATTACTTAGTATATATAGATGCGCATAAACTGTGTAATGACTATCTTTTTCTGCCCACACATTGTTGGACTATAAGTTTAAGTTATCCTCTAAAAATCTAAAGTATCTAAGTACAATATGAGCGCCGCCGTACATTACTAGAAACTCTGTCCATTAGTATTCTGACTCATTAAGAGTCGCTGCGCTCCACCACCCGCACGTTGTCTTCTTAGATAGATGATCTATAGATAAACACCTATAAAAACAAATATCTCCACAGTCAGCGATTCAGACAAATACCAATGACTGATAATGTGGTCGTTCGTGGGTGGCTAGTTGTATACTACCCAAAGTATATTCAGCTAAGGATACTTCTGCAAGATCAGTAATACGATGGTCAATCCAATCTATGGACTTTGACAGGAAAACAAACAAACAATGGTCAGCCTGACAGTATGGCAATGACCAAAAGAATATACGGGATTCTTCCTCAAGTTCCCTTTCAACATCAGTGCTTCGTACCAACTGTACTCCAAAGAAATGGTGCAGAATTACAATGATAAACCCCCTCAGCACAAAACAGGTAGAATCAAAGGTCAAGACTAATCAAATGCTTTATTGTAGAACTCTTAGCTCAATATTGAACCTGCTGTCAAGGAACTCTTCTTTGAGTATTCAAACAGACTCAGGAACGGACGTCCTTGGGTTTACTACCAAGTCCCCTCTTCAACGGCTAAAGCCTAGCAGGCACAGAATATCTTGACTCAGTATCGCTACTCAGATGAGTGAGGTCAAGCTTCACTATCAATTCCTAAAGTCTCCCCACTATGCTACTTCTGAGTCTTAAGTGGACGTAGAGACAACACGAATATTTTGGAAATATATTTCTGGACAAAGACCACCAAAGGTTGGTGAAAGTAAAAGAAAAGAAAAAGAATAATAGAAATCAGAATATAACTGTGGCTGTACCTTGCTTGCTGGTTGTTGCACACAGTGAGCTCACAGCTGGTCGTTCAGTATGATGAGCTTGCAGTATTACTGTCTCTTGAGAATGTTCCTCTCAGTCTTAAGACAGTTCTTGACACTGGTACTGACACTTATCACACCTTACTCACAACTTAGTGTTAGATGGGCTGAAAAACACCCTACTATCTGCTGCTGTTCGCTTGTTATTATTTCAAAAACTGGGGTCGTTATATACACAATAAATGTGGCTGTGCTACTAGTGTATTCAAGAGTCATCAAGAGTCATAGTAAGTATCTAGAGTGAGTCATAGTGAGTCATTGGGTATTTTGCTAAGTCATATGACCTGTCCAACCCCTGATGACAAATCCAGAAGGAGAGTAAGAAGTGTCACATGATATGAATCCTGTGTGTGGCTGTCTTTGCTTTGCTTTGTTTGAAGGGTGAGAATGACGCGAGCCTAGTATTTAGGGGTTTACTAATGTTTTTCCAGGACAACATATGTGGGAAATATTTTTCACAGTCACCTGACATGTGTGGGATTTTGTCTGAGTCATCACCATGGCTGACTAAGCAAAACTCATCGCAGAATTAAATGTACTAAAATATTCAGGCTGCTGGTATACAGACTTGGAAAATAAAAAGAAAAGCAAAAAATATTCCTTTAGCCTCAGTCCAACTTCAGATAAAAGGGAAAAGGGTTTCATAGTGGTATTTCAGGGTATATGACTCATGAGAGAGTATTGGTCGTCCATGTACCGAACCAGTTTGGTGCAGGTCAACGTGCACTGCTTCTGCTTAAGCGCGCGCTTCCGTTATAAGTTGCGCATTGATATCTATCGTCGGCCGCTATCGCTCATCGGCACTCCACATCGCTTTCACTCGCTCGCACTTCGCTCATCGTTGCGCGCCTTACCAGGCTTCATCAAGTGCCTGGTTCAGTGTTTCCCTCTGTGTTATACACTTAGAGGAACCTTCTCAGTAGCAATCCCCTTGGGCCGACGTATATCTCGCTCACCAAGGACTACTTGAGTTATCTCATACCACCTATATTCACCCACCTCCCATTCCTCTTCTACACCGGAGCAGCAGGTGATCTCCTGACATGGCCTTTGATGGTGCGTAGGTTGTCTTGCAGAATGTGGAATCCGGGGTGCAAAGCTTGTTTTGCCCTATGAGAAGCCAAGTTCCGACCACCAGAATTTGAGTCAACTGTACCGAGTTCTGAGTTCTGGGACCCGGAACTCAACACATAATTTAGTTAATACTTTCTGTGTTAAATGGCCAACCAAAGTTGAGATGTTTCTAAAGACAGCAGCAGGTGCTCTCTTGACATGGCCTTTGATGGTGCATAGGTTGTCTTGCAGAATGTGGAATCTGGGGTGTGAAGCTTGTGTTGCCCTACAAGAAGCCAAGTTCCGACCACCAAAATGTGAGTCAACCATACTCAGAGGAGGTAATAAATCAAAGTTACCTAGTTCCTGGAGCAGCAGGTGATCTCCTGACATGGTGGTGTGAAGCTTGTGTTGCCCTATGAGACGCCAAGTTCCGACCACCCAAATTTGGGTCAACCGTACCGACTTCTGAGTTCCGGGACCCGGGAGTCGACAAATGAATATCTGATGACCAGCACACTTCCAATCAGGTAGTATTTCATTGAGCAATGGATAATAATACATCTTTGACAGCCAAAATTATCCCAGGCTCCCTTATCTGATCCTCTCTATCTCCACCCCCTTTAATACCAAAGTCCAGACATCCAGCATGAACGGTTCTTCCCCGTCCACTCCTGATAGCATAAACATCTGGCGCACTTGGGCCCTGACTGTGACTTATGAAGCAGGGGAATATACCGAACAGAAATTCAAGGCAGAGAAGACTGGAGGAGGCCCAGTCATACCTTCTCCCAACCTAGACACTGATCTGGTGATGGTGTGCGATCGCTTGGCTGATGTACTCATAAAGGCATATAAAAATCCCAGTGGGTCTTCCTGCAGATTCGGAAAATTCGTTTTATCATTCAAATTCCTGCATGACAGTTCAGATGCAGATGGATATTGCAAGATATAGCAAATTGATCTCCACGAAGGACACCGGGCATAATGAACAGAGAGAGGTGAAGTTGCTTGAGAGGTGTCCTCCTGGCCATGAAGGCAAAAGGTTGGTCGACGAACCTGCCACAATTCTTGATGCATCTGGTGCCATCATCGCATGGTACCTCCCAGACGCCCTGACAGACACCACCCAGGTGTGTAATATACATTGTTACTCAATGTGTATTGAATATCAAATGGAACCTACAGAAGGAAATCAGGGAGGCCACCAATTTGCTCGCTCCAAGCCTTGAAAAAAGTGTAAAGGCTGATGACAATTGGCGAACTAATGAAAAGTGGTTCAAACGGGGCTCGGACGATGTTGGCTCAACTCCTGGATGCATCAATTTATCTCCAGTATGGTTTCAACAGGGACACGAGGTAGGATCTGATGAGATGGTGATTCCGGCAGTCATACTCACCAATCCCAAAGACTGTGTCCGATCTGGAGGTATCTGCATCATTGAAGGGACCTTCCTGCGAGAATATCCTCAAAGCCATTGCAAGGCCAGCAGCCATCGCATCCGCAGCACTCAGGGTCATATATCCTGAGCAGTACTGGGCAGGGTTGCCAACCTTGTCCAACCTTGGACATATAGCAGTAAGCAAGGATCTGCCACAGATGCCGGAGGCCCTGCAGTACTGGGCATCCGTGTTTAACACCCTCTCCATTATTCCCAATCGGGAAACCCCCAATCATCGAGACCATTTGTCTATTGCTGAATGCTTCAACATTCTCACCACTGTGGGGAACTATTCTGATGCTCGGATGACAATGCCAAGCCTTCAGCTGGAGTTCAAGTACAATTCCGGCTGTATGATTGCGTTTTCCAGAAGGATTGTGAGACATGGAGTTTATGATGTGGAAGGGGATCATATTGCTTGGGCATGGTATATGAGGGATTCTGTTCACATTCACGCTGGGGTTCCATCATGTGGATGGGCTAGTGTGGATGGTCCATACAGTGTGTGAAAGATCAAACAAAGAGCAAGAATTGTGACCTATATACATTCCACCAAATGAATACCATGTACCAATAGTTATCCGGACCTCAATACTCAATTGTGAGCATTTGCAAAGTGATATATAGGACTGAATAATGAGCCCCTTCAGTGAATTCACCCGTATTAGACGGACAGCTGAGGGTGACAATGTAGCAATAGAGGCGGGCCAGCCCATGTGGGCCCATGGCAACAATTTTACCATGGTAGACGAGTGGGCTGCAGGGTTGTGTGTACCTGTTGCAAACGGATGGGCCGGTGGTATATAGTGTAGATGGTAGTATAGGAATGTACTATATAGGATATCTATGTAAATAGTAGTGAATGCAATGAGCTATAGAGATGAGTGGGCCGGCTGAATGGTGTGCAATGTAAATGAGTGGGCCAGGGAGATGGGTATGATGGGGACAAGTGGGCCGGGGGTATGAAGTGCAATGGAGACGGGTGGGCCGGTATGCGAAGTACAATAGAGACGGGTGGGCTGGGATGAGAAGTACAATTGAAGACGAGTGGGCCGGGGGTATGGGGTGCAATGGAGATGGGTGGGCGGGTATGCGAAGTACAATAGAGATGGGTGGGCTGGGATGAGAAGTACAATTGAAGACGAGTGGGCCAGGGGTAAGGGTGCAATGGAGACGAGTGGGCCGGTATGTGAAGCACAATGGAAGACGAGTGGGCCGGGGGTATGGGGTATAATGGAAGACGAGTGGGCCGGGGGTAAGGGTGCAATGGAGATGAGTGGGCCGGTATGTGAAGCACAATGGAAGACGAGTGGGCCGGTGGTACCGGGTGCAATGGAGACGAGTGGGCCGGTATGTGAAGCACAATGGAAGACGAGTGGGCCGGTGGTACCGGGTGCAATGGAAATGAGTGGGCCGGTATGTGAAGCACAATGGAAGACGAGTGGGCCGGTGGTACCAGGTGCAATGGAGACGAGTGGGCCGGTATGTGAAGCACAATGGAAGACAAGTGAGCCGGGGGTATGGGGTATAATGGAAGATGAGTGGGCTGGGGGTACCAGGTGAAATGGAGACAGGTGGGCCTCATGATATTCCACCCGGTGGACAATGGAAATATTTGCTGGTATGGATGATACAGATGAGCCGGAAGAGCATTGTGGGACAGAGGTGAAGGTGAGATGGATGATACAGATGAGCCGGGTGTCCGGTGTGCGAGAGGTGAAGGCGAGATGGATGATACAGATGAGCCGGATGTCCGCTGTGTGATAGAGGTGAAGGTGAAATGTATGATACAGATGAGCCGGAAGAGCGTTGTGGGATGGAGGGGGTATCTGGTGCATACAGAGTATACTAACCAGAGACGAGTGGGCCGGGGGATAGGGTGAATATATGATGTGGGTGGCATGATGCCTCATCCGGTGCATACAAAGTATATTAACCGGGAATAAACATCTGGTCCGTCTCATATATACATCCGGGTCTATACCCATACAGTACGTCTATGATATCAAATGAGATTGACAAGCAATATATGTGGCCCAATGCATGGAGTTGCTAAATATCTACACGGTCATATTTTGCATACTCCGTGCTCGGAGTCCCAACAAAATTGTGGATGCTGTCTCGCATGTACCATGCAGTGACAATCCTGTTGCCCTCTTCCACGTTCATGTAATGTCTCACCAGTCGACATGATGAAGCCAATATTGAGCCAGAGTCGTAGAGAAACTTGATTCCAAGGTTCATGAAATCCATGATAACCGGGCGATAAACACCAGCAGTAGTCATGATATCAAATGCTGCCGGTTGACATTTAGGATCTCTATGAGGGGGTGTCTGGCGATTGCATATGATCGATACCACATTAAAAACGGATGTCCAGCGTTGAAGATGATGGTGCATCTCATTCAACTCATATCTGGCAGCCCATTTACCAAGCCTGACTTGAGTTTCCATTCCGGCCCAATAAAGATCAGGGTGCATGACTCGAAGTGCAGCAGAGACAATGATACCGGACCTTTGAAGGGATGCTGTAATATTGTGACCGGCAGCACCTTTCAGTGCCGCTGATACCTCCGGCGAGAAGCCATCTTCCAGGTCAAGATTCGGAAGCCATGTTTCTACAATACTTCCAACCAGAGATTTCAATGCATGTGGACCTGACACACCTCTCTTCCTTGCTGAAACCATGCAGGAGATATATTGATGCAACCGGGGGTGATCATTCCATCTGGACTTGTATAGAAGTTTGACCGGTGGGTCCTCCATTGAGAAATCTTGCCTGATGTGATGCTATGCTTCAACAAACCACTCATGGAATGTGTGGCACCGTGAATATCTTTCTAAGTAATGCATCCAGGTAAGATACAAGAACAACTGGAAATGGATAAAGGATAAAGGACCAACCATCATCATAGAGGTGAGTGCTCCAGGCAAATACCAGACAATGATTCTACTGCTGGAATCAATGACAACAGATGGTGTTGTCAAGAGGTGCTCCTCTTCAGGGGGGAATTTGTTCAAAAGAACCTCTTCTCGTGTCTCACTTCGACCGGATTCATCTTTGTCCAGGGTGTCATTGTATCTAACCATGTCTATTTTAAGATGAACTTTCTGCAGGTTAGTTGACCAGAACAGACAGGTGTGCCGGAATACATACCGGCGTTAGAGTAAGCAGCGGCCATCACATAGGCTAGCTGCTCCAAAGCAATACAAGTGTCGATATCCAAGAGTCCAAGGTCCATATCCTTTACCGGTCGGTGAAGAATTGTAGATGTGAAAATCTCATGCACCAATTCACCGGCAAGGTAGGTCTGGTACAAGGCCCAGTCAAGTGGAATTGTAACCATGGCTTGCTGAAACAATTAAGTGACAGGAAAGCACCACTGTTATATCCATTGGAACAAATAGCCCCATATTCACATGACCTGATTGCATAGACAGACTCCATTTCCATTCAGGTAAATATGACGTGATGGTATAAAAGATTGGCAGGATACCGGCGGACATTGGGTTCTACTTTACTGTGAAGTGGATGCACTGTTATCTATATGTAACCGGTCAATGAGTGCCTGTGAGGATGACACAGCCCGTGTGATTTCATCAATCGGCCCAACCAATCCGGTCAACCTATCACTTGATCGCCTAAGATTCATTATCCTTGTCTGCAACATATCCAGCAACTCTCTCCCGATCGTTGTCTGGTGGCACGGCACACCAGATCTTGAACCAATTATATCCGGCGCATTATCCGGACCACACACAATATATGGGAGAAGACCGGTTTTCACATGATCCGGCTGTAATAAATGGTGTGAGCATCCAGTGCATCCGGTGTTAACAAGATCTTATGGACTGACAAGGTGTGAAAAGTGCCATTCAACCAAATCCATAACATCTTGGACAGATGACTTGGGCAACATATCTGAAACCCTGCAACAACCAAGTGATTCCTTCCACCAGTCATTGAAGTAGTCCGGCATGTGAGCAATGTCATAGTCATCAGATTTGTTTGAATCCGCAGAAAGGCGCAATGCCCGGATATCCTGCAAAATGGCATTGACATCCGGTCGCCGATCAACCAATGTGTGAGCAGTCATGGTTGAGAGCACATCCTTGAGAAGTTGAGGAATAGTAGCTGACAACCGGGTGATAAAACATATATTGATGAAAGGTGTTGCAAAGGTCTATGTCAGAGAAAAAGATGAGGGCATGGGAGTATCGGCATGGCTGGCTCCCTACCTCCATCTCCCATTTCATCAGGGTGTAGAACATCTCTGCATAACCAGGTATGGCAGTGGCAAAACTCTTGTCGACATACAGGCGCATGGCCAGCATCCGGGAATTAGCATAGAATAGGGCGTGAGAGATATCTGCAGCTGTGATGTGATTGCCCTTGGCGGCAATGATGACTTGGTTGGAGGGGATGAGAGTTACAGTACTGTCCATGGAGAGGAATATGAGGCTATGGTGTGACCGGCACACTGGGAATATTTACATGCCAAACACAAGGGTATATTACCTCACAGGTCTTATCAACCGGTGACCACAATTATGTAACTAACCCAGCACCAGTACTTCTATCCGAACGATCATTTCCCACAGAGCATCCTCTGCATATGCCGCTAGTTGTTCATATATTATCAACTGGTAATCACAATTATGCAACTAACCCGGAACTGGGACTTCTATCCCAACGATCATTTTCCGAAAAGAATCCTCTGCATGTGCTGCCAGCAGGTCATATATGTGAGATTGTCTGGCAGCATAACATGTATGTCCAGTGAGCCCTGCAGAAGTAGCATTGTGCATGTGACAGAGCCATTGCTTGGCTCTGTGGGTGAAGAAATTAATTGACCACTGCATTTCATGTTTGACAAGAATAACCTCCTCATTCCAGCGATCGCGCAGTGCTTTTGTCCGGAGCCAATTAACCCGGTAAACTATAATTAGAACATGTGAGACCGGATGACCTCATAATCAGAAACACTAGACACACATTCAGTCATCCAGTCATTTCCTGATGTGTCTCCCTGAACATCCAAGGACCAGAACCATGAAAGAGTGGTATCTCTCTGACCACGTGCATTTGGATCGGCCACCGCAGAGCTGGCTTTCAGGTCTTCTTTCTTCAAAGGAAGGTATTTCTTCAAGAGGTCGTGGTAAGGGAGTTTGGCCAGTTGCGACCGGCATTTCGAATATATACGAGCATGGAGATTGACTGCTGTTTCAACTGAGCGAACTCGAGTCCATGCCCTAGTAGATGAAGCCTGTGACTTGGCTGACCGGACAGTATTGCGGAATAAAACAGCTTTATCTCCTAAATGAACTCTAATGGCATGCAATGTGTCATTGGCCTGACCTTCTCGGAGGGCAATTTCTTCTTTGATGAGATTGGTGAGACCTAACTCCCTGCACCTTACTGCACCAATGTTGGATGGTAGGGGTATGACAGTGAGCTCCGGTTGAAATATGGAAGCATTGTGTACGTCCGGATCAGGATTTTGATCTTCGTCAAAATCGGAGTAATCTTCACAATCATCCAGTGAGTTACAAACAGTAACCGGACAATCCGGATCATTGACATTGACTCCAACTCCGAGATAAGTAGGTGACATCTCAAGAAAGCTCGTGATCTGAGTGTGAAGCTTATCCTGGCATCGAGCCACTCTCAACAGTTGCATGTCCATTGGGTGCATTCGCAAACTTCTCACATCCTTGCAGAGAGATATTTGCGATTCCTCTATGGTAAGACCAGTTGCAAGCCAAGTGGCGGCTCCTTGTCGACCGGGAGGGTTGATGACCGGATGTTCAGGGCGATTTTGAGCCTGCAACAGGTGCAATTCCTGCTGTTTCTTTGTTGGTGCTGCACGACCTCATGATCAGACCTACCGGACAGCCAATAAAAGTGGACACTTGCCTCTTTCCAACCGGACCTCATAGATGTCCATAGCCGTAGGATCCTCTGCTCTGTTTGCATGAGCCAATGCCTCCTCTGCCTTCCAAAGAACTACCATGTCGGGGTTGGCAGTCTCGTTAAGATTATCAAAAGCAAGTTTGCTTTCCGAAGCCCCCTTGATGGCCTCTTTGAATTTTCTGGACAGAAACTTAGCTACCGGACATGCCATCCGGACATGAATTGTATGAGCGCCGACAACACACGCACATCTGGAGGTGGGTGACTTACTTATACAAATCATTTTCATGAAATTACAATCATTCATCTGATAATCCAATACCTCCTTGCGATGGGGAGTTCCCATGCCCCTGGCCGATGGAGATATTATATTCAAAGGTGCCCAGAGGGTTTCCATAATCTCTCCGTCTATCCGGCCGGTCCCATGGATAAAATTTGATGCATACCGGACAAAGCAGTTGTCTTGATGTCCATGTACATGCCACAAACCGATTCCAGGAATGATATCCATACCTATGGGGATGGAAAGATACATGCTGGAAGCGATCCGGTCCTTCAAATACTTGTTATACTGAAAATTTATGTCGTAGAAAGTGATGGCTCGAGAGATTCTGTCGGTCTTATAGTTGAGAGCTTGACTTAATGCATAGTCCATGTTCATCTGCCTGATTATTCCACGTAAGAGTTGTAAGATCATCCATTGATGTGACCGGATGCAATATGTACTGACCTTTCGCCTTTCTGAAAGTCGACCATGGAATGTGGGACAAAACATCCATGCTGTGCACATGCACATCCTCCTATACCGGTGGCTTCCAGCCTTTGCTGCGAGGCGTTTGCTTGATTTACTGCCCGGTGATTATTGCAATCCGACCTTTGGACATTGTCTTGAGCAATGGCCAAATGGCTCTTGTATCTTTCATCGGAGACCATGAACCCCAGACCATCCATTAATGATACTTCATCGGATGGATTCACCGGATGCATGTGCTCGGCTTTGAAATTGCCATCCATGACCAAATACCTAGTCATGAGCCAGGAAGGTGTATCGTCAGGCTGGGCGACTGTACTGGTAGACAGGTCCAAGTTTATACCCGGTTGCGGACATGCCAGACAAAATAGGGCAAGATCACCATCCTTTGGCTGGTCATCTTTGTGGGCAAATCCATGCCACTTGTAGAGCTTGCATTGTCGCCACTGCCTGGCAGCTCTCATGAGCTCTCTATAGCGATCCTACAGATATCGTTCTTTAATGACCAGAATGTGAAGTACAGAATAAAACCCAGCTCACCGTAACCATCAGTGGAAAGATGCTAGAGGTGAGTCTGCGAATTTTGCTGTAGTAATTCATGGCTGATGTACCGCACTCAAGATTGTCTAACATAAAGTCGTCCAAGACAGCGAATGTGAATGCAGTTTTTTGGTCTGGTGAAATATGCCGGAAACAAGCCTGCTTGAAAGAGCTGTATGTCTCGGCTGAGAGCACTGGGGCATTGGCAATAACATATGGAAAGGGAGTGAACACCGGACTTGTCTACTACAGTTATTGCCGGACGATCTGAGTCTCTGACCGGTTGAATGAAAGGTTCTTCCAGATAATCGTCATCTATATTGTCATCGGTATCTGACCACTGAAAGAAGTCTGATGAGTCATCGGTGCTGCTGGGATATGGAGTGCCGTCGTGAGCAAAGTGAATGTGCAGGCCAACTTTAATGAGTGAAGTTTCTTGAAAAAATGATCTGGTCCATTGACTGATGCGATGGAATGGATGTCTTTGATGTTGAATTCTGCAACAGTCTGTGCAAAAGAGTGGCTCATTGAAACAGCCATGACATCTATACACCCCATCCTTCTTGCAGACTGAGCAAAGTCGGTTGGCTGGTGGGGCTTCTCTGATCATGAGTGAATTTATGTAGTCCTTGAACTTGCATTTCCATTGCCGGAGATATGCATTCTGACTCTGTATGGTCCGGTCAGACCGGGGAAATGAAGATAACTGTTGCTTGCCTGGGATTTTGGAAATTTAGGCTGGGGGATGTTACCTTGGTCAAACTCAAAGTCAGCACCTTCATAGAGCAAGTGAGGCGACCCAGATTTATGCTTTGAGGGTGATTTTGTTGGTGATGATGTTACCGACTTTGTTTTCCTAGCCCATGAATCTTTCACCCAAGATGACCTCGATCCCCTGGTTGTAGTTTTTTCCTTGAGCTTATACAGCTGAGGTAATCGTTTCTTCGTAGGAGGGGTGTATGTGATTCCCTTTTGTTTGGTATTTGCCATATTGACTGGAAAGGATCGGTGTGCTGTAAACTTGATGACTGGTAGCCTAGCACATGACTTCACTGCGGTGCCTTCCATCAATTCCGGTTTCCAGGTGATTTGAACCGTCGAGATTACCACATTTTCCCTTCTTAGTCATTGAACTACCCAGTCATCAAGGGACCAATTGATCCGGTGTTGTTCAGACTCCGAATGGTTTGACCGGTCGGGATTACCACATTGTTCCTGTGATCTCACTGAAGATCTTGCAATGTCACCTGTATGGGATATATTAAGGTTGGAGTCACTGAGGTTGCCATAGTTGCATGACATCACAAACACCATAATCCTCCCATTAACCCGAGTCGCATGGATTTCATGTTCAAGTTACATGACAATTGACTGGATAAAGTATGTCGACCGGAGGTTACATTTCAATGTTTAAATACTTCTGTCTAGCCAGCATTCTGGATTGTTGGCTGTAGAACAATCATTCAGGTAATTACGAGGGTTTGGCAGCAATATATACTTCTTTCGATTAGATTATTGACAAGTCTGGCAAAGTCAATACATTGATTAAACTTTAGTCGAGGGCACTGGCATTGCAAAACATGCTCTGAGAGAACAGTTCAAACCAAATAACCAACTCTAGAGACAAACAGGCTTCTGGTTTGATCTTCAGGACACCGGCTGTTAATGTCCACATTCATGCTGGCCTTCAAAGTCATTTGTGATTATACTTACTTGAGCAAGTTGTGGAATATGATTGCACAGGGTGGTATCCAGTATTTGAGGGCTGTATGCTGCCCATATACTATATAATACAGGTCTAAGTCCATATGCTTTTACAGTTCTACATTCTATGAATCAGAAACACATAGGATGTTGAGGGATTCATACCAATGAACGAGTATTGGACAATCCTTTGGTCGGTTTGCAGTCACGTACATCGGTTATGTAACCTATTACTGTGAGATACACATGCATCCTTTCTTCTATCAAGACGTCCACTGCTCCTCAACTACTTTGCCATGCCCCAGTCCAACTCATCAGTCGATAGCCCAAAAAAGACCAAGCAGAAGAAATTAACCGATGAAGAGGTGCTGGTCTTGAAATCCCACCTAGAAGAATGGAAGGAAGCAGCTGCCAACAATAGAAAAAAGATTCTGAAGGCCGTCATAAAAGAGGCCAAGGTGCATGCCCCTGCTATGGATGACCGGTCATTGAAGAACAGGAAATATGTGAGCAGTAGAACTTTAAATTTATACATGATGACTGACTTATATCATGATGTATAAAGACGTACCGGGACTGGTTATATAACCGGAGACCTGAAAAGACTCAAGAAAAGAAAGCCAACAAGTTTGGTCAGAAATGGACTTCCCGGTCGGTCATAGAACAACTGCGCAAGGAGGAGATCATTGAAAAGACTGGAGCGATGCCAGGATCGAAGAAATTTATTGAAAGATATCAGACAACACTCACTGCAGTGGTGGCCAGTCTATCTAAAGAGGAGCTGGAGGAGGCTCAGAACACTGCGATTGAGTGGTCTGCCAAGGCTCCTCCTGCAGCTGTTCAGGTGGACTTTGCAAAGAAGAAAGCACCCGGTATGATGAAGGATCTGGCAACAAAGTTGTGGAAGCAGGTCGGTATGAGAATTTTCATATTGTCAGCATGGAAAACAGAGGAAGACGAAGTCCGGATCAATGGGTGAGTTCCGCTTCACACTCAACCGGTAAAGATATACTGATCCGGTTGAAAGAATTGACTTCAATGAAAAGTTGAAGGGGAATAGTTTTACCGATATGAAGGACTGGAAGTCCATGTTATCGGAGTGGAATGCCTATGCTGGTGAAGAGTTCGGTGAGCTTCTGTTTGAAAATCTTGCGCCATTCAGTCAAGTACTTATCTGACCTGGGGTGATACCAGACGTTGACCTGAATAATGATGACGATGATAATGAAGAGGAGGTGAAGAAGAGCAGGAAGAAAGGTGGAAAGAAGGACAATTATCCTTTGGAGGTGGATAGCTATGGGCTGCCGGTCATACCGGACGTCACAGAGCTTAACCTAGAGAGCAAAAAGCATCTTATAAGGACTTTCCTCACAAAGCACTACAGTCAGTTTCACAAATGATGCATCTGGAGAGTTGATCCACTGACCAGCAATTTTTCAGGATTGTGCAGCCAACAACCAAAGGCGTCTGTTCCTTGGGCCTCAGTCAGGATGGCTCAGGGTGACTTTATTGCAGCCAAGTTTTTACCTACCGGCTGGAGGCTCAACGATCCGTCAAAGATTCGGCTGGCTGATGCTGACCGGCTGTTAGAGTTGTGATGTCAAAGACAGAAGGACCAGGTTCGCCCAACCTTTGAATTTAAAGGCTGGGAAGGCGATGATAAGACAATGAGAGAACCGGCAGAGATAATCTCCGGCAATGGTTCTGATGCGAGACCCAGGGTTCCAGTGAAAAAGTCCACCGGAAGGCGCACCAGGGGGGTGGAACCGGTGTCTAGTAGTGAGGATAAGAACAAGGATGATGAAGATGAGGAGAAGGATGACGATCACTATCACGATGACAACCTCCAATCACCACCACCAAAGTTAAAATCTATCAACAATTGCCCACCGGTCAAGAAATCCATACCTGTCCCACCACCACCTTCAAAGGCAGAACGGGCCAATACGGTCCGCAGCACTAGTCCGGCGTCAGAGGAGGAAGATACTCGCCTACCGGTCAAGAAATCCATACTGGTCCCACCACCACCTTCAAAGGCAAAACGGACCAATACCATCCGCAGGGCTAGTACAGCTTCAGAGGAGGAAGATACTCGCCCACCGGTCAAGAAATCCATACTGGTCCCACCACCACCTTCAAAGGCAAAACGGACCAATACCGTCTGCAGGGCTAGTACAGCTTCAGAGGAGGAAGATACTCGCCAACCGGTCAAGAAATCCATACCGGTCCCACCACCACCTTCAAAGGCAAAACGGACCAATACTGTCCGCAGGGCTAGTACAGCTTCAGAGGAGGAAGATACTCGCCCACCGGTCAAGAAATCCATACCTGTCCCACAACCAACTTCAAAGGCCAAACAGACCAATACCGTCTGCAGCACTCGTCCGGCTTCAGAGGAGGAAGATACTCGCCCACTGGTCAAGAGATCCATACCGGTCCTACCACCACCTAAATCAAAATCATCCCAAAAGAGGGGTAGGGTTGCTCCCATTCAATCTGATTTGGAGTCGGATGGTCCGCCACCAGTCAAGAAATCAAAGCTGACTGCAAGTGGAAGGGGACAGGCAGAAGACAACACCAGCACCGGTTCTGCACAATCAACTGGTAATGATGACAATGATCCTCTGCCTTCGCAACATCTTTCTAGAAGTCGTGCATTTGGCCCTACATCAGGTGTCTATGCCAAGAATAAAACTAACAAAGCACCGGTGCACAAACCAACACCCCCTGCCCCAAGAAGGGACTCCGGCAAGAAAGCCAAAGCATCTGAAGCACAGACAACCAATCCAGAGCCAAAGCGCTCTCATAGAAGTACAAAGGCCTCTTATAAAGCTCAGTATATGCAATCATAGTAATTTGGATCGTTGTAAGCAAGTATTCTAGTGATAGGTGTAGATAGCATTTGACTATAAATATATACTTCACGTTGAAAGTCGAGATATTGACATCAGTTGACATGCCAACAATAACTCTTGTGTACAGTCAAGAACTTGCTCTCTAGCAAAGGCTTCATCCGGTGACATTGCATTACCAGCCCGGTCCATCTGCAACCGGTGCATTGCCTCGCGCAAATCGCCTACAGCCCGTTGAATTACATATCCAACTGGATCCTGTTGACTGACGGCGACTAAGTTTAAATGATCAGAACAATCTCGGGAACAGCAAGAAGGCTTACAAGACTGATCCGGATCAACACGTACCGGATCCATCTTGAAACCCATATCTAAAGGGTGTTCTTCTGGTGAAATATTAGTCCCTTTATCAAGCGAATCATCTGCCAGATATGTGTCGAAGCCCATGTCAAGAGCCCCATCTTCTAGTCAAATATTGTTTCAAATGAGTGTCAGTTTATGAGATGTAGATTCCAGCGACATGCCTGTGTTGCCGGCCGGATCACAGAGGTCAATATCAAAGCCCAAATCGAGCACATCTTCATCATCCGGCTGTGGAGGCAATCCCAAATCCAACATCTCACCATTTGACCGGTCATCATCAGACAAGGTGGGAAATTGCATATCCAACATGTCTGATTGTTGTTGGTCGTGGTTGTCGGTCATCCGGTCATAATCTGACAAAGGAAATCCCAGGTCCAATGACCGGTCGTCATCTGCCAGTTCAGAGTTCACCATCTTCAATCTTTTACTGTCTTGCAACCCGTCATGGGCTGACAGGACATCTATTAAAATTCATATCAATTGTCCTTACCATCGCTTAGCATGAGATGAACTCACATTCACCCATGCTTGAACAAACCATGAAAGGGTTGTAGTAAGTGCGCTCCTCTCTCCTTGGCTCCAAGATGCTATGAACTGGGATGCCGGATAATATCAACCGGTACGTTGTGGGAGGTGATGGTTTCTTACCTACATCCTCACTAGATACATGTAGATTATGCTGAGCAATCGCCGATGATCGCATCCTTCTTTTCTTCTGGAATGGGTCGTACAAATCCACAGACTTCATGATATCACTGGAAGAATCAATGTTCTACAGAAGGCTGCGACCGCATGATGTACTCACAGGTTGGTTGGCAACAATTGATTACTGATGACGTGTCAACAATGAGACATTTATATCTAAAAATAGACTGACAACAATGAGGCGAACAATGGACTCGGATATGTCCGAGTCGACCCGGCTAGCCGGTGATTGAAAATTTTATAAGTGTTGTTGTTTTACACGTCTCTTCCAGGTGACTTGTCCAGTAGCTCTATTGTAATCGTCTCACTATCATGTCTTCTCAATCTGCTTCTGCTGCGGCTGCCAACCAGGCTCTCATCGCTCTTGTCGCCCGGCTCGATGACATGGTTCAAGATGTTCTCCGGTCGCAGTCTCAGGATGAGAAAATGGAGTTGAGCCGCGAGATTGCTCGTGAAGTGGTATGTTTGTCGTCCTGTCGGTTGCCTGTATTGATACTAGGGTCCCAGAATGTCGTGATTCGTTCATATGGGAGGGATGCTTCATATGTTCCCCCTGGCCTGCTGTCACTTGCAGCTGAGATCTTTCGTGCTCAGAGGCACACCTCACAATTGGTGGTAGTACCAGATTGGAACCATCTTGGTAACAATCAGGATATGTGCATGAAGCATCCATTGTACAGTAAGACATTGGGTCATACGCCGCCTGCTTCACCTGCAGCTACTGGTAAGGATATTCCTCCTCATGCAACCTGTACTCACACCTGTGACTGCACTAGCTCCTGCATCTGCACCTGCACCTGCACCGGTACCTACTCCTGCACCGGTACCTGCCCCACCACTGGTACCTGCCCCACCACCGGTACCTGCCCCACCACCGGTACCTGTTCCAGTACCGGCACCAGCCTCTGCACCGACACCGGCACCACACATCAGCATTCGCATACCTAAAGATGTGCCACCCGGTGGGACAGCAACAGCCGGGACATCAACAAACTGGAAACACTGGCTCAGCAGCCCCCCTTTGCCCCGTGTCAACCGGGCCCGTAAGCCTGCACCAAAGTCGAAGGCAATTTTGTCTGACACTGACACTACCGACAATGACAAGGCAAAGGGGAAGGGGAAGGAGAAGGGGAAGGGGAAAGGGAAGGCAAAGGTACCAGAAGATCATGGCGATGAGGATGGCGAGGGGATTGATGTGGATGATCTTCTGGACGTTGAGGTGTGTTTGTTTCTTGAGATATTCAACATTACTAATGCAACAAGCAGCCACGGAAATCAACTTGTCAGGCTGTCATCGTTGTCAAAAAGAAGGGCAGTGCGTCGAAGGCAAGTCAGCGGGTTGTGATTCAGGACGATGAAGAGGATGAATTGGAGGATGAGGATGATGATACACAAGGCAGGCCAAAGGCAAGTTCATTATTTTACTTCACATTTACCGGTCTATCACTCATCACGATGCAGGCCACTGTCAGACCAGGGAAACGGCAAAAACTGGTAGGATTTGCTTGTCATAGCACAGGTGATATACAACGCTAACATTATTGAATAGTCCATGCAGCCCAAGGGCAAGGCCACCAGCAAGGGCAAAGTGCCAGAACCGGTGTGTCTTCCGGTCAATGCCATGCTTCACCATACTAATTCTCCATAGCCCCGCGTTGATGAACCCCATCCGCCTTGTGATAGATGTCTGGCCAAGAATGTCGAGTGTTTCCCCCAATTGACGAAGAAAGGTGAGATCGCCTCGACTTGCTCATTGTGCTATCTGTGGAAGATGGCATGCATCCGGACTAACACAGAGAGCGCACCCACCACCTCTGCCAACACCATTACCCCCATCACCGTCACTGCACCACCTGCAGTCACAGTAGCCACTCGCTCCAAGACCATCCAGTCCAAAGCCACCGGAGAGAAGATGAGTCGGAAATCCAAGGCAAAAGGCAAGTCTTTTGTTTCCGGTTACTTGTCCATTCTGATGTATTCTTGTAGGCAAGGATATCCGGCACCCAAGTCCTATCGAAGAGGAGGACAACGTCGATGATGTCCAGATGGTTGCTGCCAGCGGTTCTGCACAACAACCGGCCCCTTTGGCATCCGCACACGATTTCCCTCCTGATCATTGGGTGGAGCCTGGCAATGATGAGATGCCACCTTCATCACCGGCCATGGCCTCGGAGGACAATATCCGGTTCTCGCCGTTACCGGTCGTTTTCAACCATCCCTCTCCTGTCTCTCCTTCCGGACCCGGTCATTCCACCCAATACCCTCTCTCTCATGACAAGATGGAGGCCATGTTGGCCCAAATTCGCATTGAGATGGAGGAACTGCGCACACACGATCGAATGGAAATTGACGTCCGGCATGATCGCTTGGAGAATCGCAAGGACATCGCCGAGGCATCTGATAGCGCCATGTCCATGCAGATTGATGACATAGGGCGGGATATGCGTGTGCAGAAGGGACTCCTTGCTGAGTGCACGGCTGAAGTAAGAGGTATTGTCAGGTATCTGAGGGAGCAAAGATCTACTCAGGTCACAGCATCAACTCCACTGGCATTTAATCCACCCCCCATGACAGCCCATGACCCATCTATCAGTGCATTTGCTCGCACTGTGACCAACAATGTGTTCACTCCGGATGTCTCTTGGATGGGTGCCCAGACCGGTGGTGATATGTTGGGTGATACTGCAGATGGATCACTGGTCGCAAGGCACAACCGGGTGCCATCCAATTCCACCATCATCCCTTCACTGACCATGAGGGAATCCGGCCCATCTGTTCCTCCGGTTGGTGCACCACCTGTGCAATCTCCTATTCTCCTGGTTGCCGGGCCATCAAATGTGCCGGCTGATGCCCAGTCCATCTCAGCTCCTTTGCCATGCCCGCACTTTGGACCTCTATCGCACCAAGGTCGGTCAGTGAGTGCTAGGTATCCAAGCAAGCCTTCCGGTGACGGGCCGACATAATACTAGTCTATATCATTCATGTTTTTGTATGTACTAGTTGTCTACATTGTGTTGTCAAGCTCTGGTGCTTTCAATGTTGAAGACAATGCATCATATAATCGCACAACCTGCATTTTAGTAGTGAGAATGTTGCTATACTGGATGGTATTTCCATCATCGTATATCACACAACGCACTTCTGGCTCATGTGTATCATCCATTTCACTCAATCACACAGCGGACGTCCGGCTCATCTGTATTATCCATCTCGCCTTCACCTCTTGCACACCGGAGGTCCGGCACATCTGTATCATCCATTTCACCTTCACCTCTATCGGACAGCCGACATCCGGCTCATCTGTATCATACATTTCACCTTCACCTCTCGCACACTGGAAGTCCGGCTCATCTGTATCATCCATCTCACCTTCACCTCTGTCCCACAACGCTCTTCTGGCTCATCTGTATCATCCATCTCACCTTCACCTCTGTCCCACAACGCTCTTCTGGCTCATCTGTATCATCCATACTGGCAAATATTTCCATTATCCACCGGGTGGAATGTCATGAGGCCCACCTGTCTCCATTTCACCCAGTACCCCCGGCCCACTCGTCTTCCATTGTGCTTCAAATACCGGCCCACTCTTCTCCATTGCACCCTTACCCCCGGCCCACTCGTCTCTATTGTCCTTCGCATACCAGCCAACCCGTCTCCATTGCACCCCATACCCCCGGCCCACTCATCTTCAATTGTACTTCTCATCCCAGCCCACCCGTCTCTATTGTACTTCGCATACCGGCCCACCCGTCTCCATTGCACTTCATACCCCCGGCCCACTTGTCCCCATCATACCCATCTCCCTGGCCCACTCATTTACATTGCACACCATTCAGCCGGCCCACTCATCTCTATAGCTCATTGCATTCACTACTATTTACATAGATATCCTATATAGTACATTCCTATACTACCATCTACACTACATACCACCGGCCCATCCGTTTGCAACAGGTACACACAACCCTGCAGCCCACTCGTCTACCATGGTACAATTGTTGCCATGGGCCCACATGGGCTGGCCTGCCTCTATTGCTACATTGTCACCCTCAGCTGTCCGTCTAATACGGGTATAAGTTACTGTACTATGTGGAATAATTTGGATGCGAACCTTGATATTTGATAATTGGAACTTGGGACTTGACATATGGGAGTCCCGAGTGCCGGGGTACTGAGTCCTGAAACCTGGAACTCCACACTTGATATTTGAGACTGGGAGAAAATGTATAAATATGCTCAAATTGACATCTGTTATTGCCGTACACATTTGACAGAACCCTGAACCCTGACATTGTGGACTCGGGACTCGACACTATTCTGAATACTGAGTCCCAGAAGCCGAGGTCCCAAGTCTCGAATTTCGGAGTCCAGGGCTCAGCGACCCGCATCTCAGCAACTGTGTCGGGTGTCAGGGTATCCGGAGCATTGGAGATCACATGTGTCAGTCTTCATTGTATACAAGATGTAAAATATTCTATGCATTCAAAAATCTCACATCTGAGTCCCAGAAGCTGAGGTCCCGAGTCCTGAATTTCAGGGTTTGGGGTTCAGTGACCCGGAGCTCGGCAACTGTGTTGGGTGTCAGGGTATCCAGAGCATTGGAGATCACATTTGTCAGTTTTTTGTGTTTCATGGTTCATGTTTGGTGATTATGGAATCAGGCATCAGGGACTCAGTATGCAGAACAATGTTGAGTCCCGAGTCCTGAGCTCCGAGCTCTGATCTTTGAGTCCCGAGTCCCAAAATACAGGGACTCAGTATTCAGAAAAGTGTTGAGTCCCGAGCTCCGAGTCCCGAGTCCCGCATGGGGGTTTCGGAGCTTGGGACTCAGAGCTCGGAGCTCGGGACTCAGGACTCGGGACTTGGGACTCGACATTGTTCTGAATACCAAGTCCCTGATGCCTGATTCCATAATCACCAAACATGAACCATGAAACACAAAAAACTGACAAATGTGATCTCCAATGCTCTGGATACCCTGACACCCAACACAGTTGCCAAGCTCCAGGTCGCCGAACCCCGGACTCTGAAATTCAGGACTTGGGACCTCGGCTTCCGGGACTTGGATGCAAGATTTTTGAATGCATAGAATATTTTACATCTTGTATACAATGAAGACTGACACATGTGATCTCCAATACTCCGGATACCCTGACACCCAACACAGTTGCCAAGCTCCGGGTTGCCGAGCCCCAGACTCCAAAATTCGGGACTCGGGACCCCTGCTTCCTGGACTTGGATGCAAGATTTTTGAATGCATAGACTATTTTACATCATGTATACAATGAAGACTGAATGGGACTACACTCCTTTGCCTTTCCTCAATTTCTCTAACATGTCAGTGTACATCTTCACCTCTGCCATCTTGGCTTGGATGCCCTCATCTTGCTCCTCAATCAATACTTCCATGTGTTCTTTAATCCACCTCAGTCCCATCAGTGGTGGACTCGAAGTGTTTTTCAACTTCTCTGGAAGAACCAAAGAGTCATCCTCAACATTAAGCTAGAACAGATAAGTCATCAATCAAGGCAATTCAGCTAACATCTTACCACCCAATACTGGTAGTGAGAGACACAGGAGGCCATTATTTCATCCCACTGCCATGGTTGATCTGGGATTCTGGAGTTTCCCATCCACCATGGACATGTATATGCAAACACAGATGTCCTGCAATTGCCTCATCATCAAATGAAAGGAGGTGGAATGAAAAGACGTCGTCTGGAACCATGTTCCAGGTTAGCATGGGATACAACTGAAAGATATAAGCGACAGGGACCGGAAGAACTGACACAATATTCTCTGAAGCGGAGTACTGCAGGAGTGGTGTGACAAAAGTCTGCTCAAATTCTTAGCATGGACCAACACAGTCATCAGGGCAGTGGTCACATACATTCATCTCCCATTGCAGCCTGGCTTTAAAATACTTGATCTGGTCAGAAGGTACACCATTGCTGGCAGTTTCAGTCTGATATTGAGAGATGCATGCACAGATGCGCGATCCAGCCATTGCCAATGTGCAGGAAATAGTTGCAAGGCTCAGCTTCAGGAGTTGGTAATGGCTTCCAGCATTCAAAGTGCCAGAAGTGGATGCAGGAGTTGCAGGCATGGCTAATACAGGACTATGGTGCTGGCAATGCAAGTGAAAGATGGTGAAGATGTAAAGATAAGAATCACTGATGGATGGATACGAAATTCAAACTCCGACATGGGCTGACCCGGACAATTCCTGGGCCTCAATTATGTATGTGGAAAAAGGGACTTCATGAGAAAACAATGTTCATTCATCTCCGGCCTCTATCAACACATTTTGTAGGTCTTGAAAAGCTGCCTGCGCATCCTGTGCAAGCAATGAATACATTTGGGATTGCCTTCTGGCATGGAATCAGATCCTCTGTCATGCATTGTCTGCATCTATCAACCCCCAGGTTCGATGGCAACAGGATTACAGTGAGCCCAGGAGAGTTTGTCCATGTATGAGATGTCTCTGTGAAATCCACCGGGTCATCATCGAGATCATCGAGAATGTCTATGTTCAAGTCCTCAGGTTCATCATCTGCATCAAATCCCTCCCCAAGATGTGTTAGAGCAGACCGAGCAAATCCATCTATCTGGCCTTGGAGCCAATCTCGTTGACGGGTGATGTCTAATCTCTGTGTCTCAGTGGATCTTCTTCCGATCCTTCGGACCTCGATGAGCAATGCAATCTGAGCCTCTTCAATTGCTGACCCTGTTGATATCCACGTCGCCACAGATCTGCGAGAGGGTGCTGCATTGTGTGTGTTACCCTCCTCTAATAATCTAAGCTCAATCTCCTTTTTGCTAGGTGCTGAGTGCAATATTAATTCAGACCTCGATGGAGACAATGGAGCTCAACATACCCTTTTTGATATTGATCTCATATTCATCCATCGCCGAAGGATCATTCAATCTGCTTGACTGAGCTATCCTCTCCCTGGCTAACCATTCTGTCTTCAAATGTGAGGGTGCTGCTTCATTGAGTCTGTCGAATGCCTTTCCACTTTCCGAGATGCCATTCCTCACCAGCTTGTATTTCTGGCATAGAGTCCTTTTCATGCGAATCATCTTGCAGAAATTGGAGTCATTCATCTGATAATCAAGGCATTCCTTTCGGTGTGGAGATGACATTCCACGAGCAGCAGGGGAGATCAGATTGAGCCGTGCCCATAGCATCTCCATGATCTCTCCATTGATCCGACCAATGCCTTCAATAAAGTTAGAAGCATATCGGACATAGCAGCTGTCCTGATGGCCATGAATGTGCCACAACCCAATTCCGGGAATGATGGTTAGTTGTGGTGCCATTTCTAGAAATCAACTTCGATCCACCCGAACCCGAAAGTGTTTGTTGTATTGACAATTAATATCATAGAAGGTGACAGCCCTGGTGATGCCTTCCATGTTGTGCCGGGAAGCCTCGCAAAGGGCGTAGTCCATGTTCATTTGTCTGCAAGCGAACCATGGTTAACTCGTGAATGAGGAATGGTCAATGTGGCTTGCCTTTCGCCTTTCTGAAAATCCACCATGGAGTGAGGGACAAAGCAACCGTGTCGGGCACAGGCAACTCCCCTGATACTGGTGGACTCCAGCTTGTGCCGAGCAGCATTAGCTTCATTTACTGCCCGGTGGTTGTTGCAGCTTGATTTTTCCACCATGTCAGCAGCCTCTGCCAGATGCATTTTATACCTGTCCTTTCCTACCATGAATCCAAACCCATCGGACAGCCAAACTTCATCAAATGGCTTAATGGGATGCAGATGTTTCACTTTGAAATTTCTGTCCATCACAAATGACCGGGTGTATTTCCAGCTTGGATCGCTAGCATTATTGTGGAGGCCACATTAGTTGAGAATAGGACTCACTCATCAAGCGATTCATCCTCTGACAACAGCACATTAATCCCAGGCTGAGGACATGCCGGGCAAAATAATGCGAGTTCTCCTGTGCTTGGGTTATCAGAATGATGGCCGAAGCCATGCCATTTCATTGTCTTCAACTGCCTCCACTGTCGAGCGACCCTCATGAGCTCTCTGTATCGGTCCTTGCAATGTGCTTTGTCAATATGATGTCCAGTAGATGAAGAGGGTAAGGCATTACCAGAACAAGGTGTGGAAACATGCTCGAGGTCATTCGCCAGAGCTTGCTGTAATAGTTCATCGCCGAGGTGCCACATTCAAGGCTGTCCAGTAGAAAATCATCAAGCACTCTGAAGGTGAACACAGTCTTTGGCCTGTTGAAAGATGCAGGGAAAAATCTGTGTCGAAACATTTGAATGTCCGGACTCATGGCATTTGGACATTCACAGCATCGAACCTCCAGGCAATGAACTCCGGACCTGTCGATGATGACCATGGTGTTTTCCTTCGGCTGGAACTCGGGTCTGGACACAAATGGCAGATCTTCAGGCTCGAGCAGGTCTTCAGGTTCATCTTCTTCGAACAAATTCCACTGATCGGTGACTGCCGGACATTGTTTGCCATCATGGCCAAGGTGTATGCTGAGTCCCACATGAGCAAGACAACTCCGCTCAAAGAATCGCCCATTCCATTGACTGATCCAGTGGAAAGGATTGCTATGATGTTGACTCCTGCAACAGCCCATGCAATAGAGTGGCTCGCCAAGACAATTTTGACATTTGTATACCCCATCCTATTCGCAGATGATGCATCTCCTGTCTTCTGGTGGAGCTTCTCGATTGAGGAGGTGATGTAGATATGATTCCTGCCTTGGCAGCCATTGCCTGAGGTAGTCATTTTGACTCTGTATTTTTGAATGCTTAGCCATAGTTTGAATGACACTCTAACATTGTTCATGAACTTGCCATGGTTTTTGAGAGTTGCAAAGGCTCAAATTAGCCTTGGTCCTACTCATAAGTATTGTCAGGAAAGTCTTCCCAAGGAGGTGGTGCCTCAACAGGCTGAATTGTTAGTGATTCTGGGGGAGAGTTAGGCATGGACCTGTAGGCATGTCACCTCGTACTTGCAAGTGGGACCTTTACCCAAGTCTTCCTACCTTTGCTGCCCCTTGCTTCTACCCTGTGAGATTTTTGTACTGGGGTGCATCTACCTATCTTCATCTTGTTTACTAATGTTGCAAGCAAGGCATCAGCTCAGGTGTAATGAATTGTTATTGCAATATGATGCTGTGCAGTCCTGTTGGCTCATTACAAATTCATTTCCATTAATGGCTTCTCTTCCAATATGGGCCAATTAACCCATCATTAGGCTTTGCTCGAAGTTCAACTTCGCACAATTCATTAATACTTCTACCTTGCAAATCATTAGCCCTTTCTGCATTCTGATTCACTATGGCAAGAACAGGTCATTCCATCAACACGACTTCTGGAAGACACGGGGTCCGTCAACCACAGTCGCAGAAGCTCACGGACAAGGAGATTTTGGAGTTGAAGAACTACCTTCCTGAGTGGACTGCTGCCAAAAGGAGTGAGAGATGAGCAATTTTCACTGCCATAGCAAGGGCAGCCAGGTTGTTTGCTCCTAAGTTGGACCAAAAACAATGGAAAAAGAGGAAGCAGGTGAGGTGTCTTTATTGTGTTGAAAAACTAAATTTTCAACATCACATGCTTTCATCAACTCTTAGGTGTACAAGACTTGGTTGTTCAACAACAAGAAAAAGAAGGAAAGGAAGGACATGATCAAGTATGGGAGGAAATGGACTCCCAGGATGGTGGTGTACCAGCAGAAACACCAAGAGGTGCTGAAGATGATTGAGGACGAGTCTGTGGTAAAGCCAGGAGATCCTGGTATGTTCAAATATTATCAGGTGGCAGTGAAGAGAGTCATGGCTGAATTGGACGACAATGAGTTGGAGAAAGCGAAAGAAACAGTGAAGGAGTGGTCCAACAACTGTCCACCTCCGGAGATACAAGCACAAGTGGCTCATAAGAAGGGTCCGGCATATATGGAGCACTTTTCAAACAAGATGTGGAGGCAATGTAGGATGAGAGTTTTTGTGATGTCGGCTTGGAAGAATGAAAAGGGCGAGGTGCTGTTCAGGATGTGAGTACATTTATCCATTGACACAGATCTTTCATCTCAAAATATTCATGCAGGCATGATGATAACGAGGCCTTAGGAGATGAGGACAGCTTCATGAAGACAAAGGACTGGGAGGACATTGAGCCAGTGTGGCAGGAGTACATGCAGGAACAGTTCAGTGAGTGTTTGAACCATGTATACCAGATTGAACATGTTGAGCATCACCATGATAGGTGCCGGGGCACGGGATGGAGGACATCAGGTCAAGGGAAGTTGAAAAAGAATTCGAAAACCAACTTTTGAACTCGAAATGGACCGGGAGGGTATGCCGCTCCTTCCCGACATCACCGACACGAAACTTGAGGAGAAGAAGGCCATAGTGAGGGCCTTTCTTACATCACACTATCGTGAGTTTCTCATCCAATCATCTGACAAATTGTTCAATGCATAGACACAGGGATATGTTCCGGGAAGGACAAGGCTGTTGTGCCATGGAGTGCCATCTTACACAGTCAGGATGACTTCGTGGCCTGGACATATCTTCCGGCAGATGTTGACTTGAAGGAGCCTTCGAAGCTGCAAAATTGGGACACGACTGCCTTGCTCCATTTTTGGTGTGCTCGGCAGGAAACAGGAGAAGGTTCCACATTTCTGTTCAAAGCATGGAAGAACAAAGATGGGGACATGGTACCATCTGTCATATCTGGCAAGTCGCCCTCTCCTCAGACTCGTATAGTGAGAAAGCAGCAGAGGGTTACCATCCGAAGACCTCGGGACTCGTCGACAGAAGCTGAGAGTGATATGGAGAGTGCCACCAATCATACTGAGGATGATGTGGATGATGATGTGGCTGACGGGAGACATCCGCTGAAGAAACCCAGGATGGGAGGTCCTACACCCAAAGGGATGGCAGTCCCACATGCAATTCCAAAGCCTCGCCCGGCCAAACAAGGTGCATTACTGACATCACAAATGGGCGACTTCCTTGTCGTGTTAACTGAAGACACGACTGGCGAGGTTAGAGATGATGTTGAAATGGAAGAGAGTATCATGCCGCCGGCACAGAAAAGGAGGCCAGGCAAGAGAGTCACTGTTGAACCATCCACCAGGACGACCCGGAGTAAGTTACAAATGCCAGTAGACAGTACACCTAGAGTAACCAGAGCACGGGGACGCACTTAATGTAGATATATCTTCCTTCCCTCATGTGTAATCGCATATGTGCTATTGTGTACATGTCAAAGTACTAACGACTGAATCTTGAATCCTAAATCCCAAATCTCGACTACCAAGGCCTGAGTACCGAACCCCGAGTACCGAGTACCAAGCACCGAAAGCCGGGCAGCGAGTACTGAGTAGGTAGAGTATATAAGTACCAAGGACCAAGTACTGAGTAGGTAAAGTATACAAGTATCAAGTACTAACGACTGAATCTTGAATCCCAAATCTGAAATCTCAAGTACTAAGTACTGAGCAGGTGAAGTATACTCCAATGTGTATACTATCAGACATTGATTGATATTTACATGTTACTTGAGTCCTCAAAGAACTCAATCAGGGTATCTAATACCTTCAGCATTTCGGAGGTGGACTCCCTTACCCTTTGCATCCTCTAGAGATCAGCATCTACTTTCTGCAGTTTGTCGCATGTTTCAGCCCATGCCATCCTGAATGGTCTGTCAGCCTCAAGAAGTTGTGCTACTGTAGGGGCAGGAAGATCTCCATGACACTGTTGGTAATCATCCAGGCAATCTACAATTGTTTGAACTTGCAGAAAATTAGCGGAGATAAATAATCAACCGTTGTATACTTACTTTCAGCTTGATCATAAGATCCAATTGGCATGAACTCCCTAACCATAGCACGCAGTGAGTCATTGTTGAGTTCCGGCTCAGGTGAGTGACATTCGGGAGTTTCTGAATTAGCTTGGGAGATAACATGAATAAAAAACATGAAATGATCTGAATATACCTACAAGGTATGGGTGCCTTTGCTACAACCGGAGTGGCCGGATGAGGTTCGGGATTTGAGTCATTCACTGGGGACATGCCATGATACATGAGCATGAGATGGAAAGGATAAACTCACCAGCCATCGGAAAATTAGGTACAGCCGGAGCATCAGAAGAAGAAATCAAGGTATCCTCCGGATCAAGATACAAGTCTGGGTCATCGTACAGGGCCAGTCCATCTGCCAGAGCCAGATATGATGGATCTGGAAGTATGTGATCAATTTGCACATGTAGAATATGCACATTTGAATTGAGAAACATACCGGGAATTGCATTCAACACATCCAAACCACTGGACGACCCGGAATCAGAGTCTAACTCATCATCCGGCCCAAGGTATATATCATCTAATGGATCTAAACCATGTCAGATCAATTGACTGAAATCAGCAAAATAAAACATACCAAGGGACATCCTTCAGTAAGTCTGATTTAGTCGTCCGAACCTCATATATATGCTCATGAGTCCACAGCTGACTGCCGGCAGGCATCCGGAGGTTATGGTGAGTCTTCCGGACATGTCTGTAACTCATGTGTAACATTTCCACTCATTCCCATTACATTAGAAATCCCCCAGCAGTCGTCCAGAAGCTCCGGTAGGTCTTAGCAGTTTGCCCGGAACCCACATCTGTACTTACAACCTATCAGGCCACCTCTGGCAGTCGTCCGGAAGTCATTGAGCCATCTGACAATACTTCCAGCACTTTGGATGGCGACCCTCCGGCCAATACCACATTTGATATCACCATTCCCAGCCCAGTGAGTACTCCAATTAATTCCCTCTAGTCCACCTACTAATGGATACCACAGAACAACCCCTGCCATTATTGTGTCAAGGAGAATTGGCCCTGTGCGACTTGTTTGGACAAGAGGACCAGTCTCCCCTGCTTGTCTTGCATCCGCTGCTCCACCAAGATTATCAAATGCAACCCTGCATCTCTGGGATCCCCACCCAAACGGATCCGAGGGAAGTCTACCACCGGCCGGACACGTTCCAAGACACCTGCCCCTGCTCCATCCAATGCTCCGTCTCCCTTCCGGTCAAGGGCCCAAACTCGTAGTCAATCTTGTGGCCCGTGCCAAACTCCGGCCATCCCTGCTGCAACTACACCCCAGGTGCAGTCACGTGGTCACAGCAAGACCATCACTATCAAGAAGACACCTGCACCTGCACCTGCACCTGTGCCAGCACCAGCTCGTAAGTCACCAAAACTTTTGATGACAGGCTGACCTAATTTTTTACTTAGTAGTTCAGTCTTCCAGCTTAGCAGTGCCTTGTGCAGCACTCGATGTTCCCATGCCGGATCTCCATTCCAGAAATCCATTTCACCCCTCCCCTCCACACTTTCCAACCTCATTGATTTGGACATTTCAGTGATGGAACCCACACCCTTGACACTTGAGGATGGTTCTGCTATGGTAGGTCCTATGGTTGAGCCCACCCAAGTTCAGCCTGAGGGTCCACAATCCTCCGGTGAAATTGTGCTCCTGGATGAACCAGGCAACCTCTTGCCAGAATCCTCCGGCAATATTTTGGTCCCTAATGAACCAGGTAACCTCCTGCCAGAATATGCTTCTTCTGATGAGGAGATGGATGTTGAGGGAAAGGTTGATCTTCCTGGTGAGGAGGTTGAAATGGCTACATAATTGCTCAGTGATAGATGTACATAAATCTTTTTCAATGCATGTTACCTATGCCACAATTGAATGATTGAATGATCAGTCCCGATATCCAGAACTCGAAACTGTAGATTGAGGTAGATATCACCCGAATCCCAAACACCCAAATGTCAAATTTTCAGTGCCAAACCCCGAGTGCCGGGTGCCGGGTGCCGAGTCCCGAAACCCGGAACTATCAACCTACGTATATCTAAACATTTTACTAACCCCTGAACCCCGAAATTGTGGGCTGCCGGGTCTTGGGGTTCGGGGGTTGGGGGTCCCAGAACTCGGAACTCGGAACTTGGGAAATTTGGGGTGATCAATAAAATTTGATTTACAATCGAGGTGATTGACAAACACATTGACTTACACATATGAAATATATTTGTTGTCTCACATACCGAGTTCCGAGTTCCGGGACCCCTGAACCCTGAACCACGAGACCTGGTAAACCTGGAACTCAGGATTTGACATTTAAAATGAACGACATTTTTCAGACATGTTTAATGTAACCTACGGATATCTATAAACATTTTACTAACCCCCAAACCCCAAAATTGTGGACTGCTGGGTCTCGGGTTTTGGGGTTCAGGGTTCGGGGGTCCCAGAACTCAGAACTCAGAACTCAGAACTTGGGAACTTTGGGGAGATAAAAGAAAATTTGATTTACAATCGAGGTGATTGACAAATACATTGACATACCCATGTTTGAAATATATGTGTTGTCTCACATACCGAGTTCCGAGTTCTGGGACCCCCAAACCCCCAAACCTGAGACCCAGCAGTCCACAATTTCAGGGTTCAGGGGTTGGTAAAATGTGTCGGCACTCCCAAAACCTGGAAATCGAAACTTGGGACTTGACATTTGATATGTGAGATCTTTCAAAAATGTTTAAATCGACCTTTCATATATCCATACACATCTTACCAACCCCTGAACCCTGAAATTGTGGACTGCCAGGTCTCAGGTTTCGGGGTTCAGGGTTCGGGGGTCCCAGAACTTGGAACTCGGTATGTGAGACAACACATATATTTCAAACATGGGTACGTCAATGTATTTGTCAATCACCTCGATTGTAAATCAAATTTTCTTTATCTCCCCAAAGTTCCCAAGTTCCGAGTTCCGGGACCCCCGAGACCCAGCAGTCCACACTTTCAGGGTTCAGGGTTGGTAAATCTCGGTTTGCGGTTTGGCACTGATTTGACATTTATATTTTTGTGAGTGTTGTGCTTCTGGTGTCCATGCTTACAAATAGGATATGTTGCACACCAGGGTTCAGGTGTGGTGTTTTTCCATTTCAGTCCTCGATTATTGGTCAATGCCACACATGGTCGATTCATGTTTTCGTGCTTAGGGGTTTAGATTTGGTGGTCGATGGTAGGTATATGCACTCATAGTGTACATGTATCCTATGTGTTTGATTCGCTGGTGGCTACATCAGCTGTATGTCTTGATGAAACATATCTAGGCTCACCCATATATGTACCCATCTATGTATAATTCCCCCACATCTGCCCACCCATCTATGTATTATCCCCCACGTCGGCCCACCCGTCTCTATAATTATACCTCACCTCGGCCCACCTGTCTATGTAATAAATATTTTATCACACCCTTGGCCCATCCATCTATTTGATATCCCTTTCGTCGGCCCACCCATATATGTAATACTTTCCATGTCGGCCCACCTGTATATGTAATACACCCCATGTCAGCCCACCCATCTATGTAATATTCCCCTACCTTGGCCCACCCATATATGTAATACACCCCTGTCGGCCCACCCATCTATATAACAATATTTGCCTTACATCTCTCTTCAGCCCAGCTATCTATAATATGGAATTTGTCACTGAAGGGGCTCTAATGAATAGATTCCTGAAGATAACCTGCGGAGTTCTAAAGCACTCCTAGATGCCTATAAAAAGAGACACAGGCTGGACTGATAATTATTCACTCCTACCCTATCAACCAAAGCATGTCTCCTCCCCAAACACCATCGCCCACTGATTCCAATGTCTACCACCTCTCCCTACGTGACACATTCTACAAACAAAACATTATCAACATCGAAGACAACATCATTGTCGAAACCACTCTCCTGTCTCTCCCTCACACAGAAGAAATAGAGAACCAGCTAGCCAAAGAACCTGCGCATATCACCACCCCCATCCTATCCCAAATCCATATCATACGCAGCACTGCCAAGTTAGAGCTCAAACTCAATGAAATCGAAGATGATGCCCTCAAACTATCCTGCCAACACATCCAGAGACGCATTCACTCTCTCATGATTCAGCTTCTTCCTGGTTCTTTTAGTGACGTCTGCAAAACAGTTATACAAGTTGTTGCAGAATGAAACACGACCCAAGTCAGTCGCCTGCCAAGCGCTGTTACTAGCGTTACCACCATTGATGTACCTGCTCCAAGTCCACCTAGAGAAAATTCTCAACCCTTACCCCTTCCCCCACCAAACAAAATCTACACCAGAAAAACCCACAAAGGAGCAGTCGTCCACGGAGTGACTAAAGCCAAGTCCTCTAAAGGAAAGAAACGCAAGGTAATCAACCTCACTGACCCTTCCTCCTCTACCATCACGATAAAACAACCCAACCTCTCCACGGACAATTTTGTCTGCCGCCAATGCAAGGTGCTTGGACATCATCACAAGAACTGTCCACAATACCACTGCTGTGTATGCCAGGCCCAAGCACCTGGCCATTTTTCTATCTACTGCCCGTATGCTCCGAAGAAAGAGGAGTTTCCATTGGTCTACACTGACGAAGGGTTTTATGATGCCTTGGCTGAATGGGAAGCTAGGGAGGACCAGAAGCTTGAGGAAGAGCTAGAATGTGCCCACCATGAGTATACAGTACAGCACAGATGCTCTGCTGAAGAGGACATCCTCTTTCACAACACGGAAGCTGACCCCTGCTACTACGACAACATGGACAATTAAAAGTCATAGTCGGTGACTTTGACCATAATAACGGGGTAATGTTACAATAACATTTAGACCCCTATTTCATTTCTCTTTGTCACTTACATAAGTGGGCTGTCTGCGCATGATTGCTATCTCTTATCTTCCAAGCAGGCTGTCTGCACTATGTTTGCTATCCATTATCTCTTATCAAGCGGGCTGTCTGCCTCATGTCTCTTTATCTTGATAACCATTTATGAGCTCCGCTTGAACATTCACTATATATACGTGTAGCCTACCACATTGTATTCCTCACTTTAATCTACTGGGTTTTACCTGGAACTTGTCCTTTAGTAAGGTCTCCAATCTTACTATCTAAGAACCCACTATTCTAAGGGAGTCGCCTACACTTGCCTTAGCCAGAAACCTTGACCTCTCATTAGAGAGAAGAACCATGTCCATCTTGCTATTAGCAGAATGTCCGTTCAGACTCAGACAGCTCAACTTATCCCAGTCATAACACCCTGCATAGGTATGGGTAAGGGTACGAGCTTGCCATACCTGTTACAGTTCTATCTTTTCACCTCTTCACGTTGTCACATATGCTTACTCATCATTCCATAGTATTCTATTACATTCTATTGTACAATTCTCTTTCTCTTTTTCCTATTCGCTATTCATATTCAAGCTCCACTTCAATACCCCTATATATACCTCACTCTTTACGCTTTGTATCTTTAACTTGACCTACGCAGACCAGGGCCTGCAATCTAGCTTCATCTTCATCAGAACATTGACTTTGACTTTGATCCTTGAAACGTTAAGACGTCTAAACAACACCGAGCGTAACAATACCCCCAAACAACCCATACCCTTTGTGGGGGTGCAGGTATACCTCAGGGTGCAGGTGTGGGTAAGGTCTCTGACACCCCAGGGATTACCAGTTATGAGTCTCCCTGTACCTATAAAGTAAGTAGAATTGGAACACATGGACTAGTATATTAATCAAAAACAAGACAATAAATGTAACAATGAAACACTATGCATGTTTACAACAAAGTTAACAGCCATTTTCCCTTCTACTTCCAGTGCATTCCCATCTGTACCCTTCGCTCTTGCTGATTATTGCCCAGTCTGCTCTGGTGCTGTGGAATTGGGAGGAAGGATGCTTCTCAGTAGGTATCATATACAGTAGGTATATACACAAGTTCCCAAGGTCACATGACCTGTTGGAGGGCGGTTGAGGTGGGACAGCTGTAGTGTAGTAGTGCAATGTGAACCTACATTCCTGTCTACACCCCCATCTTAATCTGCTCCCAGCTCATATATAAGATAAGAAGCTCACGATCTAGATCCTGAAGTTAGTCCTGAGTGAGTCTGACTAAGTTTCGAGTTAGTCTGAATATTTGACTAGGTCCTGAGTTAGTCTGAGTAAGTCCTGTGGTAGTCTGACTAAGTCCCATGTTAGTCTGACTAAGTTTTGAGTTGGTCTGAATGTTTGACTAGGTCCCAAGTTAGTCTGACTAAGACCTGTGTTAGTCTGACTAGATCCTGAAGTTAGTCCCAAGTTAGTCTGAATGTTTGACTAGGTCCTGAGTGAGTCTGACCAAGTCCCGTGTTAGTCTGACTAAGTTTTGAGTTAGTCTGAATGTTTGAATAGGTCCTGAATTAGTCTGACTAAGTCCTGCATTAGTCTGACTAAGTCCTGTGTTAGTCTGACTAAGTTTTGAGTTAGTCTGAATGTTTGACTAGGTCCCACATTAGTCTGACTAAGTCCCATGGTAGGTAGTCCGACTAAGTCCCGAGTTAGTCTGACTAAGTCCTGCAGTAGTCTGACTAAGTTTTGAGTTAGTCTGACTAAGTCCCACATTTGTCTGAATGTTTGACTAGGTCCCGAGTTAGTCTGACTAAGTCCTGCATTAGTCTGACTAAGTCCCGTGTTAGTCTGACCAAGTCCCAAGTTAGTCTGACTAAGTTTGGAGTTAGTCTGAATGTTTGACTATGTCCCCAGTTAGTCTGATAGTCTGACTAGATCCTAAAGTTAGTCCCAAGTTAGTCTGACTAAGTCTCAAGTTGGTCAGAATGTTTGACTAAGTCCCGAGTTAGTCTGATTAAATCTCAAGTTAGTTAGTCCAAATGTTTGACTAGGTCCCAAGTTAGTCCTGAGTTAATCTGATAGTCTGACTAGGTCCCGAGTCACTCCTGAGTCACTCCTGAGTTGGTCTGATAGTCCAATCAAACCCTTTCTCTCATTACTACTACTCATTTTCTGTTCGCCATACCAAAAACTGTCATAACAGCTACTTGTTCATACCACCACTCATTCAATCCCTCATACTCCTTCTTTTGCTCACATTAGCCACCTATCAGCTCTCAACACCACTCTCTTCTGTGCCTGCTTTCTCATAATCATTCAGTCAAAGCTATACCCAAGGACCCTTGCTGTTTCACACTTATATGTTCTGATTTTTCTTGATTTTTTATTCATATACACATGTTGGACAAATTGTGATATTCTACTTTCAATTTGTCTCTTGTATTCCCATTGAAAAAATCTGATATTTACTGTGACACAAGGTCACAATGTTGTTCTGATTTGTTTGTCAGACCATGTTAGGAAAAATTTAAATGGTTCTACAGTCCTGATTTTGTCCACTTTTTTCCACCAGACAAATGATAAACAAAGTTTTGATTTCCCTATTCAATTTTTCTGATATACTTTTAAAAAAAATGATAATCCATATTGCTTTCAATTTGTCCAGTTTTTTGTTTGACAACAAATGTGAACATTAATTTACCATTTTGATGTGACAGATCATGAAGAAATTGAAGGCACAAAATTTTAATTTGTACACAATTTGTATCATAGATAATTCAGAGAACAATTATGATGTTTTTTTATAATGTTTTGTTAGAACAAATGGAAGACAATTTTTGCCCTTTTCATTTAATTTTTTTACCATTTTTCTGCCAGAAAAGATAGATCCTGCACCCAGTGTATCAACACCCGAAGCCTGTCGCCAAAGCTCCAGACCGACCCTATATTTTGGCTCCAGATATATGTAGATTAACCCTGGAGTCATTTCCTGAATGTTCTCCAATGCAGACTCATCAGCGCCAGCATAGGAATTTCCCTGCAGATGTGGGAATGTTCGAAGGCTTCCCACGACAACCCAAACTTCACCAAGTACTGCGTTATGACCGTCATCCTGTGTTAGATACGTCCAAGCTCATTAACCATTTCTGCATTCTAAGTCTCTGTTCGACTGAAACGGGCTGAGTCGTGGTCCAAAAAGTAGCCTTACTCTCCTACCTCTCCAGTCTGTGACAGTCTTCCGGATTGACCTCGTTTTTTTTGCTGAGATATCAACGTTTCAACAAGTGAGTCAGTGAAGCTTCGTCCTCACTTGGTCTTGAACCTGACAGACTTCTAAGACATCTTTTGAATTCTTCCGATCCCTAGACCTCTGGAGAGTTTCGATAGACGAGGCCTATGTCGAGTCACGAAATGTCAGTGGTATTGGTTTCAATTCCCTATCCAGAACGTTTGACTTGGAACTAGGTTTCACCCTGCCAAATTCCCGCCACTATGAAGTGATGGCTTTTGAAAATACTTTGCGCCAAATCTTTTGTATGTATGGCGAATGACGTCTCATTGTGGTTTCTCTCGCTTTGTCTGCTTGTTTGTTTTTCTTCCCTTTGTCGGTCGTTTTTGTATAAATTACCTTCCTCAGGTGGCGTCAGTACCGCACGCTTCTCTGTTCCTGATCCCATCATCCCGTCAGTAACTAGCTTTATGGCTCACGCTATGTGATGAAGGACCACTAACAACTTGGCTATCGGATAGCACCTGGTAAGTTCACTGCACCTTTCCAATTCCATAGGTTTCTTGCCCATGACACTGTAGTGCTCTTTGTTGCACTAAGCTCGTGGCATAGCTCTTTTTATGTGGTATGACACACGACATGCCTGCCAACCTCATTGTATCGAGAGCCGCAGCCTAGTTGCGCGCAATCTTGTTCTATGAAATTTATCAGTATATCCGTGTAACAATGGAATGGTGTCAACAGTTCGCTCCAGACACCAAGGTATTGAAGGTTTCGCTGTTTCCGATTGACGTGGCACAGAGACAAGGTATGCAGCCAGTTCCGTGTTTAATTGGTGGCCGCATCAAAATCGGGATCGTTTTTTTTCGTGATCAGCATGTCGGCTGACCATGGAACTAGACCAACCCGACGTGCTCACCGTGGCTACAATCAGGCGATTCCCGACACTACACATTAAAGTTTTAACCTTTGATGCCGTGCCTGAAACACGAACCATGTGTTACTATAGAACGGTTCTGAACGGATGACGGCAGACTGTGTGCAAAAGTATATTACGCACTAACGCTTGGTAGCGACCGCTACAAGCTGTCCACCCTGCATGAAGATATGGATCATGATAAGATGAGGCTCTTTTGGCAGAGGTCGGCATGGTTCTAGCAGAATAATGCAAGACTTTCAAGGCACTCGACAAATCACTTATAACATGCAGCTCCATTGATCGAACAATGACGAACAGTCTCTAATTGTGGTAAACTCTGCTCCTTTGTTCGTTTGATTTTTGGAATTGACAGGGCATCTAATCCTTTCTGCGTGATACTTGCTTGATGCTGATCGAGAGATACGATGGCCTTGATTGATAGTTGATGATCAATGATCGATTGATCCCGCACGCTCTGCTTTCACAGTTTTTGGTCGGATCAGATTTATCGTTCATTGTTCAATAGACCAACATAGACCTGATGTTCGACGGCAGACCGGCAACCTCGCAGCCCCAGTCTCAGCGGTTTTGAATACCCAAGTGACAATGTAAGTCCCCTAAGCAGGCACGGTTGAGAACACTTGCTTACTTAGGCTTGAATTCGGTTCATGGTTCCAAACTTCACTTTAATTGCGGAAGATGCCCAAATCACTAAAGGTGAGGACAGTAAATCAAGCTACGTGCTACATGCTACATCTCTCAAGTTTTGCACAACACAGTAGCACCCCACTTAGTGACCAATGGACATGAAACAGGCTGGGATTGGCACGAAGTAGTAATTCGGCACAAATGGGAACAGAGCAAAAACCATAACTCGACTACGTGTACCAAACGAAACCGAAAATAACGGCGAAAGAGTGGACGGTACACGAGATTGATGGTAAGAGAAGTATGAATAGTCGACAGTCGGAGGCTCTGGAGGCCCTCGACGAATCTTGTGACTGTCAAGGTACGCTTCAGTATTGATCGGCAAGCAATGAAAGAAGGGGGCTTACATTGTCACACAAGCAACATTATGTCGATGATCGACATCAAGCAATGACACAAAGTCCAACAGAAGTTGACATTGAGTGAGCGTACTCATGGTCAACGGGGAGTCCGTCGGAATGCCCCGGGAGATCATCATTCCTCAGTATTGTTATCAATGGATAAAGCTGCGAGGTGATAGATGTGAATGCGTCCATGGAATGAATAGCAGTAAGAGGGTTTTACGAAGAGCGAAGAGCGAAGTGTGAAGTTAGAGCAGTCTGTGAGAGTCAACGGCGCAATGACTGGAAGTGTTTGGGGTTAGTAGTTCACGAGGATGATTGAGCTAAAATCTCTATACAGCTGGCCCTTTTAAAGTCATTACATCAATGACAGTGGATCACAATGCCAAGTCTATCTGAATAATAATAATAATAATAATACTAATTACAGAGTACAACAAAGGAGCGGTGTTTGAATTCTAGCCACTTGTATTATGTAATCACTAGTCGAATCGTGAAAGGACAATGCTTGTGGATAACTTACGGGCAAGATATATAAGGTCGGATGATTATGGGTACCATAATTTACTCGACACCAACTACTTTGACACTACGCGGAAGCTCCCGCGCAGATATATCCTCGCATCGCCTTTAAATTAGCCTATCTGCTTGCTCAGAAATCAAGACATACTACGACACAACATGGACTGCTTCCATCTAGAAGATATGATGTTATCATCCCCGAGTCACTATGGTGAGGGTGACGAGAAAACATCCGTACCTCTGGATCAAGACTGTTACTGGTCAACGGGGACTTATTGTGTGATCTCGTAAGGCCATCTGTAAGTAGATTCGCCTCACAGTAGTCCTTTCGCCCCACTGATGATGGCTCAGATTTCTCAACATGCTCTACCATTTCCATTCCTTTAGTCCAAGGCTGTTTCGGCCCCTCGAAACGTTATCGTGAGTCATTCCCTTTGTCCTGGGATATGATATTGATGCTACGTTCTTCAAGTATTTACCCTGTACTTGTTGCACCCGGGTCGGTTTCTTCCGATCTCGGTGTACATTTTGTTGATCCTTCCGAGATGCTTCATCACCCGGTCAAATCACTGCATAAATGTAGTTTCAGATACTTACTCACCACACGTTCTTTCTCCGATCGTCTCTTTCGTCTTTCTTCAATCGTCTTCCCTTTATCCATGGCGATAGGTTAGTGTACCATCTCTTGTCTTTGGGCTATTTATTATAAGTAGATGGCCAATTATGATATCAGTCAATGACAGCACGAATGAACGACCCGCAAATGCGGGAGCATTGACATCATCCGGGCTGAGCTCAACCGTGAAGCTTGTTGACGTGGCCACCAGTCTCCGCCACGTCTGGATTCAGGACATGGATGTGGAAAAGTCGGCGCCGATGATGGATGTTGACGCGTTGACGACCTTCTGAGGCCATTCAGCCTTTGACCATGTAGACATATACTTGGAGCGAAAAGAGAATCAACGTGCAAATACCCGTGAACAGGAGTGTCATGCGCAAGATACAGGTCATTAGCTGAGAAGATCGTCAAGAAAATCTTCCATCTCCACTTTGGGCGCCTTCCTCGGCGTGTCATTAGGAAGAGCTGGCGCCTCAGAATAGTTATCCCCTGGCCGATACGTACTTGTCAATAAGATCATGTTCACAGATAAGAGGACTCTACCTTGTTTTGTATCGCGTGAAAACAGAGGCTTTACTTTGAACTTCTCCGACTTCGCACGGAATCGCGCCTTCAGATCTATCAACCACATTCAGTCTCTTACATTCGAGTTATGATTTACTTGGAAATCACCTCGACTTGCATCTGCAGCGGCTTTTTCGCGACTCATTTCCTCAAGTTCTGCGTCCCACTCAATTGCCTGCACGCGCCCCTTCTGAGAAGTCAGAGGTGGGATACGATGAGACGAGATATGTGCGAGTTCATGGTCGATGTCATCATCATCGACTGGAGGCACTGCGGCAACCACAGTCGTCTCCGACACGTCCGATAACCTGTCTCGCAAGGAATGACGATAAGTCTACTTCCAGCTTACGAATCTCCTCTCCTACATGGTGTCAAACATAAACTCAACAAATCATTCACTCACTGCTCACCGTCAGAATCTAACTCAGGCTCGAGCTCCGCATAACAATCGGCGTTAGATCCAATGTGTCGCCGTGCGTACTTTTGTTGAAGTTCTTTCGCCTCTTCCGAATCAGGGTCGAGATCGACAGCCTGTTCACCTTCCAGGACTAGGCGCTGGTGGAATTCTGCTGGGCGGCCACCTCGACCACGGCCTCGTGCGCGAAGGTACTTTCCTAGCCCACCATGGGACTTCCCACGACCTCTCCCGCGAGTATGCGATGACTCGGAAGTTAACGAGGCATTTGATTCTGACATGTTACATGTGCAGATTGCTAGGTGGGTGCCAGATGTGAATAAATCTAAAGAAGACCGTATCATTATAAATCAGCTTGTTGGCTTCAACAGGTCCAAATAAACCACGACGGTGGTTGGTGGCTGCGACGCTTTGGCGACGCTGCGTTCTTTGTCTGGTACGCGTTTCAAGAGCGACTGGTTCGCATACAATAAACAAAACGTCAGGACTCGATGTCGAAAATCACTCATTGTGGCCGCCATCATAGGCTAAGATCTGTGGGAATGCACAGTCTCACCACTGAAACATAAATTTTACGATCAACCCTTATAAAATGTCTAACTCCTACTATTAGTAAAATCATGGCATGTTAGTCTATAAACCATGTATAGCATTATATACTTAAGTCCCGTGGCCAATGACTAAGGTGATGAGGGTGACTTAGCTTCCTTTTCATTCATATTGAAACCAGTGACTTACGTCTGTGCAATATCATTTTGGCTGCAGATCCATAAAGCTACAACTTAGCCATAGGTATCTTCGATATGACATAATTATGGTATAACGTCTAAAAGTTATAACTCACCAGTAAGTGTCATCCAGTGTTGAATGAAAAGCACATTGCAGTATTTAAGCTTTGAAGACTGCTCAATTTGCACGAAGTAATAGATATCTACCGGTCCGTTGTGTCACTTGCATACATATGGCTCTTGACCATTGCGCTATGTACCTCTCGCAAAATAACGAAGGCAGCATATTTTGGTGTACCAATTTGATCAGCTACACTTGAGAGCAGAGAAGACTCCTGGATCAGAGCAAATGCAACAACAAAGAATATTACGAAATTTGTGGAGAATACGGTACAGTGCATTCATCTTTTTGCACAGGGTTCTTACCGAGATTACGCGGTATCAACCACACTGTACCACGATATGCGTTGTGGTGTCCATTAATTACGTAACGAAAACCACAAAGACCACAATTATCGACCAACTCCGCTTCGTCATTGTCTGTTTAGTGACAGCGTTTTAAAGATGAGAGTCGGAGCCCACTATACATTTGTTCCCAAGCACCATCTTTGTTTCCATCGCCGACGACAGTACCAAATATTCAAGTTGCCATGAGCTATAGCGTGAATCCAACGTATCCTCTCATCCCCGTTGTCTCTTTCTTGGGTTTCTTCCTTGTTCTCATCCCCTTCCCATGGCACCTACAAGCATGGAATGCAGGCACTTGCGTCTATATGATCTGGGTAGCCATCTCATGTCTCATCCAATTCGTGAACTCCATCATCTGGCGTAACACCGCTTTGAATGTTGCACCCGTATGGTGTGATATCTGTGAGTAATCGCCGATGCTCTTTCTAGTGTTGTTTTTACTAACGGACCTGCAGCAACCAAATTGCTCATTGGAGCTAGTATTGGCATCCCTGCCTCCGCGTTGTGCATTAGTCGTCGCTTGTACAGTATAGCTGTCATGAAAACCGGGTTGGCAACATATCAGGATGTACGTTAGACCCTCTTGTATTGTGAGCGAGTGCTTGTGCTAACTAGTCGACAGAAATGGCGTGTCGTCATGATTGATCTTTCCATATCAATCGGTATCCCTGTCATAGTTATGGCACTTCGTACGTAGCTTTTCAGCAACAATACAATGCCAACTGACGCGATCGTATTGGACAGACTACATTGTTCAAGGTCACCGTTTCGATATCCTTGAGGATGTAGGTTGCTGGCCAGCAATTTACAATGTAATACCAGCATATTTCCTGATCTACATGTGGCCTTCGCTACTTGGCTGTATCTCTTTCGTTTACTCTGGTTCGTCCGTTCGTCCTGTTACATAGCCAAGCTCATTTTTCTTAGGCCTGACTGTTGCTGCATTCTATAAACGTCGTATGGCGTTCAACTCACTCATATCAGGCAACAATTCGATGAACGACAACCTTTACATCCGTTTGATGATACTATCGGTCGTCGATATGGCTTTCACTGTGCCAATTAGTATCTACAGTGCCTATATCTCCGGCACGAGCATACCCCTCCAACGATGGGTATCTTTTTCAAATACCCATTACAATTTCTCGCACGTCGGTCTTATTCCTGCGGCCGAATGGACCAGCAATCCAATCTACAAACGATCCATCGATTTGACGCAGTGGCTCTTTCCGGTTTGCGCCTTGGCGTTCTTTGTTCTCTTTGGCTTCTCAAGTGAAGCGAGAAAATACTATCGGTTATACTTCCTATGGATTGCAAAGCGCTTTGGCTACAATCCTCCGGTAATGCAGACGTCGACGTCGCATGCTCCCAGGTTGGTGCCCATCCTATTTTATGATCGCTGTCAAACTCACACATTCGTCAGACTGAAAGGCAAATCCGCTGGTTCACTGCCCGTTTATAGTACCCCTGCCCCTCCTCGAATCAAACTCCAGTCATCATTTACGCCTATTTTCGACCTTATGACCTCCGGCGTTTACCAAGACGTCGAGAAGCATGCTGACTATCCATCGTCGCTGCCCCCTTACTCCAAAGGTAAATTCCCCGAGGATCTCTCTCGCACATCGTCGAACTATTCACGATCTCATATAGCAACATGTGCAGTTGACGCCGACCTCGAAAGACCATCTGAAGTTCATCCCTGGCAATCATCGCAGACGCGCCGCACGGAGCGTTATGTTATCCCCGCATATCACCGTCCTTTTTCACCACCCAGCCTGTACCCTGTCGCTGTTGACCCGGACAGCTCTATGTGGCCATCATCTGCGTCCGTCGCAATCGTACGAAACCACACCACCCGTGGATATCTATGAACTGTCGCTCATCTTCTGTTTGCTTCATGATGTGTGTATTACTATCATTATATTTCACCGTCGTTTGACTGGCTTACTATGTTCGTTTTTCATCCTTTGTACTAGATTGACAAATAGTCCTACAGCACACTACTTCGACACTCCTTATCCCGCCTAAGTACATAGTATGGCGTTAAGTAAAACATATGACATTATTATGATTATGATTATGAATATATGACGTTATGACATTATGCCTTTTTTCCAATGCACATGTCTAACCGGTCTGAATGGAAAATATGGACGATATCTAAGATTATAATCATTGGGCTGCCAGTATACATTAACCTGCCGTTCTTGGAATGGATATTGCTGGCATTGTCGAGGAACCAGGGGAAGGGGCCCACAATTTCCGCAAAGGCGATACAGTGTTGGTCATTTCTTTTCCTAGGTCGACTGTCTGCATAGGCTCAACCTTGATTTACAGATTGGCGCACGGCAAGTTCACTGATGACTTTACTGCATTTCAGCAATATGCTTTGACCGCTGCGAGCTTTACAGCAAAGGTTGGTTGTGGGAAAGGTTTATCGACCACATCGTCAGTTACATCTCATTCCAGATTCCTGCAAGCGACTCGGAATCCTTCGATAGCGCAGCTACTGTTCCTCTGGGATTAGATACTGCTGTTGTGGGCTTGTACGGAGATCAATTTGGAGCTAGGATAACACCTCCCCTACATGGTCATTCAATGTCCCATGAGGTCACTCACTACAAGCTTCTCTAAACAAGCCTAGCGCTCTACAATATCTATCATATCCATTTTCTCCTTGACTTCAGGCTCGATCGCAAGCAATTCTTTCACCTGACCCTCACTTGGTTAACCGGTTTTAACTTTCTCATTCTTGAATACATCCTTATGTGTCACAACGTACTCAGGATAGCGAATAATATCCGAAGTTCTGGATCAGTTCAAGGTACTATTTGAGAACATCATGGTACCATACGATGCGCTCGACTGAATTACGGAGGCTTACGCACCTGGCTCATAAACTTGGATAGTCGAGCTATTATGGGATATAACATTGGAGCTTGTGACAAGTATCAGCAGGTTGACCCTGAGTACACAAGCTCCATATTGTTTCAAGCGTATGCCTGTTAAATGAAAAGCACACTGCAATATTAAGCTTTGAAGACTGCTCAATTTATCAACCACACTGTACCACGATATGCGTTGATCGAATATTAAGGTCGCACTTTATCATTTATTAGATCAGGTTGAGCTTTGAACCGTTGGATTTTATCCCTAAACATACCTGCATCTGGATTACGACACTATGCGAACAGCTAAACGAGTCATGGCATAAACCGGGATCATATGAGTGCAGGGCATATAGCTAATTGTAAAGGCATATGCATATGGTAAGTAATGGCGTGCGACTATGGAACGAGATGAAAACATGCGTGGGATAAAACAAAAATTGCTATATCATAGCGGTGTAGAAAGGGTCAAATCTACCTGATGCAAGGATACAATACAGAGCGTTTGCTTCTTCGAAGCGTGAGTGGCGCAAGGTGAAGTGCGACATTTCAGTTGAGTCTGCATCGGAAGCGGCGTCCACGATCGAGAGCTTGAGCAAAGAGGAATAGAAACGACAGAACTGCAAAAAAGTAAGGCGATGTGCTTCGAAGATAACGTGAAACCAACATTTTGAACCCCCTTCGCAAATCGGTCATCACTGACAAGTCCGTCGTGCTCGTCTCTCTCAGCATTATCAAGCCACTTGATGCTCTCATGAATAAAGCGTCCCAGGACTTCAGAGCGTACGATGTCCGCTATCGTAGTTTTGCCACCAGTTGAATAATCTGGAATAGTTGATGTATCACGAAGGAGACAGCCAAGGAGGTCAAATGATGGGAGTGTTGGGGGAAGTATTGTCAGGGCGTCCAAATATACAGAGATATCTTGTGCAAGGTTATTAGGAAGTGTCATCAGTAAAGCGATGACAATCTGGTAAGCTATGTTAGGATTATACGAGACGATGGGCGGTAGGTCCACGGAAGTTATCATCGTGGGAGAGGTCAGCCGGGGTATTAAAGGCGTCAAGGTCTGCGCAATGAATCGTCACGGCAGATATCAAATTGATTCATTCACAATACTCACCCGTTGTTCTGTGAGTGTAAGTGCTCGATCACGAGCTGCGAGTACAAGTTTCATTGCTTGGGCGATGCGTTCATTCTCTCGATCTGCTTCTCGTGTAATCTTGGTCTCCGTGGCAGGCGGGAGTAACGGTAGCAAATTCTTGGAAGCACCTTGCTCGGCAAATTGCTTCGGTTCTCCTGCCGTGATCGTGGATTTGGCAACAGAATGATCACTGACGAATTCGGATATAGAAAGATCGACAGGAGTGAAGTTGCTGCTTACGGGTCATTGTCCAAGAAAGTTTCGTCATCCAAAAACAGACATGAAGCCCTCAACTCCGGAGGCAGGGGTGATTTTGTCAAGGTACTAGGAGAATAGGGACCAATCTGGGCGACTGTGAGAGAGATGAAAGGTAGGACAATATCGAATTTACATCGTTACCATCCCCCTTCAGGATCTTCCAGAGAACCCAAACCAATTGCTCCCTCTCGCTGAACCCGCCCTCGGTTGAAATTTCTATGGCGAGTTCTCTCTCCTTAACGAATGTAGCGTACAAGACAGACTTGAAGGGATTGAGAGAAATCGGATAAGGAGCATACATGGAATAAAGGATAAATGAAACCGGGATGCGTTGCGCGAGCTGCCACATCGCAGCGGAATAGTTAGAGGTCAGTGGCAAGAACCTTGATCACTGTCAACAGAACTCAACTGACATCAGCGGATGAAGTAAGGAGAGGCAGTAGCAGATCAAGAGCTAACTGAAACCTCGCAGTAGGCTGCACGAGCTGCATGAATGCCTGAAAGGCTGCCGAACATGGAAGAGAATGAGCCATAGCCAAGAGGTGAACTACAGACGCCCGAGTTGGATCCCCTGAACCTTTCTGAGTAGTAAAAGTTTGAGAGGATGTGGAAGATTTTGGGAAGAAACGCGAGCCAGCCATAGTAATGACCGGGCTGGCCCTGGAGGTCGACATGAGCGGCAACGACGAGCTCATCCAAGTCAATTTATTGTTCCTGCCTATTAGACTTCGTTGAGTTTCCCATTGCCGGTACAGGCACTCACGTGCGTGGCATATTATATTGTGGCAGCTTTGGTTTCTGTGGCGTGTGCTGCTACACCAGGACTAGTTTAAGTTAGACTTAACTCCCACCGGTCACCGACCAAAATAAACGTCGTTCACATGGCACATGCAGCAGTTAGTGATTGTAGGAAAATGCTGCGCAACCGAGTGTGAAGTCGACTAGCAGCCTCTCCAAATGACTTTTATCCCTTTGAGTGCTTCCATGGCGCTCATGGGTCGCTCGGAACTTTTAGCAACCGAGGACTCCACCGAGAATCAGAGTAACAAGGTCAGTTATCATCAACTTATCACTTTCCGACGAGCTGACCATCATGTGAATATTCGAAATTTGTTCCTATAGTCCGTTCTTCAACACCTCTACTTTATCATTGCTGTCTCTGCATTGATGCTCCTGGTGGCAGCAAGGTGCGTCTGGGGATTTCACGTGAAACGCATAGAAGATATTTACTAATCTTTGTCAAGGATATGTGTCTTGCGAAGGAGAAACCGACCTCTCACAGAATTCTTCGCCATCAGGACATCAAATTTATACGACAACTCTCAAGCTCCTGGTGGAGACTATACATTCAGTTCTTCATATCAACCCTCTCGGATGCACCATCATCTTACTTCTCTCCCATCGGCTTATCGCCCCGATCGCAGAGTACGCCCCGATCGCAGAGTACGCCCCGATCGCAGAGTCAATGCTGCGGATACTGATTCTGCTGGGCGCAGAACTGGAGGGCCTGATGATCCAGATTGGGATGGGAAAGATATACTTCCTGCCTACAATATATATGATCGCCCTCCCAAGTACGACTTCGGTGGATCAGTGCCTCCCGCTCAAGGATATACACCACCCGCTGGGAGTCACCCACGTGACGACGCAGTTGTGGCAAGCACTGGAGCCATTCCTGCTGTAGAAGATTGATCCTTGATTTCTGTAAGGACTGCTGGTCGCTCTGATGGGGACGATTTCGTGTCGCACTATGAATATCTACAGGCACCTGGGATGTTATGATTTGTAATCGTTACAGTGCCGCACAGACTCTGTACTTTAGCTTCAGCTGTTGTATACTTGACTACCAGATGCCCTTTCCGTTTTTTCCGACACGATTCTGCGGGTTGCAATACATCACTGACTTCTTCTGTTCTGAACCTTGGCCGTATCACAACTTCATCTTGAGCTAACCTCCACCCTTGTTTCAAACCAACAGTCACTGTGCTCCGATCTCCCTCACCACTTACACATAGAACCCTTCGTAACTCCAATTTCTCGCCTCTTCCCCTTCTCTAGCCCATCCCATATAATCTGCAGTCAACACCGCTGCTCGAACGAACGTCAAGTTCTTCTGCCCCATCTAGTTCAGTTTCGGCAAAATATCCTTTCGGCCGGATCCCGTAGATGGTGGAAGAAGTGTGCGAAAGCTGGTTGGATCTTGGGGTGATGCTCACTGGGATGCATCATAGATGATTGAACGAGAGGAAGGAATGAGTTAGATGTCTCTGTTGGAATACCTTCCATTGGTGGGACAGCGAGGCTGTCTGGGGGGTTCGGTATCGTGGGCGTCGACTCAAAGCAGGACTTGAAATTCAGGAGGGGTCAGCTGCGTGCCATGAACCATGCAACAACACTTGAGAAGTATGCGCGGAGAAGTAGGGCTTGTGCTCGAGGAGACAAGGATGCGATGAGTGAAGATACTTGAAGTGACCATATGCATCCCAGGATTTGTGAGTATCGAACATTTCTGGATTGCAATCGACGCTCACAGGAAGAAATCGGCGGTAAACCCGTTTCTCCATCCTCCGAGAGGATACATTACCGAGAATCCAAATACACTCTTCCATCTTGCGTTCGATCTCTCCTGGTCTGGATAGATTCACCGTCCATTTCTGAACGTGATCGCGGAATTCTGCAACCATGAGCCACACGTGTATCAGGATATTGCCCAGTGTAACGCCGTGGACCTTTCGACGCAAGGCTGGGGTCCTTGAGAACTCGAGTAAGAATTGAGAAAGCGTGAGTATCTTGTCCGCTTGGTGCCTTGAGAGGCATCGCAAAAGATTGGTCATCGAGCACCAACGATGCAAAATGGTTCATCATAGCGCCGATGTCATCACTAGGCCGGGCGACGAACATGGACGGCGGAAGGAAATCCGGGTAACGAACCTCATGCATTGCCGCCATCGAAAGCCCTAACCCAATTCACCGGATGTAAGGTCAGGGCATGTGGGGCAAGTATTTGCTCACTTTTTTGCATCACCAAGATGGTCAACAAAATTCTGCGCTGTGATTGGGTGGGGTGATACAAAGGCATCTCTCTGAATCTTGATGTCCCGCTTGTAAAATGCTTCAATCACGGGGCCGCTCCCTCCTAACGCGTATATCGCAAGCGCTCGATGAGTAACGTAGCTAGGATATCCCGTGAATCATCGCATAGTGTAGTTTTTCCATCACTCACTTGTGAAACTTGATGTAATTCCTGAAGATATAATATCGAGTGTGGTTGTCGATCAATGCGTGCCGCACCGCGGTCAATGATTCGAAGTTGCATCCTGGCCATCTCTATGGACAAAGTACCGTCAGTGGAGGAGATGGAGTTGGGAAGAGTCTTTCTGCTTTCTCGTCGTAAACCTTTTCGTTCATTGTTTTGTTGGGAGTTGACTGATCGACGATAAGGACGTAGGTTATTCGTTTCTTGGAACACTCTTCATTAGCCCAGGATCTCAGCGATACGTTATTAATATCGCACCTTCGCCTTGAGAAGGTTCAGCAGCCATGCCTGTCGCATAAATGACTCGGTGTGTTTCTCTCAATGAAGCGGACCAATCATCAGTGAATCGGTGAACAAATTACAATTTCATATGTAAGTATATATTACTAGTAATCACAACAATCGCCGTAAATCTGGTGGGGGGGTTTACTTGGAAATGTCTGGCATTATGAAGGAAAGACGAATTTTAAAATAAATAAACCAAGTTGCCCTAGCCTCTATGTACGATTTAAGACGTGAACTAGTCTATGGATGAAAAATGTGATGCCAATTCATGAAGTGGATTTTGGAACCATTATTGCCAAGACGAGCACAAAGGTCGCTACTTACATGAATACCGCACCCTTTTGCAATCTTCAAACCAATAGAACCATGCCTTGCATGAAAAAATTCGGTTAAAATATGACAGTTGAAAGTCTTGATCATCTGGTTTGTGTTGTCTAGTTCTCGCATTCACGGCGCAGGTGGAGCTCTGTGAGTTGATATTGGAAATTGTTGTATTAAATGAGATTTTGCCATGCCGCTCGAGCAGCAGCTACAAAGTGCTAGCGTCCAAAATCCTTCATTCAAAAAGCGGTTGGCAAACCAAATCACAAGAGCTGCACTTGGCGGATGAAGCAACTGCGACAGGCATTAGCATATCAAAATACTTCTCAGCCAATGGGAGACATACTGAAGAAGAGATAGATTTTCAGGCGTTTGCAACTTTTTGAAAATGTCACCTTGTGTGAACGAACACGAAGTATACTACCTAAATGAAATGCAAGATATATCACACATAATTTGTTACCTTGTTACGCAGTCAGACACAACGCGACACAGTGCCGCAAATACTTGATTTATATAGCAACAAAAAGACTGCCCTATTCTCAATACAAGGTAGATGTTAGCATATACGTTATAGTTCACAAATTGGTGAGAGGCTCCAAACACTGAGGGAGAGTTCTTCTACCAGCAAAGCCTCCAGCGACTCACATCAAGGCACTTGGTTCTCGAAATACCTTGAATGAGCGAGTCGGTACGTTCTGAGCAGCTTTTCCAAAGACAAATAACATCAGATCATCACCTTGTGTAAAATCAAACCTCTAGAATGTCGAGCAAGTTCAAAGATTTAGCAATAGCGACGACGTCTCAAAATGTTCAGAATTTTGGCGCAGCACTGCCACCACACACGGGCAGTGCTACATTGTAATATCATGTCATCTTTGGCATCTTTACAACTCCGCCCCTTTTGACGTCGAGTTTCTAAGTTCGCCGATGCTCGCGCGTTATCACATATGCAGAGTTTTTTCTCTTACAACAACAGAAGCAACTTGCTTATAAGTCACATCGTTCAATTCCTTATTTCAGAAAAATAGTATATTTTTCTCGTTGTATGCAGGAGTACCAACTACATCTGTCCATGAAAAAATCAGTAATTTTATCTGGGTGCATACAGGAGTATAACAACACCCGTCCATCAGATATCACCCCTTCTGACCTCGAGTTTCTAAGTTTGCCAATCTCGCACATTCTTGTGTGTTATCATAGACAAAGAGTATTTTCTTATACAACAACAGATGCAACTCGTTGACAAGTCACACCGTCCAATTTTATATTTCAGAAAATGAGCATATTTTTCTTGCCGTACGCGGGAGTATAACTACATTAGTCCATCAGAATATCGGCAATTTCATCTTGGTGGATACACGAGTGTAACAACGCCTGTCTATCGGAAAATCAGCATATTTTTCTCGTTGTAAGCAGGAGTATCACCACATCTGTTCATCACAAAATCGGCATATTCTTCTTATTGTCTACAGGAGTATAATTACTCAGATTATCGATATATATATATATTTGTTGTATACGCGGTACGTCGATTGATAGATGTATCTGACAGAAAGATTAAGGGTTGTCACACAATGATTCATTCATGGGGTGTCACTGGCAGATATGGGAGACCGCAATCACATTAGTTTCAGAGAGTATATTACTGAGTAACAATAGGCACTAAGATACGGCGATGAACGTCAAGAGTCAGAATCCAATGCAGCATCTTCCATCGCTAGTCTCTGAGCAGCAAGTGTACGGACGGACATCCGGGAAATTACGTCCGACGTCAAGTCTTGTCTGTGATTTCTTCCAAAAACTTTTCTGTACAGGAATTAGCGATCAATTCTACTCATTGACAGTCCATGCTTACCTGGTCCACCACTCAAGAAGTTCATTGACCCTGGCTTGCGCAGCTGGACCCGGAGCATCCTCGAAGAAATCTACGATATTGGTCCAGAATATCTTGTAATCGAAATCTCCGTCTACGTTGCGCCATGAAGTGATACTAGAGAGAGCGAATCGGATCTGCAAAACTCGTCATCTACATCACGGTTATAGGGCGATGCTTACTTGACAAGCTGTATATGCAATCGCCCGAGGAGTAACCTTCCTCATACCAATAATAGACGCAACACATGTCTTTACCTTGGCTTGATCTTGTCTCCGTGCACGTTGATTGTTCTCGATTATATCGGTGCCTTGACCTTCACCATCCATCTCGCTGGCAGATGAGGGAGAGGTAAAGAGGGCCTTCAACCCCTGCGATGTGATTATGAGACACGAACCAATGAGAAAAATCAGCTCACCATCACTAATAGCTTAGATTTCATGAGACCGTGCTCTAGATTGCCGGCGTCAGCTGCACAGTTTTGATACATAAATAGGGGCCATGAATTTTCGGAGACGATGAAAGCGGTCGTACGGTCTCGAATGCCGGCCTTGACACTGGACCGCATAGTATCAGCGACATATAAATGAAGACAGTAAAGAATACGGAATATCACTTATGCAGGATCATCCCAGCACCATTCCGCTGGACAGAGCAGCTTACCACATGTGTCATTTACAAACCCTCGATGATGCTTGTCGTTGGTCGAGATGAGAGGAGTTGGACAAAACTCGATGTTTACCCATGATGCTACGAGCTCTTTAAGGGTACCCGTGTCATCGCCGCGAGCCGAGTCTGCACCTCGCTTGAGCTACATTTGAATCGTACTAATGAGGAAAAAGTGACATAAGAAGTTCATGAACAGACCTTTTTAAGCATGTCTTCAGACTCCTCGTCGTCAAGACTTGCTATCTTGTCGTGAATCCATGGCAACGCCTTGACAAGTTCGACATAACTACGTTGTAGGCGGTCTTGCCTGTCACGCCGGTGCATGTCAGGATATGGTCATGATAAAGCAAGATGAATACTAGTACTTACTCTACAGTGGAAACACCGGAAGTATCTTCATATTCACACCGTCGGTCGTTTTCAGCAATTAAATCCTCTATAGGAGTGTACAAGGCGACCAAACGACGGATTGCTCGACCCTGTGAAACATAATACGTTGTTTTCCTTGATAAGAAATTAAGTTAAGACTGCGTCTTTAAAAGTCTGAGCAAGTCTGACGCACCTCTGCTTGGTTGCTTTGTCCTGCTTCAAGAGTTCGACCTCTTCCATCAAGGTGGCTATTCTTCTCTTCGCCCGAGCCTGAGGAGAGGTTGGGACACACAGGGATATCATCCCCGAAGGAGGGCTTCCTGAGTCATGCCCTGATGCAGACATGCCGCGAAATCCGAGTCAGATAACAGGAGAGACGAAAGGGTGTAGAACAAATGAGCCGTAGGACGGTTAGCTATCTTATATATCGTTCCTGTATAGTTAGTCATGGTGATAAGCATTCTCATAATATACTAGCCCGGTGGAACTTCACTGACTCACCTTGAAGAAAATCTTGAGCATTCGTAAGTTTCTCCGTTGTTTCTCTCGCCTGTTTTGGCAGGGTGACGTGACTCGGGATGCAGTAATCGTTTACCGCAACTTTCCGTCAGTGTCTACATTGTTTTTCGAGCTATATTGGGTGGGGAAGTTTAAGCTGTGCTGTCGGCGTCATGGAAATAATAGTAAATTCAAGTGTTTTCGTACTAACTCATGCACTTTGGCCGAAGTCTGAAGTTATTGCAACTCGTTTCTCTGAGCTGAGAGCATGATAAAAGGCACATGTGCAAAGTGGGTGATGAGCTTGTATTTTCTCCGAATCGTCATGTCACAGCCTCGCTCAGATGCGCGACGGGAGACTCGTAGACCTCGCAGTAGTGTTACGATTAATTCAGTCTCTTCTGTTCGTCAGCGCACTCGTGCACAAACCGCTGCGTATCTGCTTGGTATTCGTCCAGAATTACCCGATATCACTGATACCGCAGAACAGTACCAGGCCCCCGAGCTTGATAAAAGTAAGTTGTGCAAGCAACGACCCCGAGTCAGGTGGAGATGCTCACGGTTATGCTAGTCGAATTTCGAGTGCCATTACACACTATGGATAGGAGCCAATCAACCACGTATGTGGGCAAGCTGCACTCTGAATCAGATGGTCGGCGAGACATATTTGACTCCATCAGAGCTATCATGGATGTTCCAGAACTGTACGAACACTTAGGCTGGCGATTGTCTACCGCCCGCCACACGGATCCCCCCCACCGGCTTTTAACTGTGCACGACATCGACAGTGCTTTCAAAGCTGCAAGGGCGGATAGCTCTGGGAGGCGACATAAGAAAGTTGCCATCGAAATCCTCAATATGGTATGTGACTTGGTATGTGAGTGATTTGCACGATCTGACCTACCTTCACAGGAGCCCACACCCAAAGACAAACCAGCAAAACAAAGGACAGACATACCTGCTATAACCGAGCAGAGCCTCCTACCATCCAACATATTCGTGATCTCCAAGGGGGCCCTTGGCAGACAACAAGAAGGCCAGGCGGTGCCTCAGCCGCTGAAGAGAACGTATGCACTTTATTTGGATAATGACGATGAATCAAGTGACGATGAACCGCCGCAAGAAATCGAGGACGTTGTGACGAGTGTCCACTCTCGCTATCCTGCCATGAATTTCCGTCAATATATCAGTACAATGAAAGATCGGGGCATTTTGTACCTGTCGACCACGGCTCATTTCAATTCTGGATTCTACAAAGAAAAAATAGGCATGTCAGAAGGCACTGCATATACTTTTCATAGTTATGTTGAAAACACTTACATCAAGGCAGAACATAGGAAACGGGGAAGGAATGGTAAAGGGAAGAAGGCGCAAGCTTCAAGTTGACATAACGATGAGGATATAGTACTGCATGAGGCACATTGACTTAGAATGATGAAAATGGGTCTGTGCTACTTTGGTAACAGGCAATCAGCGTCTATATAACGATAGTCACAAAATATACACATACCCTGCCGCATCACTAGGTCTATGTAGTACCATAGCCTCGAAACGGACGACGCCCTCGCTCTTATCAGGCCAAGTTCATCTGGTATTGGGAAAGGTTTTGCCGGAATAGGACTTGGCAAGAGAGTACTGGGCCCGAGCGTATGAACGACACAGACTCTGCAGATTGTTGTATTGTCGGCAATGTCGCGCGTCCAACACAAAGGAAAGGTGGTGTCTGAAGCTTGGTTGAATGCTGCCAGGGTGCGATGGGTGCGATGGGTGCTGTGCTGCCTCGTGATACCAACAAAGACAAACGTAGCGTTCGTGCCCTCACTGAGCAATGTTCTACTGTAAAAGTGCATGCAACAAATATCAATATCAGGTAGAATTGACCTCACCAGCTGCATTATTTGATGCCACAGGAAGTTGAACAACACATGGTAATATGTATGGTGACGTTCACGTGCAGGCAGTCGATAGCTCAATACCCTTAAGGTTCATATGAATATGAATATGAATTTTATATTTGGCCATCTAAATATAAAATGCCCTTAGCCCAGCGTCACATGTTGATACCCGCTGACTTGAAAAAAAAAACGCACCAGCTTGGGTAAGCATAAATATACATCTGTTGCTTTATAAAGTCAACACGAGGCCCAAATGCGACGGGCAAAGCTTACTCACCCCAGCCCATTCAGGGAAACCAGCTCCAGGACTCCCGAAATACCTGTAAAGGTAGCTCAGTTAACCGTTATGAAGGCACTAGCCAAGAACCACGCACGGTGTAAACATGTTACTACTCATAGTAGGTAGGCCAAGCCCTATTCTGGGATCAATGCCAGCCTCGCTGCGTTCAGAATCTTTATTGTTTGAATTCACATTCGACTGTTCAGTCCGCCATGGGCGTATTTTCAGTAGCTTTAACGCCTCTCGAACTGGCTGAGCGTAGCGCGCCCAGCCATGCGTCATCCATGCGTGTTGCATTGCGAATGTGAGAAAAAGAGAAGAGGTCGGAAGGTGACTTGATCCGAGCAGATGAGAGTCCACCACCTATAGATATTGCCTTAACATTCATCTGTAGGCGAGAAAAGGGGTGCCAACCTTGATCAGATATTCTCACCCGAACGTCGTTCTTGCCAAGAACGATGGTAGCTCGTATAGGAGGAAGGTTAGGCGAACTCCTGTGATCCAGTCCAGTAGCGGTTATTGCCTAGAACGCCATCAGTCAACCGCTCTTTTAGATGTGATCCGAGAACCTGCACGTTTTTGAGAAGTTCAAATATGATGTACCTAGAAAATGAGGCGTGGGTGAGATTGAACGTGATGCAAGTGAAAAGATTTACTCGAGGTGTTCACGTATGTAGGAAAACTTAGTGTCAATGTGACCATCGACGATCACTTCCGGCCATCCGCGATTCGGCACGCTTTCCCCAATCTCATCGACTATATCGTGTGGCCTGCCATGCAAGAGCGCGACACACTTGTCAATGGAATCACTGAGGTTGAGCGCAGTGTAAATGATGCCAACGTGTGGGTCCTCGGGGTGATTGAGGCTGTTGGTTCCAAGGGACTTCGAGAGCGCAAGGTGATGTTCGGCAAGAACACGTCTTGAGATTCGGGATACGAGCATGCACCTCATGAATGCATCTAGTGAACCTGGTGGAAGGTGCGGAGATGAAAGGGAGAGTCCCAGAGACAGACTTGGTACGACGGATGCACTGGCATATTAGTAGTTAGAACCAGGAGCGCGGTGGACTGAACTTAATGGTGTATTACAGTGACTGCTCTTCTAGGACACTCCAGGAATTTACAAAAGGCTCCTCCAGGGTATTGACTTGAGGGTCACCGTGCCTACTAGTAAATCTTATAAACAAGTCAGAAAAGGTGCATTATACAGAATCAAGTCACTGACTTTTCAGACGCCGCAGACCAATACAACCGTTGTGTAAAGTTGCCCCCGAGGTCGACAACAAGCTATCGGAAGTAATGTTATTGGAGTAAACCTCGTAGACTTGAGCTACGCCCTCCTGAGTTACTAGTACTAAGCACCAAGGCTAGTACGGTACATAGTAGTAGTCACGTACGGAAGGGCTGGCAAATCCATCAGTCCAAGTGTGTGCGATGCGGACAGGCCGCGGCAGCTCGGTGCAGAGACCAGTAAGAGTCTAAGAGTCTTGAAGTGCCTTAGTGACTTAGTGTTAGGCGTACTAAGCATGTGCATGCCAGCTATTTTGAAACCGCTATGACAAGGTCAAATGGAAGAAGGCGCCAGTGGTGGTCCAAATGTTCATGAGTAGTAGGCCGTTTAGTGGGTCAGTGAAAAAACCATTATATCATACTAGTGTAGTACTGCCGTGACTCGGACTACAATGACAGCGTGCAAAACAATGAAAACGATCATGATGCGGTAGTACTAGTACAATTTCAATCTGAGGAGGGAGGCACGTAGTAGTAATACAATTTGGGGGGTAAACATGTGAAGTGCGATTTGAAAGACATCGAGAATTTGCGCGAGACACAGAACGAGATGTGCCGCTATGTGACCCTGCCCCTCTTGCTCGGTCCAGGTCTAGATCCCGAGACCTCGGCCTCATCGGCTACACGCTTAAGGAAGCTGCGGTGCCATGCGCGGTACCGATTGAATCCAGTCTGCTTCATCGCTGACCGCAGGTCCTTGCTGCACTTGTTCCAATCGAGCAGCTCCCTTGGTGGAGACCAGTCCCTCATGGCTTGGAGTGAGTCGCTGGAAACAATCGAACTGATGAATTTACGATCATCAGTAAAATAGCAGTGCTTACAGGAGCGTATCATCATCCGCGTGCTCAGCCTCTAGGTGGTCAACAACGGTATCGCGCACTTGCTCCAGCGTGCGTTGGAATATGTTTTGAACTTTGGCGAGGGCCTGCTCGTTCTGGTTGGGATAAAGTACCTGATAGTGCGAATGCTTAGCGTTAGTATTAGAAAAATCCAAGGGACACGTACGGCACTCGCACAGTAAGCACGATGTCGAGAGTTGAGGTTCAATCGCCTGTTAGGAGGACAGATCCAAGTGGTGATGGTGACCGTCGCGGGATGATACCATGTATGAGAGTGCGACGCTAATGCACCATCTTCCGACCGCGTCAACTCCCCCATCTGAACTCCCCTCCGATTCAACTTCTTCGCGACACCCCACTCATACGTCGGTGAGGCGTGCTTCCGGGATTCAGCGATGTTGATGTGAGTGGCGGCCAAAACGTGCTCGTTCCGATCGCCAAACTTCTGCAACTTCGCGACGGCACCTTCAGCAGTTTGGGAGACGGAAACCTCGAATGGCCAGAAGGGACGGATGTCGTCATCACGGGTCTGGAACATTAGCACCAGGTCCGGTACTCCGAGGTGATAACCCTGAGTCTCATCCTGAGGAGAAGGAAGTTCTGCGGTAGCAGGGGCGTCTACCATACGCCCCATGTGGATGGGTAAGGAGACCTCGAAGTCGTCAGGGATGTCGAGAGACTCGACGATGATCCCCATCGCAGTGCGCAAAGGCACAAGGATCGACTCGTGAATTGGGGATGGCAGGGTGGCGACAATTTGGTGGAGGCTGGGGATGTATGACGGTCTGAAGCAAAACACAGAATCAGTTCAAATTTGGAAAAGGGAGAAAAAAACTCACTTGCGAATTAGTTTATCGTCACATCCGATAGCATCCAAAACATATACATAATCATCTTCTGTAACATTGGAAAATACCTACCACGGCAATCAGCCTGAGAAAGATAAGGAACACGCTGCTTCCCATACCTCAACTTCGGGCCCATCGCCACCATTCCGAATTCTGCTGATAATCAGCTGGCGCAAACCTGCAAAACTTAAACATAAATTACATGGTCTTGAACTTGCAACAGACGTACCAGGATCTTGCATGGCTGATTCTTCATTATTTTCTTGTTTCGTTTCTGGTGTTGCCTGGGGTTCCTTTGTTGCTGCCAGGCTTGTAGTTGACTCCACAATAACGGTGGTAGCTCGACTTTTTGCAACATTTATCGCAGGTGTTGAATGCCTCTTGACATTCACTGAAGATGGTTCTTTGAATGGTCCAGGAAGTATGGAGGGCTGGGACTGCCAGCCACTGTTGTACTGTAACAAACCAACGGGAGGCATGATTTTGAAGGGGTGATTCCTTGTTAGATTTGGCACACCTTATAAGTGAAAACTGCGGCGTAAGCCGGTGTTTTCCGCTGTCAAATAGGAGTCACACAGGAGCAGCCTGATAATCATGATAGGAATAACCATGACAAAAGTAACTTGCCCTGCTAATCCCATCCCTTCACATCTTAAATGGGACATAGAGGCTGGGTGCAGTGCAGGCCCAAGTGTATGAGTCCATGTGTTCAAACTTTACTCTATCAAGCATACCCTTCGCATCATTGTCATATTTGCACACTATCATGTATATAGTACATTTGCGATACTAGCACCATACTAATTGAACCGGCTCGTCCGAGCAATACCAGACTTCCCTATGAACGTCACTTGAGAGTGAGTAACTCCCCTAAGATGGTTGCCCCCTTTGGGTGTAAATGCCTGCAACTAGGACGCTACGTACATCGCCCCTCATTGACTTGTAGAGACCACTCAACTTTTCGTCGAAAGCGACCCGGGCGCGGGACAGGTCAAAGTCACTGGGGATGAAAACACCAGTAGACAATTCCCTCAACGCCCACTCAAATAATGTCCCGATGAAAGCAAATAATGCCCCAAGGTCTCGGCTGGGGTTGACATATTCCTGGAGGTCAAGTTGATGGAACAGTACGTGCTGCGCAAAATGCCGCACTACTCTGTTCGCAAAGGGCACGCCGACTATAGTCTCTCCTCCCACCTGACCGTAAAGCCATGAGCATATTGTAGCCTGAAGGAGAGAATAATGCCGGACTTACCTTGATATCTCCGTATAGGAACGCGTCGCCTTGCAGAAGGTTGCTGACGGTAAGCTCTATCTCCTCTTGTGTTTGGGTTGCCAAGGCTTCATCCAAATTGTAGCCAAATAAGACTGCCGTCCGAACTATATCCTTGACCTTTTTCCTGAGGTGCTTGGCAGTCTCGCCAATTTTTTCTGCGTGCTTTTTGGCGTCACTCCCACGGGACCACAAGGTAAGTTCAGCTGTTCTCGATATCAGCTGTCAGGTTACGATGAATATTGTGAGACTTACGATCATTGAATGCCGTTACGACAGCAGTGAGACTGGCAATCGCCTTTTTTGATCTTTCCTTGGATGAAAGTAGAAACGAATCGTCGAGTATCGACTGTTTCATGCCCTTTTTGGCCTTCAATTTTACCTTGGGTAGGCTCTCAAGACCGAACAGCGCAGAAGTTGGGGGCAACGACTCGGATGTCGTAGACAATGGTGCTGCAGGATGTGGTACACCTGGCATCAGGCTGTGACGTGATGGGCCAGCGTGATGTTCGGCATCGTCACTAAGACCATGCCTGCCATGATGAATGTCAGGCCTGTCAATAATTTTGTAGGGGGTGTATCGACTTCGGGATGGCGGCGGTGAGTCAACCTGACCCAATGATAGCGGCAGGTCGAAGCGAACATTCGACAGGCGGGCGTGAACATCACTGCCAGCGACTTCAAGGGTGTATGGATGCGGGACTGCCGTGACTCCAGCCTCTGGGGCACTGTCAGTTGCGTCCGAGTCACCGAAACTCATGACCAAGGCCAAAATTTCCTCGGAGGATAAGGCTAGTGGGGTCTCTGCGGGGGTGTGATGAACCTGACTTGGCGCAGGAGCTGAACTGTTGTGCGGGTTTGACTCGTTTTCATGGGACAGCGGTGCTATGATGTCCAGCGAGGCGGCAGGCCGCATATCTGAGTCAGGCCAGCCTGACCCGGAGTCTGCCACTGGCGGCAGGTTCATCATTTCATCCCACCATTGTGACCATTCATACTCGGACATCTTGACATTTGAGTCTGGAGGTGGCTGAAAGCTGCAGTGGCTAACATCATGATCATCACCAAGCTCCTGGCGACGTGCAGTTTGATCTGAGCCTGGAGGAATCATAATGATGTTTGCCAAGGGACAATGGCGGTGGTTCGGAGTCAGGCTGAAGTGCCGCGGTCGAATACTGAACTTTGATATTTAACTTTAGTACTTACTGATAAACTAGTGACTCCTTGGTTGAGCCCCTTACTGGTATAATGCCCAGCCAGCGTGTCTTTCAGCCGCGGTCGCATATGAATCGCTAGCCGGACTCACTGCTGTCAGATGCTCGTAATGATGATAATGATAACGGCGAGGCATATTACATGTGTGACTTACTACTATGATATGCTATCGACAATCGATCATCAAACATTATAAATTTCGACCATTCAATAGCCACTGCTTCTTCAATAGAGAGCCACTTAGTTCTAGCGGGAATGACAACTTTGAACACTGACTTGAAATTTACGAAATATGACAGTAAGGATTGTCACAGTGGTATAGTAGTCACCAGTAGAGACCTGAAATACCGCAAAGAGCCAGACACAATGGCGATTAAGCTACTAGCAGTACTCCTGGGCCAGTGACAAACTTGAAGTTAGAATTCGGAAATCAAGTGACTTGATGCGGCATCATGGTGGCCGTAGTAAGACTTACCCAAATCCAGAATGGTTTTGTTGAACAAACCAATCCGAGTCACTCTTGATTGAACCTTACTTTCACGCTGTCACATCATTCGGTTTTCACTCATGTAATAACTGAGCTGGTGGTCCCCGGTCTGGAATGTGATGGGGACCTTCGAGTGGTGCGCACACGAAGTTCTAAGTTCTATATTCTTAAACCCTTGGAACTATTAGTAGATGTCAAGCTCAATTTTCGAATTCATTAATGGGTTATGGGGTGTGCAACAGCAGGCCTGTAAGCCTTACCCAAATACGGCGAGGATAACAACCCATATCGGCATGTCACGTGTCTATCATTACGATGAGCCCCCCGACCTACCATTTTAGTCAAGGTTTCCTCAATGAAACAGTCGAGTAATTCTACAAGGAAACATCTGGGTTCAAACTCCTTCCAGGGAAATTAATACATCATGGCAAGTGTAGGTAATACCAGTGTTTTCAGTCTCACAGTAAAATCTATGTGCCTTTCGAACCTTCATTCAAAGTCTTCCAACACACCGCACACCAACAACTCATTGATAACAACTAACTATGAGGCATTCTCAGGCTGGCGAATCAGAAATGCACGCCTGTCTTACTCCTCCTCCAAGCTCTATCAGACAACTCAGTCCTACTTGTCAGGATGAGGACTTCGAGTCGTCCCGTCATCTCTGGCCTGATTCTAGCATCCAGACATCTACCGTGGCCCGGGCCAGTGACCACGACTCTGCTTTTCATGGGAGGCGACATTATCGTCGTGATATTCCAATGAGACTCAGAACATCATCCAAACGCTTCAGGAGTCGCCGACCATCATCACCATCGTCTGACTCAGATGTTACAAATGATTCGTCAGAAGATGAGCTTTTGACCTTGCCAGGCCTCCCTCCCTCAAAAAACCTGTCTTACTATGTGCAACGTGCAAAAGGACGGTTCAAGCCTTATGACAGACAGGGCCATGGGCCTAATGCAATCGAGCTCCGTTTTTTTCATAAGTCCGTCGGAAAATACTCTAGCGAGACTGACATGACTCTGACTGATGTCCAGGCGGTAAGTTAGCCTTCAATGCTACAATTTCACAATGATTGACCATTTATCCTAGGGGAAAGAACTATTCAAACGTGGCTTGGAAGGCATGTCTAGCAAGGCTGTCGCTCAAGCTGTCGTTGCAATGCAAGCCACCCACGAATCCAGGCGCTTGCGAGTTCTGACGACGGATTGGGAGATCGAGTCATCAGTGCAGCGCACAAAGCTTCTTGAAAGAATGCTGGAGCAGGATGCTCTAGAATATGCTCGTAGTGATGCAGAAGCTTCCTCTTTCAAACAGCTTTTGGTCGGACGTACCTCACAAGAACTTGATATCGACATAGACTTCAATATCGGTGCATATAACTGCGATATCAGGTCGTTCGTTGTATCTGACATACAGCTTGATCACATTGAGGATCTTGCACGCAACTTAGGTCTACCTGAGGAAGATATCAATGATGGCATGGACTCAGAGAGGGAGTCTCCCAACAGCAAGTTCATTTGTCAATAGTTGATGTGAGGCGATTATCACACTGATTGGCATGCGTGTAATACTAATCTCTATTACAGATCTCAGGAGTTGACAACGTTGAAGATTTATTCCTTGTTGTGTGGTGTATGTTTGCGATCGTTTTAAATTCATCATTGATCCGATGGCAAAACAAGTGCAACAAATAGCTATCTGTTTGAAATATGTATATGTCACAATTTTATTTTCTTGAGTCCTCAGCCAAGAACAACGAAGGATTTGCAACATCAAGCTAGTGACTGACGACAAGCCATCACTTTCCCACCGTGGTTGGTATACTAGAAGGGGAAACAAATCGACGTACTACTTACTTTGAGGTGACTCGGAGGGAATGGATCGTGGCGTATACTGTACTGTGCATGTACTGCTGATGAGAGCGGCTGCGCACAAGTATGAAACGGAGACGCCAGTCCATAATTGTCCTGTCGAGTGCTGGCTCTACTAGTACTAGTGGCACACTTGGGAGGAGAAGCATCAATAACAGCATCTGCCAGGTCCTCGCGCGTCTTACGTTTACTACTGCTAGTATTACTAATAGTACCTCACGGTGGTCACAAGTTTGTAACTTTCAAAATCATGCCGCTCAAGCAGCAGCTATAGCCATGCAAAGCATTTCAATTTCATAGATGAACTATTTAGTATATACAATGCGAGTGGGAATACTACATAGCCGCTGCACAACAAGCACTGATCCTATGATCCCGGGTACACCGGGACACTCCAATGCTTCCTCCTGCAACAAAGCACAGTATTGTTCACGGAAAGTGTCGTAAAACATCTCGAAAGTGACCGCATCATGGCCAGCAGTATGAACATGTGCGGCAGCTATAAGAAGATAGGTCGAAGGATACGGCAATGCGGCTGGTGGAGGGATCAGTCGAAACCTCTATACATAGATGGGCACTTCAAGAGCGGGAGGTTGGCTTGTACAATTGCAGACATAGATCTAAGGTAGCCTTAGCCCTGGATGATATGATGATGGGGCGCCCCCCATGCTTCACTGACTTGTGACAGTAGATCGGCTGAAAGCGCAGTTGCCGAGTTTCTAAATTGTGAAAAGAGATAATTTTGATGCGCTCTAACGATGATCTTCAGGGCGTGTAAGACGTCGTTTCGATCATACAGCTAGGTGATCACGCACCTTATCGTCTATGTCGGTAATATTCATAACAAAGTGCACGTCATAGCCAAAGCAGCCTGACATTATTCTTCGCAAGATGTCTTGCGTGACATAATTTCTGAAACCATGTCAAAATTCAACCAGAGAGTAAACCCTGACCTCGCGTGACCCATGTGAGAGGCATCATAGACTGTGGGACCGCAGTTATACCATTTGACGTGAGAACCATCGATGGGTACAAATTCCGTCTATCTATATCAGCAGTCAGCAGATCGATCTAACACCCAGTTCAGACACGCACTTTGGTCTTGGTTAACGAATTGAAGATCTTAAGAACAGGTTGGTCAATTTGACGAGGTGGGTGCCATGCCGGTTGCCGAAGAGCCATCACTGCGTCCTTTAATGTATTCACTGACCTCCTGTGGGGCGCAGGTGCTCGATAGCCAGAACGAACAATAATATTGACCAGAGTTCTGATCATGCCATGAAGCCAGAGCTAGCGGCGGTTAGCTGGAGTCACAGGTGTGCTTATGTAATAAGCGCTGGCCAGTCCAAAGTTGACGCGAGTACTACCAACTCGAACTGTCACTCTAACTACTAATTAACTCAGTAGGGTCCGACGAATGCGCAAGAAAGTTCTATGGCTTGTTCTTTTGCTCTTCATTGTCAATCTAATAGCCATTGCAATGGTATCTTGCAATGCTCCAGGCTGCTCCTGGGAGAAAGCAACAGACAGTGGTCGAGGGCTTACCAGGCATCGTATGTCATGCAAATTTTATCACCGGTCCAGAGTCCTAGCCAGCCAAAAACGACAAGAAAGGATGAAAGCAGCCGCCAGAGCTGCTTCTCTGGTACGGTCATCATCTGGAATGCTACGGCGAGGTGAATCAGGCAGTTCTTCAGTAAGTGATCGATTTTCTACGAATTCCATGAATCGGACAGTTCAATTGTTACACAATTCTAGACAACAATATTACCTGCTCCTCATGTGGGGCATGATCATCGTCCCAAACCCATTTTTTCGTGCGAGCCAGCAAGCAGGCGGACGCAGGATGGCATTTCTACTGGTACCGCAGGGAGCCTTGAAAACTCAGAGCAGCGGCAACCTCACTTTGATGCCGATGATAGTGTTGACAACACAATGGATACCGACACTTTAGGTATGCCTCAGATTCATTATGGTTGAACAACGTATTTGCTCAAACTACTTTTCACTCTCCAGAAGAAACTTCGCACTGTAGGCTGAGGTGAATACCTAGATTTTTCGATGATGCTCCTCTTCCTGACAAGGACAGTAATTACTCAGATAATATCGAAGTTTTACCTTCTCGAAGTCCAGTTCCGCCTCAATCTAGGATCCGGAGAGTTCTGTTGACTTTGCGAGATACGCTCCAGACCAGTTACAATTCTCTCGGACTCTACTGGCTATACCCTCGTCGCCCATCCTTTGAGCCCGACAAATTTGTCCCATCTATGTTACTTTCAACAACGTGTCCGAAAGCCATACAAGAGAATGATACATGCATCCTCCCACCTCCGTACCCTTTTCCCAACATGACGGTCTATCGACTCATGTCTTGGATGAACTCCGGCAGCAATAAGAAATCGGAGGCTGAAGTTGCCCGTCTCGTGAAAGATGTAATGCTGGCAGACGACTTTGACTTGAAGCACCTGGAAGACTTTTCGGTGAAGAAGAGCTTACGAGAATTGGACAACGACGCCAACAAGAATAAGATCGAGTTTCCAGATGACTGGGCCCAGGCTGACGTCACCATTAGCATCCCCACCAAATCGAAGGATGATGCGAGACTTTTTACTGTTCCAGGATTCCACTTTTGTCCCCTCGTCGAAGTTATTCATTCAGCTTTCGCGGATGTCCAAGCTAACACATTTCACCTCTCACCTTTCAAGTACATGTGGAAAGATCCGTTGGATAGTCACCAAGAGCGAGTATTCAACGAGTTATATACCTCCGACTCTTGGTTAGATGCCCAGGACGAGCTGCAAAAGCTCCCAAGGGAGCCTGGTTGCACACTGGAGCGAGTAATTGCCGGTCTTATGTTTTTTTCAGATACCATGCATCTGGCGAACTTCGGAACGGCAAAGGCCTGGCCCCTCTATCTATACTTTGGAAATCTGACAAAGTATGCGCGCTCTGCACCGAAGTCCGGCGCATGCCACCTGGTGGGGTTTCTACCTTCGGTGCGTTCTCCTGCTGTATCCTCAAGGATTGCTACCGATATTGCCCATAAGCTGCCTGATAGGGTCAAGGACCTTCTGAGTAGCTTGCCTCGCATATCTAAAAGTGGCATTACTGCCCTTCACACACACTGCCGACGCGAATTGTTCCATGCATGCTGGGATACCTTACTAGACGAAAAGTTCCTTCACGCATACAAACATGGTATGGTGTTGAAATGTGCAGACGGTGTGTTACGCAGGATATTTCTGCGTATATTCACATATTCGGCTGATTACCCTGAAAAGTGCGTTCTATCTTCGATGATGAGCAATCACTCAACAACTTTCAGGGTTTTAATTGCGACCATTAAGGATATGGGCTCATGCCCATGCCCTCGTTGTCTCACACCGAAGAATGTGTTTACTTCCCTAGGCCTTCGTAAGGATATGAAGAGCCATCTACAAAATCTTCGAGTCTATATTACAACTAACGTTGTCAGAGCACGAGAATATATTTATCAGTGGGGAAACACTGTGGACGGTACTAAGGTTGAGGAGATGCTTGGAGAGGGCTCGTGGGTGCCTGTTGTGGTGAGTTCAGATTGTCCACCGCTCTTTCCTATTGACTCAGATGAGCGACTCAGAATAAATTCGTCGAGAAGTTGGGAGCAATAGGCCTTGACCCGTTTTGGATGCTCGTTGTGGATTTCATGCACGAATGTGAGCTGGGTACGTGGAAGGCATTATTCACCCATCTCATCAGGATTCTTTCTGTGCTTCCGGGGGGAAATCAGTTAGTTGCGATCCTAGACTCAAGGTAAGTGAAGTTTTCATACAGCATTTATCGCGTAATAAGGACCAAACTCTATCCTCCTATAGGTTTCGTCAGGTTCCATCTTTCGGTAATGGGGTGATTCGAATATTCGCAAACAACACATCTGAAATGAAGAGACTCGCGGCACGAGATTTTGAAGATATCCTGCAGGTTTGTTCCCCTTTTACTTGACCAATAACTATGCTGATTGCCTCTCTTCAGTGTGCGATACCCGTGTTTGAAGGCCTATTTCCTACTGATCACGACGCAATCGTGCAGTCTCTCTTATATAGATTCGCACAGTGGCATGCACTGGCAAAGCTCAGAATGCATTCTGAGTTGACCCTATGTTTCTTCGAGAACACATTCAAGGATCTATCTAAGCAGTTGCGGGAGTTTCGCGAATTTACCTGCACCGCCTTTGTCACTGTGGAATTGCCGAAAGAGAAGGCGGCTCGCTATCGAAGGTTCGCGAAGCAAGTTGGATCTAATGATGTCCCCCCAGAATCTAGCGGACCGAGGGCGAAAAAGTTTAATTTGAATACCTACAAGTTTCATGCAATGGGAGATTATGTGCGGACTATCCGGCTCTTTGGTACGACAGATTCTTTTACCACTCAGATTGTGAGTGTCTTGCATAGCCCTCAAGGGCATTTTTGACATTATGTTATTGCTTAGGGAGAGCTGGCGCACAGAGCCTTAAAAGCATTTTATCCTCTAACTAGTAAGCTTGACCCTCCAACACAGCTGGCGAAGCATGAACGCAGGCGTCGTGTACTACGATGCGTTGCGGAAGCAGCGGGCATCTCCTCCTCCGACTACCAACCATCGCCAGCCGACTCTCCTGCTCCATCGTCGTTCAAAGATCACCACTATATATCAACCAATCAAAATGATCCGGTCTCATTGTTTGCATTTCTCCAGGAGCATGACGGCGACCCAGCCACTAAGGTAAGGGACCATTGTGCTTTTGTTCCAGTTGGCTGTCAGTTCGCTTATGACCGTTTTAGTGCTTCATTCCGAAACTAAAGGATCATATTTTGTACAGGCTGAATAAGCTAGATGTCAGCCATTGCGACCACGTATTTACGGACAAGGAACGCAGTTCGGTCGTCATTCCTAACAGTACGGTCTACTCAGTTCACACAATGCAGGTCCACTATACGACTTACGACATGAAGCGAGAATACGATACCATCAATCCCAGAACACATGCGGATGTTATGGTTCTTTTGGGAGAAACCAACCCTAGACACCCATACTGGTACGCTCGTGTACTCGGTATCTATCACATGGACACGTGGCTCGAAGGCCAAACCAAGAAACAGCACCTAGAAGTCCTTTACGTTAGGTGGCTTGCACCACTAGTACTGTCGGATTATCAGTCTGGGATGCGACATGCCCGCCTTCCCAAGGTGGCATTCGTAGAAGAGTCTGATCATGATGCATTTGGATTTCTCAATCCAGGACAAGTGATTCAAGGTGCTCACCTAATTCCTGCATTCGCCTCAGGGCGGGGTGTAAGTTCACTGCGCCGCGGAACATCGTTCGGACGTCCCAGCAAGGAGGTGGATGATTGGGAAGAGCACTATGTCGGAATGTGAGTGTGTCGTGTCCCTCTCGTAATTTGTGTAAATACTGAATTATGTTTGAACTAGTTTTGCTGATCGCGATATGTTCTTGCGTTATACACACTTAGGCATAGGACACTCAGTGGCACTGCAGAAGATCGTAAGAGACTGCTTTAACAACTACGAGTCGACAGCACCAACAGACGCTATAGAAGACAGCACGAGAATCGATGAGGGCCATGCAGAAGATGCTGGTGAGCAATATATGGACGATGATCTTGATGAAGAGGAGTCAGAAGATGATCTTAGTGAAGAGGAGTCAGAAGACGAACATGATGGACTTGAAGGGGGGGAAGATAGAGAAGAGGCCGACGAAGAGTTCGATGACCTCCATTTCTGAAACAAATTGGTTGCCTAGTAGTAGCTGTTAATTGACATTCTTGACTGATTCATCAACCAACCTGTCTGGCACCCAGAGAACGAGGAAATTCAAAAGGTACGCCCTTCAAGTTGATTGACTCATGCTTTGAAATCGGTTTCGCTTGATCTCTTAGTTTGATGAAGACTCGTGTCTGGGTTCTTTAAAGCCTTAATGTTCAAATTAGCACATCGGATTGTTCGAAGACCATTTGCCCGAGGCTTTGAAGTCACGAATTTTGACTGTGCGAATTGATTCCAGAACACTGCGCTGTTTCTGGTCTTTAAAAATTAAAAAAACTTAACTTAGTAATTCGGGTATCTGCCGCATACAAGTATGACACTGCGCCTGGTACAATCTGATGGCATTCCGAAGAGAATGATTGACAACATCAATGTTAGTGAGCTTTGAGATTTCATCCCTTGGTGGCCGCAACAGCGGCATGTCACAACTCTGCCATGAACCGCCAGGCCAAACTATATCTGTTGGCCGGTGCTAAAGCTATTATCCTTCGGAAAGCCTCAGATAACATTAAAATTGAGGTGACATTTGATGGGAGCTGAGAACGTTCAACGACATCAACACTGGTAAGCTCCTGTCCATTACTGGCTGCGAAGGTAGCATGTCACAAATTTGCTGCCGATTGTCAGGCCGATCTCTATCTGCTGTAAAGGGTTAAAGCTGTTGTCCTGCCGAAAGCCTTATATACCATTAAAATCAAGTCAATATTTGATGGGAGCTGAGAATGTTCAACAATATCAACACTAGTGAGCTTTCGTCTATTGCTGGCTGCAAAGGCAGCCTGTCATGACTTTGTTGCTAACCGTCGGACCAATCTCCGTCTCTTGTCAAAGATTAAAGTCATTGTCCTGCAGAAAGTCTTGAATAATCTCTCAATATGAAGCATACATGCTTGCAAGTGAGAACGCTCGATAATACGGACACCATTGCGCTTATGTCCGTTGCTGGCTGCGAAGGCAGCTTCTTATGACTTTGTCGCAGACTCCTCCAGCGAGCATGTATTGCTGACCATGCATGGCTAAGTACGATCAAGTCAAATTTCTCATGGGATACATAGTCATATTTGGTAGGAGCAGAATTACACGATACTACAGCTGCAATGACTACAATTTCAAGGACTCGTGCGTTCACTGATGTTGGCGTGCCATATACGGTAGTGCACGTCACATGACCCCGCCTCCCGCCGCGGTTGGGGTGCTGCGCACAGCGAGAGGACAAAGTCGCGAGGGAACGAGGCCGGATGATGGGGACTCGGAGGAACGGATGGAGGTGCTGGTGGGAGGCAAGCCTGGGAATGAACGAAAGGCTTGAGCATTAGGGCTAGGGACGTGTGTCAAGGATGTACAGTATGGGGACAGCAGTACTAGTAGGTAGTGTAACGAGCTCATTGAGATTAGTTAGAATTGGATGGGACCTACGAGACTTGGCCTGAATTAACGAGGGACAGTGGGCAACAAAAGGGAGGGAGCTTCGAAGTGTGTTAGTGCTGAAAGAAAGAAAGAAAGAAAGAAAGAAAAAGAGTCTAAAAACCATCAGCGCAGGTCAACTGGCAGAGCGCGAGAAGTATAACTCACTACTTTCGAGGGATAATATCCCCGCGCTCCTTTTTCGCGCAGTTGATCGCCCGAAGCAAAGCTGTGTGGCCCACAGTGGCCTCTGGATATGCGGCGAGGAATGCAGGCTCGTGTCCATTGAATCTAGTAGTGTGTGCATGGAATGATGATGGGTGGGGATGAGAGCAGTTCGTGTGCCCGAAAATTGCGACATCAACTCACCGGTTGAGAAACTCCAGTGCAATCACCGAGCGTTGGTGGTACTTCATCGCAAAAAACTTCTTGTTCTTCCCGCGGATCCACTCAGGCGGCCAATCTCGAAGTGGAAGTAGCAATCCGTGCTTGGGGTCACCATCTGTCCAGTGCTTCACGATCTGTCTCCAAGAGGCAGCTCTTGGGGTGTGGGTCCCATCAGGATGTCGTGTTGGGACATCAGGGATGACAAGTCCCTTCTCAGGTAGTACTAGTGAGCGGGAACCAACTTCAAGAATGGTGGCGCCGTCTGTGATTCGAGTGAGTGCAGAGGGCTGTGAGAGAGTGGAGGAGGGAATAGCAGGGTAGCATGGCTGAGACTCGGAGCTGGGTGGCAGGGATCCAGATGAGTGATGAACGATGCAGGGATTGCCTGGGTTTGACAGCAGAGTTGACGAGTGCGGAGCATTGCACATGCCTGTGCTGCTGCGTGAGTTGGGCAGGTTAGTCAGCTACCCGTTGTAGAGCGTGGCTGCAAGGGTGTGTAGGTCACTCCGCAGACCTGCAACGTCAGCTGAGATGCATTCATGCATCGACTGCAGGTCCTGGATGCAAACGGACTTGACAAGCAAGTGCTCTCCAAGCAGAGATGCATCAGCTTCACGCTGTGTTGGACAGAGGGCATCACTATGGTCGTTTTCATAGGTGGAGAGCTCGTCGAGGAGATACCGGATGAGTGTGTCGTGCTAATTGAAGTAATTCATTGTCAGAAACAGAGAAGTTCGAGTCAGTCTAAGACTCACATTCTCATTCTCTGCCCATGAACCCCACCACCTGACCCTCGCGAGAGTCCAACGCTGACCGATAGGTGCGAACATCCAACGCCACTGTGCACCACCACATCGATAGGTGTGGGTTGTGAAGTTGTCACCTGCGCCTCGTGGGATTCCTGCTTCTGTGGTTGCTTCGTCGATCCATGCCTGAACAGTGTCATGCGAGATAGGTTCACCACAGTGGACAATGCCATTTGCACCTATTGCAGGAAAGATATAGTCTTCGGGCTCGAGTTTTCGACCATAGTGGGCAACTTCAAGGAAGGTAAGCCAGAGTAAGAGCCAGAAGAAGCAGTCACAGCCTGGTAAGTCTGGCTGTGGGTAGAGCTTGTACTGGTTGCCTGATGATGAGAGCAGCAGGAGGTTAATGTTTGAATTATGAACCAACAACTGGTGTAACTAGGTACTCACTCCGTAGGTCTGATTCCTTTGTGCCCTTGTCTACCCTCCGCTGCCAGCCCTTTCGGTTGGACAAAAACACCTCGAAATATGTGTGGAGGTCCTTCGAGCACAGTTTCTCGCCATTCAGATATCTTGTGAATGTTGTGCCGACTTGGAAAAAATCGATGGTCAAGTCTTTCCGTTTCAGTTTGATGAGCTTGAAGCACCTGCCATGGGTTGCTTCAAAATTTAGCAAGCAGTCTGTATCGAGTGAGCTGACCTTGTCCACAGGTTCCAGGCCGTTGTACTAAATGCTTGGTACATCGTCATCTTTGTGAGCAATTCACACGATTCCAGTGTGAGGAGTTCTGTGCTCGTCGTATCTGGTGCCAGAACTGACCTCATAAGCCCAAGGAATGTCTTTGGTGGGCAGAGTTTGTGGGTCCAGGCCAGGATTCGATCCATGAATCCTTTCGACATTGCAATGGAGTGAGTTCTGTCCCCACCCTCACTGCTGGTCTTGTGTTTGACGGACTTGATGATGTCTTGAACCTCAGCTGACGATGCAGGGTTTCCTTCCCAGCACAGACGTGCCTTGTTGAAATGCCACCTCCCACAATAGGTATGTATCTCCATCCCTGGATGGCACATTCTGTCAAAAGCCATAAGTATGAGACTCACTGACACAGATATGGCACTCACGCTTCCTCCCAGAATTTTTTGAAGGCTGAGTAGGTCCCGTCGCACGTGCTCTGGCCACAGTTCTCATGGAAACACTTGAAGGAGATGAGGAGTGCGAGGGCCTTGTCAGAATGTTGGTTGGGCATCCTCTCGAGTGCATCCCTGAATGTGGGATCCTCATAGGCATCAGTACTGATAGACACGGTCTCCGAATCCATGCTTGCCATAGCCCCCCTGCTAGTAGTGAAATGTGCCTTCAGCCATGTCTGTCCTCGTTCCACATATCCATTGTAGTTCTCGTGCGTCTTCTTTGCATGCTTGTGCTGTTGCTTGGCCCTTTCCTTCACCTTGTTGATGGCCGGCAGGGTGGTATTTCCTGTGGGCACTGCCCCCTTCCATCGCTTCCTTGGGCTGGCCTCTGCAGCATGAGGGGAAGGAGGCCCTTTGCACGATTTCGGCTTGGTCCTCACCATGGTCGGCCTCATGGACAAACTAAGTCAAGTTTTGGGTAGTTAAGGCGAGTTAAGCAGGAGTTAAGTGCAGGACCACCCAAAGTTGGTCGTAAATCTGGTAAATCTGTCGTAAACTCGTAAATCAGTAAATCTGAGGACCCACCAGCACAGCGGACCTTTCAGGTCACAGTGCTAAGCTCAAGTGATCCGTAAATCAACCCAAGTAGTGACTTCGGGTCGGAACACATGCTCACTATTATGTTCAAACAGACTACTAATACTATCCACTGCGTGGCACCGTCGCACCTTTTCGACAATCGGTCTTTCGACGTTGAAAGACGAAAGGGAGGCAGAAAACCGGCGGGATGGGCGTGCTTGGTCAGCAGTGGCGGGCGCAGCAGATTCCCATTTACGGTTTTTACCTGCCAAGTGTAAATTTCGTCAAATAATCTAACTTACCGAGTCGTAAACCCTGTCAATTGAATTCAGCCACATCACTGAAAACGAACCAACATGATATGACCATATTTACCTTATAAGGTTGAGCGAACCAGATTTCCCAATATATGTCTATGTGGTGGCTTGTAAGACGCACACCAGGTGCCTAATCTGTGATCTATTTTGTCTTATGCTTTGCTCTTTGATGAACTCATATCAGCCTATATAAGCTCTCTAGCTAGTATTCATATTTTTACGCTCCACTGTCCAAATCGTCCATCACATTACTGATTCATAGTCTCTTCTTTATTTTAGCTTTCTTCCCATAAATCAATAGAACCCCATATTTAGTTCCAAACTAGTGTTCCGACTTCTGCAGTTTTCCATCAAAATTGTACGATAAAGTAGGATTTTATATAGCAATCTAGTGTGACCGTAGTTTGACAGCGACTTTGGAGACATTGAGATCATAAACTATGAATGTTATAGCTCATCCGCTTTTAGCCAGAGGTATCATACGCCAATATATGAGTCAACTGGCAGCAGTGAACTTCAAGTTGAAAATAGCATGTACTATGAGAGCAGACTCGTCAGATGCATACCTGCAAGACTGGAATGCCGAATTGAACGATGTCCGATGTGACTATAAGTTTTCAAGCTTGAAATCATGCATAAGTAGCATGATGGTATCGGGGGCTGCGAGCAGATAGATGTAAGTTTGAGTACCAGGACTATGTATGCATTGTGACCATCAGTCACACGCAGTGCGCCGCCGTGATCCTGAGTTTGGACTTCGAAGCTTCAGCTTCAAGCTGGAGTGTTCTGTAACAACGAAAAGGTCACTCCATAGTTGTTGCTCAATGCAAGCACATAAAATACAAAGTTTATCTCATCCTAAAATTTGAAATCCGGCCCTTCGTCATCCGAGTCACTCATGAATGTATCCTCATCTTCATTATCCGGGTCACTCATGGATGTATCGTCGTCTTCATCATCCAAGTCACTCGTGGATAGTGCTGCCATGGTCCGGTTCGGTCCGGTTCGGAGGGTCCTAGACGAGAACCAAGAACCAGACCATCGGTTCGGTTCTACAAAATGTCCGAACCCAGAACCGGACCATAGAGAACCGTTCTCTATGGTCCAGTTCGGTTTTTTTGGGGTTTGAACCCGAACCGAACCAAAAAAAAAAAATTGCAAGAGCACGCAAAAAAACATTAACAAAGTACCAAGTAGTCTACATGTTGAGTAACTAATCTAATAACATGGCTGCTCCCCCCAATTACCATGTACGAGAGGTATCAGGAGAGCAATTGCGATAATGAGGGGTTGACACAACCAGAAATAGGAAAGCGGCAGTGAAGGATGGTGGCGAGCAGCAGTGGGAGATGGCAGTGAGCAGCGGCATGAGATGGCAACGAGCGTGGGTACCATATACAAATAATAAATTCATTAGACACTGAAACAATAAAACACCATGACACACCTTTGCAGCTGAGAGAACTCCTCATCTAGAATCAGTTCTATATGCACTGCATGTGCTCTGCATTTCTCTCTCCTCTACTCTTTCCTTCCTCCTCTCATCCTTTATCCATCTTCAGCGTCCGGGCGTGTGAGACAGTGAGCGAGAGACAGGGTGAGTGAGACATGGCGAGCGAGCCAGTAAAAGCCAGCCAGCAAGAACAGCAAACGAGTAAGAGGGGATGCGGTGAGGTGGCAGGCATCAACATAGGCGCAGGTGGTGTGGCATGTGATGGGTTGTGCGCTGGTAGTGATGGGTGCTGGCCCGCACAGTGTTGTAGCTGGTCCTCAATGAATAGAACCTCCTGTTATAGAGGTGAGCAGGTGAGAGACTTGAGAGTTTAATTAGTTAGTACTTACCTTCGAAAAGGCTAAATGTAGCTTGATTAATCAACAACATGAATCCCGAAGACGACAGTCTGACGTCGAGGCAGATGCTGTTGAAGTCGAAGTCGATAAGGGTTCGGAATGGTTTGGGAAGGCCGAACCAGAACTGGACCATTTGGGAAGATCTAGAACCGAGAACCGTTTTCCGGTCCGGTTCTGGCTGGCACGAGAACCATGGACTGAACCGCGGAGAACCGGACCAAAAGTCTGGTTTGAACCATGGTTCTGGACCGGACCACGGCAGCACTACTCATGGATGTATCCTCATCTTCATCATCCCATGCATCGGATCCACTGTCTTCTTCGTCATCGGTTATTTCCCCTTGAGCTCAATTCCGGTGGTCATTAACATGGGACTCAACGGTGTTGCTTGTCGTAGGTTCCAGATCACCCTCATCCAAAGGTTCGTCATCATTGCTCGGGCGCCTGATGGAATTGTCATCATCAGTCGCATTTGGCAAGACATACTGAATTTGATGACCGATGCCAATGCGTGCAAAGCGAGCAAACATATCACGATCAGCAAAACTGTGTTTGAATAGTCAATTATGAAGGTCTTAAACAGTGTCTGAGACTCTGAGTCAATGGACTCACATGTTAACATAAAATGCAGTCCAATCGGTTACTTCTCCAAACGGTCGTGCAACTGTGGGGCCATGTCGCAGGAGTTCATCCATGCGACCATCAGCAAAGGCTGGTATAAGATGGCAAGCTCTGAGGACAAGAGAAGGGTCGAGGAAACCGAATGCAGTGGGTGAGTCTGGTACGAATCCGACTTTCGGGAGTCGACCTTCCTTGAAGCCCCACTGGTAATGCGGAACTACACCAAGCCACCGAACCCACAAGAACTCCATTGATTGCAGAGAGCAATTATGAGCCTCCGGGCCAATGTGGAGTATCTGTATGCAAAAGGCACCCAAAACCTGCGCATACCAGAATGGATGAGGGTTGGTGCCTTGTTCCCTCGACAACATCATTACAGTGCGACCGCACCCTGGTTTCAAAGTGTCTTGGTCCCGGCAAATATCGTATGTCGTGTAGTTAATTTGGAGGCGCTTGGCCTGGGAGACTCTGCTGAGGTTGTTGATGAACAGTATGTTACCTCGTTGGGCATTACTGAATTCTCGCTCATCGCCGTCATAGTCCAAGCCTAGGAGCCATAAGAGAAAGTGATCCTTCAATCTCGGAACGAAGTCCTTTGGGCACTGTTAGCAGTCAAACAGTAAGTCAGCTGACGCGTCTTACTTTGACAGCTGGATCGTCCCTATGTTCCCCAAGGTAAGAGGCCAAATTCAGGTTATTGCGTTTATTGCCTGATAAAAAATGATGGGCTTCAGGTAGTAGATCGCTGGTGTGTATGTCCTGAAGGAGGGTTATTGACGACTGTTGCCGTCGGATGCGAGTGCGCCTTCGTTCCTGCCTAGCCAGCTGCTTCGAAGCGTCTTGCTTGTTTGTACTTTGATACAACATTTTGATGAAGCAGTGAGCTAGCTCGCCCTGTAAAAAAATGCAGAATGTCAGTACAGACAATGTAGCTAGATATCAAACACGTACAATTTGGGTAGTATATGAATCTGTCGTACCATACAACCTAATTGAAGCTGTGTAATCACTGAGCGCATGTAATTTATAGGTTAGAAGATTGAAGGTTTTGATTCGGGCGCCGGAAACCTTTGCTTCTTGATTGGTAGACTGCGGATGAGTGTCTTGCCTCCTCTGACGTGCAGCAACTTCACTTGGAAGCTCCATAGTTTCAAAGGCTGAACATGTAAACTGCTGAAATCACCGAAGTTGCTTTCCTAAGGCATTCAGCGCTTGATCGAGTTTGTCGAGTGAATCGTCGGTGTGAAGCCGAAGTTTGGCGAGGGCATGCCATTCTGCCAGTTGAAAGAGAAGAAGCCAAATAATATCATCGTGCTCTCTAGGGAACAATCCTTCGAAGGCAGGGATTGTGCACTGTTCCAAAAAAAAGAAGCAAATTAGTGTCAGAAACCACGAGGACTGTCAGACTAACCTGTAAGACATCTTCAAAGTGCCTTGCAGCATTTTGTTGGACATCAGATACATTTGTTGGAAAGCGCCGAATAGCGCCCTTGCCAAAGGAAGGGATTGAGCGAAAGCTATGGTAAAAGGTATCCACATTAGATAGAACTCCTCTGCAGTCAGATGTCTTACCGTTCATTCAGGACAACTATCCATTCAGAGTTTATAGCGTAGAGTAGCCTGATGAGATGTTTGAAGACAGCCTTGAAGACACCCAGCTCAAATTCGTGTAGAAGGTCGACAACGAGCATTGGAAAGCAATCAAAGCCAAAAGGACCTAAACGGTCAGCAAAGGCATTCTGTGGGTGACGTACAATAAAGGCCAAGTTAAATGAACACCGAGATATGCTTACAAGGGTAGGCACAAGTGATGACTCTTTTAGAAGACGTTTGACAGTGGCACCCTTGATCGGGGTGCCTAACTTGTAGATGGCATTGCGTGCAGCAATAATGATATCTTTGATATAACTATGTACTCTTGCAACTCTTCCCGACATATCAGACCGCACACCTTTCAGTCATATGACACTGTAAAACCCTGTCATAGGATGTGTACATTGGCCTGCAAAACCTGGCCTACCGGACACCGGCCGGTGTACGTATATCCAGGATCGGCCGACTATGTGAAATATGGACAGGCCAATGACTCTAGTAAAAATGATATATCTGCAGGACCTGGACAGGCCAGTGTCTCTACATACCTGTAGTACCTGGACAGGCCGGTGTTTCTAGTATACATGATGTATCTGCAGGACCTGGACAGGCCGGTGTCTCTACATACCTGCAGTACCTGGACAGGCCGGTGTTTCTAGTATACATGATGTATCTGCAGGACTTGGACAGGCCGGTGTCTCTACATACCTGCAGTACCTGGACAGGCTGGTGTCTCTAGTATACATGATGTATCTGCAGGACCTGGACAGGCCAGTGTCTCTAGTATAAATGACAGATAGGCCAAACACTGTAGGGGCTAATGGTAGCTCTTGGATTAGTATGGTTTTGAAGGCACTTGAAGACCTCCATCCTCCAGTATAAAAAAATGGTAATATCTAAAATACAGTGCAGTGTAAACAATTTTGGATCAGTAACTAAACTATCCGAACATCATCAGTATTCAAGTTGGATCAAAGGATTGGGATGAGGTTATTACCTTTGATCCAACTTGAATACTGATGATAAAGGCTAATGAAAAAATAATATAAAACCTACAAAATTTGTGCAATACACTAGTAGTACAGTTGTGACCCACAAAACTGTAACACATGCATGTAGAGGTGATGAGCCATCCTCACCCTGCATATCACTGTGATGGTGAATCTGTGAATATTCTAAAATATATACAGTGGCTAGGGCATCAATCTTGGGCTATTCAAAATTCACTGTACACTATGAAGGCCAGGTCATGCATAATCTACATCAAGTTATAGCCATTGATAGTGTACAGTGAATTGTGAAGAACCCAACATTCTGGCAGTCTGCCCCTGGCATATGTGAAGGGGAACAGCTGCCCCAAAGGTCAATACCAGCCGGCCCTGTATTTCGTTCTATGCAAATGGGCCAGTTGCATAGGTTATGACCAATACTCCTGTGGGCCGGCCTGCTTCTACAATGTGAAAAGGGGGCTGGCCGCACCTATAGTGACCCATACCAATGAGGGCCGGCCTGGTTGTGCAGTCTGTGCAAATGGGCCAGCTGCATTGGTAATGGCCTATACTCCTGTGGGCCGGCCTGCTTCTACAATGTGAAAAGGGGGCTGGCCGCACCTATAGTGACCCATACCAATGAGGGCCGGCCTGGTTGTGCAGTCTGTGCAAATGGGCCAGCTGCATTGGTAATGGCCTATACTCCTGTGGGCCGGCCTGCTTCTACAGTGTGAAAAGGGGGCTGGCCGCACCTATAGTGACCCATACCAATGAGGGCCGGCCTGGTTGTGCAGTCTGTGCAAATGGGCCAGCTGCATGAGTAATGACCTATATTCAAACATGTATGGCCAGTGCCATATTGAATATTTCTTTAAGTCTCAAGCACAGATATACAAAACATTGAATCAACTCTAAGCCATTGTGATACAAGATGTATGGAATGATATATCAAATATTTCAGACATTGTACTTCTTTGGAGGTGCTTTGTCTCTGGCAGAATGACGAGGTGGATCAGGAGGGGAAGCTTTCACCTTTTTCTTGGTTGGTTCCTCCACATCTGCAGCAGGCCTCTTACCCTTCCCTTTAGCATTGGATTTCCTCACCCTCTTGTCCACCTTGCTTGCTTCCTTAGCCAATCTTTCTTCTTCCTTGACCCTCTTCTCCTCCTCAGCCCTCTTCTCCTCCTCGACTCTCCTTTTCTCCTTCAACTTCATTTTCTCCTCTGAACGCCTCTTCTCAATGTCTTTCCTCACAACAGACAACCCCAGGCTCTCATCTTTCAGCATGGCTTCTACTGCTGCCCCTATCTCTACAACCTTTTCCTCAATCTGGTCGCCCATCTGGATGCCCAAGATTGAGTTACCCAAGTAGTCAGGTACATCATCTCCAGCTTCGTCGGCTTCATACTCCTGAGTACGATGACACTCACGAAGTAGGAGTCCAAGTCCCAGGGCCACAACTATGCCCCATCCACGAGAATTGAACTGGTAGTTACTCAAATGCTCCAGGGCGACTGAGGCAATTTTCATATCCTCATGGATGTCTTGAGGCAGATATGCCTGAGACCATGTCCAAGAAGCCCAGACAGGAAGATGCTGTTTCCTTGACTTTGAATCTGTTCTTTGCTTTAAAAAAGACAAAATCAATGTAAAATCATGAGGTTAAGAGATCTGACATACCGGAAGCTTCTGAACCGCAGTAAGAAGACGATGATATGAAGGGACAGTAGAGAGAGACTTGAGGTAAGGGACCATGTCCCTAGCAAGATGGTATTTTGGGCTGGACTCAGGAATGGTCGGAGTCTCCACCTCGACGTCATCTTCATCTGAAGAGCTTTTACCATTGGTGACCTTGTTCAAGAGTCCTTCCTCATCTGAAGAGACTTCAACATAGGCAGGCTTCGCCCTTGACTTGCCCTTTGCAGCTCCTTTCTTAGTGCGAGCATCATAGAAATCAGCTTGCCTATATCCAACAAAACGTACAATCGGCATGTCATGACTAGCACGGTCTTTCCAGTGGGAGTAGATTGCAGTGATCGTGTCCTTTTGGAGGTGGGAAGGATCCCTGATGACAACATTCTCAGGAATGCATCCTGAATCAAGGTAGTGAGTGGGATCGGTCGACATCTCACCCCAGGGCACCAGAGCCCTAGGATTGTTGGTAATAACAGCTGGGAAAAGTGAGTAAATGATACAATCACATAAGACAAATCAACTCACCGTAGGCCTTTTGAAAGACAGCCTGAACAAGCCGTTGTCTGTGCTTCAGCTTGAGACATACAAAGCCTGTGGGTAGGCAAGGATAACCATCATCATCGACCTCAACAGTGAGATCTGGGAGATTATTTTCATCGTCATCCTCTCCATCACTAACCTCTCCATCGGCTGACAGACTTTTAGCTACCATATTAAATTAAAAAATTAAAAGAGACATTTACCATATTCTCCTTCGAGAAGCCAGTTGGCAAGACGATCTTGAGCATGTTCTGCCCATTTCTGATTGTCTTTGGTCGCCTGAGTAAAAGGTTTTTTGGCCTTTTGTGGCGAAGTCTCCCAGCTTTAGAAACAAGTTAGTCATGATTAACAATATGAAGCATCAAAAACACTTACACAGTAGTTCCAGGAGCTTTTCCCTCACCTCGGTCATGGGCTGTAAGGATGACGACATGCAATCCCATGGTTCTCTGGACCATGTCCATAAAGTCCTCCATCATTTTTTTCTGGTTACGGGTATGGTATCTATTGATGTATTGTTGAGTTATATAGCATGTATGCCAATAGAATCTTGGGAAAAAAATACCTGTCCTTGGTATCTGCAGGAGGTCCTTCCTGGTTCCATTTTCCTGCAACTCGCTCAAGCTCCTTCTTCACCTCAGGGGACATGGCCTGGTGCCACATGCGGGCCAATCTTGTCCTCTGACCCATAGACTTTGGGTTGGAGGTATCTCTGTGCTGCTTGTCATATTCTGCAAATTCATCCTTAAATAATTTTTGGATGACATCAAAACCAGAGAATTCTGTCTTGTACTTCCCAGCATCCTCAGGCTTATCATCTTCCCTCTGTCTCACCATCTCTACAGTAACAGCATCTGGAGCAGATGTGTCCTTAGTTCCTCCCTCAATAATCTCTTCCTCTGCTTTGCGATCCTCATCATCTTCCAGGAAGTCCAAATAATAGGCACGAACAGCCTGTATTGATTAGATTAGTATAGAACACAATTATAAAAGCTCACTTTGTGCAGATTTTTCTCAGGAAGCATGACACAAGGGTCTTTGGCTGCTTCACTGCTGCCTATAGCATCTTTGATTGTCTTGAGGATGCGAGCCCTGATGCCAGAATTTCCTTTAGCTGCTACAAAGGAATCTTTGTGTTCATTCAACACATTGCTAAAAACAAGAGTCCAGCTGGCCATTATATCTGACAAATAAGAATCACAGGGATGCAGGCCGGTACAAGTTTGCAGATGTACTGTTGGACCAGACTTCATTGTTGAAAAACTCAACATTACAAACAAGGTCATGTGACAAACACGGTGTAGAGACTCGTGCGTCTCATGGTCTGATATGGCGCTTTACACGAGGAAGTACATAGCACGAACTTGTAGCGTCACTCTGTGCACTACCCACAGCTATCTCTATATGACGCGCAGCTTTCCCGCGCAACACGCGCCATGCGCGCACCATTCCCGCGCTTCGCGATGTATATGCGCGCGCATTCCTGCGCTTGCGCACCCTATGGCGCCAGCCATCCAGAAGCATCCATCCACTGTCCACCAAGCTCCCTAGTACGTATATTTCCATTTCCTTTATTAGCATAGTTCCACCTTTATTTTTATCATGGATTCTCACTCATATATATCTTTACATACCTACTCGGTAGCGCTTCGGCTCCGCATGACCGCGCTTAGGCACGCTGTATAAGTGCCAGCAGTACATACTATTAGAGAGGGACTTTTACCTCCCAATTACTAGTTATCACTTACTTACTACTTAGCAGAATATAGTAGAAGTCTATTTGTCTATACTTCGCATCTCCCTTCTCTTTTCTTGCATTATATTATCACTTGAGTCTAGTCTTTATCATTTTCCGCATACGCGCGCGCGCTTTCCCGCGCTTCGCGCTAATACGCGCGCGTGTTCCCGCGCCTTGCGCGCACCTGCGCTTTCTCGCACTTCGCTGAAGCGCGTACCTCTAGATCTTGGCTGCACTCGCTTCCCCTTTAGGGTCGAACGCACTTGTCTCCTCAAGTAACGCAGGCTAGGCAACGCACGACCTTCAACTATTATAGATACAGCTAGGAGCATTATTTGTTCCTCTCTGTATTGTTGTTTCTACAACGGTCATGTGACAAACACGGTCATGTGACATTTATGTTGACAATTTTCACTATATTCAAAATCCACAAAGTGCATCTACCAAAGTTTCATTCACAAACAACCAAACATTATTGTCTAAAGCTAAGACATATACATCACTCTGGGGCAGTGGTTGCACATAAAGAGTGTATTCTCTTTAAATGATGCAGAGCCATCCCAGCAGAGGATACAGAACTGTTGGGAGAAGAAGGTACATTAGCACACATACAGCAAGAAACAAAAGACTTACCTCATTGTGATGAACCGGTTTGGACATCTCCAAACTTTGGCCCCCAGCCGGCTCTCTAGAAAGGCTCTTGGCGGCGGTCTTGAGTATGTTAAGGTGTACACGTGGCGCTGAGCCACCAGTGCACTTCTTTGCAGTGTTTTTGGTGCGCACCATGATAGAGAACCTAAAATTGTAGTCAGTATGCCACAGCGCCACACAACAACAGTAAAAACTCACTAGTAACGAAAGAGACGCGTTGACAAGAGACGCGTGTCCACAAAACACGTGTTGACGAAAGATAGAACTAAATTTGTAGTTAGTATGCGACAGCGCCACAGAAAAAGAACAAAAACTCACCAGAAACAAAAGAGACACGTTGACAAGAGACGCGTGTCCACAAAACGCGTGTTGACGAAAGATAGAACTAAATTTGTAGTTAGTATGCGACAGCGCCACAGAAAAAGAACAAAAACTCACCAGAAACGAAAGAGACGTGTTGACAAGAGACGCGCGTCCACAAAATGTGTGTTGACGAAAGATTGAACTAAAATTGTAGTTAGTTTGCCACTGTGCCACAGAATAACAACAAAAACTCACCAGTAGCAAAAGAGATGCGTTTACAATAAACACGCGTCCACAAAACACGCGCGTTGAGCAAACATTGGCTGAAATAGTAGTCAGTATGGTCACATAGTCACAAACAAAAGAAATAAAACTTACAAGTGACGAAGACGCGTTGACAATAGAGACGCGTCCACAAAACATGCGCGTTGAGCAAACGTTGGCCTGAAATAGTAGTCAGTATGTTACATAGTCACAAACAAAAGAAATAAAACTTACAAGTGACGAAGGAGATGCGTTGACAATAGAGACACATCCACAAAAGACAATTGTGCGCAAAAACCAACCACAATTGTGCACGTGATATTCCGGCAAACAAGAACAAATCAACAAACAGTACATCAACCATTTCCATTTCTCCCACGGTTCGTTTCTTTCAACCTTTAACCATGTATTGCAACGCTACTCATCCTCCTTTACTCTACCATACCTTCCTTGCATCTGACCTTTGGCTACTTGCAGACTGCAGCTGCAAGTAGTCAAAGGCAGCGCTGCAGTCATCAAGCCCATAATAACAAGTAAGTTCTTTGTACATCTGCTTGACAATACTGATTTTTTTCATATTTATTTACAGTTCTTGTTAATAACTGGCGCGCTATCAAATTTGATAGCGCGCCTTAAAGGTGAGTCTTCTCATTCTGCCAGCGGCTCACTTTTCTTTAGTTTTTTTAGATATATTCTTGGCCATCCATGTCCCCAGGGACTGGCGCCTCTCACTTTGGGCTCTGGGGGATAATTTTTTGGCCATCCATGTCCCCAGGGACTGGCGCCTCTAACTTTGGGCTCTGGGGGATATTTTTTGGCCATCCATGTCCCCAGGGACTGGCGCCTCTCACTTTGGGCTCTGGGGGATAATTTTTTGACCATCCATGTCCCCAGGGACTGGCTGCCTTCATATATCTGTCTCTCCTGTTAAAATCTAATTTACTAACCTGCTCTCTAGCTTTATCAGATCCACTGAATTTTCCGGCTTGTTTTTTGTTTTGTTTTCAAGTCTGATTTGTGCTAACAGTGTTTTTTCAGCTTTATCTCACACATTGTCTGGTAGCGGTTTTGATGAGGTAAGTGTCTTTTCAAGATTCAAGATGATACTGATCTTTGCCATAGTTTTTGGTCTGCACTTGATGCGCCTCCCATTTTTTTTTGACATGTTTAATTCGGTAAGCATCACTTTGATATTCAACATCATACTAACTATCATTACAGTTGGCTCATTATTAGTTTACTTTTTTACTTTGCTTCATTTACTGTAGGGTGCAAGGCTAGGATGGAGAGGGCCCCTCCATCCCTGTCTTGCATTATTTACCTTAGTTTTTTCTATCTTAGTTTTTTCGACTCCGACTTGTACTTTGCTTGGTGTAGAACATAGACTAAATGTATCACCCTTGTATGGGCATATTCTGGACATGTGACTCATAACTTTTTGCCCAAAAATTAAGTCACGTGATCGTGAGAGTAATGCAAGGTGACATGCGCCTCACTGACTGCACCTCAATTAAAGTAAGTTTGGAAAGAATACAATCTGTTTGTTGCGAGCACATCATTTTTGTGAAGGGACAGGGCAGCTGCGCCCATGGTGTCATTAGTGAGGTTAAGCCAGCCTAGCTGATCACGTCAGCCTCACTGAGAACACCACAGTCTAACAACCAGTCTTCTCCAGTAGAGTAAGTTTGATTATATATTGTTCGAGCCTCACTCATTTCAGATGCTCACCTTCTATATCTAATAGTGAAAGAAAGTGAATCGTTTCTGTTGTGAGTACATGGCAATGCATGTACTCACAACAGAAACGATCCACTTTCTCTCACTTATAGATATAGAAAACAACAGGCTGGTCCAGCCTATGTAGTTCACCACCTTCTATATCTATGAGTGAAAGAAAGTGAATCGTTTCTGTTGCGAGTACATCATTGCCATGTACTCACAACAGAAACGATCCACTTTCTCTTGCTTATAGAAAACAACAGGCTGGTCCAGCCTATGTAGTTCACCACCTTCTATATCTATGAGGGAAAGAAAGTGAATTGTTTCTGTTGCGAGCACATCATTTTCATGGCAATGATATACAAGCAACAGAAACGATCCACTTTCTCTCTCTTATAGATATAGAAAAAAACAGGCTGGTTGAGCCTATGTAGTTCACCTTCTATATCTATGAGTGAAAGAAAGTGAATTGTTTCTGTTGCGAGCACATCATTTTCATGACTGTTGAGGTCAATGATATATCTATAAGTGAAAGAAAGTGAATCATTTCATTTTCATGGCACAGGGTGGCTGCCCCCATGGTGTTCTTAGTGGAGTAGAGCCAGCCTAGTTAATTGAGTCAGCCTCGCTCACAACACCACAATTAAAGTAAGTTTAATTGTCTACTGTCTCCTCTAGTAGAGCAAGTTTGATTGTCTATTGTTCGAGCCTCACACTTACTCTACTAGAGGAGACTAGCTATATGTGGTCCAATTTAAAATTTAATTAGGGTGTATTAGGCTATTACATAATGTGTTCTAATTACATCACAACTAAGTTCAGTCAACATGAGTCCGGAGCGCGAGAACTTTGGTTCACTTTTTTTCACTCATGAACCAAGTCAAAAGGCAGACAACTGAGGTTTTGGCAAGTCTTGACAGGAGGACCAGAGAGATAATGGGCAATTCATCTGAACTAGGGGTCCTAAAAGATGGCCAAGTTCAAACAGAATTGCTGCATAAAGCTAGGTAACTGTGGTTCTGTATTCATTGCAGCCAGCTATTAATGACTGAGGGAATCAAGGATGAGAATAGCAGTACAGCTACAGCAATGCTTGGCATCACCCGGTGATACCTTGAACTTTGGTTATACCTCAATTTCCGAATATGAAATTGACTGGGCCGCCCTGACCATTGCACATGCCATGGTCAACCCTAGTGAGTAGGTTAATATTTAGGGTTGCACATGAAATTTAATGGAGAATTACAGTCAATGTCAATTGGGATGTAGACCGATATACTGACAAGGTCAATTTGTCACAACCCAACAGGGATGGGTCAGCAACTGCTGAACCGGAGAGACTGAAGAAGTTCTTCCCTGAGGCTGTGCTCGGCAAAATTTCAGTTCCAGCAACCATCGTGGACAGGCACGGAAAAATTTTGGTAGTTCATCTCCCTGATATTTTGACAGCTTCTCGCATAGTATGTTTCTGGTTGGGGATTTTCCTTCAGGGCTGATTAATTAATTAGGAGCATCTCAATCACATCACTGGTGGCTTGAGAGAATCCCTTCTCAAAACTGTTGATCCTAAAGATGTCAACAAATGTTGGAGAGATGATGGATATATGGTTCTAGCTGAAGGAGGGGAATTTGGGGCTGGTAGAATTACAGTAGCTCCTGCATATTTCATGCAAAGACGGGAGGTATTGTATTTTCACTTGTTATATATATTGGGTCTAGGCTTAACTCTATTCTTAGCGACGAGTGGATCCATTGGTGACCTCAGAGTCTTACAAATCAGAGAAGGTCCAACAATGGTTAGCTGCCTTGACAACATCAGAAGTTCTATGGAATGTCATTACTGGAGTTGTGGCTCCGGATCTTTTTCAAGCTAGCAACTCTGCATTTTCTCAGGCCATCAAAGAAGTCCGTCATGGATCAAAAAAGAACCCAAAGAACCCTGCTCCAGTGGACTCTTGGCCCTCAATCTTTTCAGGGCTTGAAATTATTGCTAACCGTGTTACCTTTAGCCACAGAGATGCTGGTGGATCCCCATCCCTTTTTGATCTCCTGGTCAGTCTAGGAAGAAATCATCATGCCACTTTGGCCTTGGCAGACCTCCATGCAGAACTAGATTATTCCCCTGGAGCAATGGTCTACAGTGGCTCAAAAAAGTGTCCCAATGTTTGTAGCTTTTCATGTAATTGCTGTATCATGTGTCAAGCTGTGGGAATATGACTAAGCCATAGGGAGGTGTCGGAAGGGTCTGCTTCTCAGCTTCATTTCGGTTCCCTATACCGTGGGAAAATAACGACATTATGTGAAGATATGATCATTTTAATTTGATGACTCATTGGGACACTTTTTTGACTTTGAGTTTAACTAATGTAATCTCTATAATTCTAGTACTTTGTGTGACCTCCTTCTGCCCCAATCACTTCTGCCACTCTTCTAGACATATTCTCCATCAATTTTGGGTATTCCTCTTTGGTATTTTCATCATACTCTGTTGTAACACTGTCTCATAGTTGGAATAGCCCCTATGGTGAATCTTGATATGCTACAAGCAATTTCTTGAGTGATTCTCAGAGGTATTCAATATGGTTGATGTCTTGCATCTATGCTGAACATGATAGAATAGTAATATCATGGTCTGCAAGCTATTGGTGGCTGATTTAGAGGTATACTTAGGGTCATTGTCTTATCACAAAACAGTATTCTCTTCATTAACTCATAACTCCTGCATGCTTCTTAGCAGACACTCCTGTCAAATGAGTGTTTACTACTCTATATTCATCCTCCCCTTTACTTCATAGAAAATTCCTACTCCATTTTATCTCATATAGTTCTATAACATCGAGTTTTCGTCTTGAAACTTAAGTGTTTATTCAACTTTTCTTTATCTTAATGGTTGTGCTATCAATTTTAATACAAATTCCTTGCCATATGATCTCATCCTATTGATTTTAACCTCATATAACCAGATAAACCTCTTTCAGCTATTAGCAGTCTAATATTTGTACTTGAAAGTAGCATCTTGTCTTTTCTGTTTATAGGTTGGAGACAGAAGAATCTGTTTCTCTTGATTATAGCTTCAAAGTGGGCTGTCTTAAGAGTCTGTTTGACTATTTGAGTAGAGATAGTCATAGAGATGATGGAAATAATCAATTTAGTCACCTTTTTAGCATCAGTGGCCTTTCCGATTATAATATAGTGATTAAGAGATCTTAAGTCTTATAGAGCAACCTTCTAGATTGGCTACCAAATAACTTAAAGACCATGATATTACTATTCTATCATGTTCAGCATAGATGCAAGACATCAACCATATTGAATACCCCTGAGAATCACTCAAGAAATTGCTTGTAGCATATCAAGATTCACCATAGGGGCTATTCCAACTATGAGACAGTGTTACAACAGAGTATGATGAAAATACCAAAGAGGAATACCCAAAATTGATGGAGAATATGTCTAGAAGAGTGGCAGAAGTGATTGGGGCAGAAGGAGGTCACACAAAGTACTAGAATTATAGAGATTACATTAGTTAAACTCAAAGTCAAAAAAGTGTCCCAATGAGTCATCAAATTAAAATGATCATATCTTCACATAATGTCGTTATTTTCCCACGGTATAGGGAACCGAAATGAAGCTGAGAAGCAGACCCTTCCGACACCTCCCTATGGCTTAGTCATATTCCCACAGCTTGACACATGATACAGCAATTACATGAAAAGCTACAAACATTGGGACACTTTTTTGAGCCACTGTATATTGCAGGGCGGGTGCTAGAACATTCTGTTGGTCCCTGGCTTAATGGAGAACGGGTTGTAATTGCCCATTTCATGAAGGATGCTGTGCATGACAGAGTTGGGGTGCCAAGGCCATCATTTCCGATGCAGAGTTTCTTTTTAGAGTTAGTAGGAGGGAAGAGTCGGAAGAGAATAAGGAGTAGGAGATAGTATTGGGAAATTCCCATAATTATTTTTTTGGTGGAATCATTATGTAGCTGTGCCAAAATTCATGTGGTGCTCTGACCTCTGTTACCTTTGAACAAACCCATAATTTCAATGACCTCAAAAATCACACCAAGACGGAAAAATAGGGCCAGAGTAGCAACATCTTCTGATGATGCCCAGCCAACAAAGAGAAAAAGAGGTGCTTATAAATATACATACATCTCATCTAAAACTCGGAGGGGAAATGTTTCATGGAAAGAAGCGGATACTGTCTATGAAGACTATGACAGTGAGGTGGAGCCAACCTCACCGGTGAAACAAAAACACCACCAGAATATTGAAGATCATTCACTGGTTAATTATAACAGAGAGATATATGATGATTTTGGGACAGGAGGCTTAAATAGTATCCAACGAAAGACAAAAGTGAGTTCTGTGGAAATAATTATTCTTGAAAACTAGCCAACATTACAGACCCAAAATGATTTCCTCAGGGAATACTTGCCTTGGCGCAATGAATATCTTTCAGTGTTGTTGGAGTTGGAACAGCTGATCAACAATGGGAAATGTGAGGATTGCGGACGAGAGGAGGGCTTTATTCGTTGTCTGTCCTGCTCAGGAGAGCACAGCTGGTGTTCCTCATGTGCTGTCAAAGCCCACCAGCACAACCCCTTCCACAACCTTCAGCTTTGGAATGGCAAGTTCTACGAGTCTACTACCCTATGGGACCATGGGTATATAATGCATCTTGGCCATGGGGGACATCCTTGTCCCAATGTGTTGCAGCAGTCAAACCTGTCACCCTGGTCAGATCTTGGAGCCATGGAAGATGTGTTTGCACACGTGGAGGGGGATACTATTTATGAAACACAGTTGGGATTGTCTAACCTGGTCATTGTGCACTCCACTGGAGTTTACTCACACTGTGTATCCTGGTGTCAGTGTCCTGGAGCTGAGAAGGACAGACATCTACATCTGCTAAAAGCAAAGTTATTTCCTGCCAGCATCACTCGGCCTCAATCTGCTTTTACCTTCGATGTGCTAGATAACTTCCTCATAGACGCTTTGGAGTGCAAGACCTCAGCTATGAGTTTCTATCAAAAGCTACGTCGTTTTACCAACAATGCTTTCCCTCATACAATACCTGTGAGCAATTTCTTCATCATTGTACCCCATGCTTACATAATAAAAAGGATCGCTACCGTGAACTTATGCGGGTGTCTCGTATATGGAGGGATTTGGTCAATAGAATAAGGTTTGGCTTTGCATATGAGTCGGACAGATCTCCTGGTCCAGGGGATTTAGCTCTTTATTGTCCAGCATGTCCCCAGCCTGGCATCAACTTACCTTCTTCTTGGAAGGATACCTATGACAGGTAAGTTGGTTCATCAACAACTGTCCACTGAGCTAATTTTTGTGGTCGGCAGTTGGTTGGTCATGCAAAGATATGTTGTCGATGGAAATTTTACAGCTCAGCATATGAAGATGAAGACTCCAGAAGATGATGTTTCACTAGCAGACGGAAAGGGATACATGGTAACAGAAGGACCTTATGAAACTCACATAATAGAATCTGTGGAAGAGAAAGAGGCGAGTTGTCATATTTCATGACATGCATCATTAGAAATGATGTCTAATATAATTTCAGAAATCATCTTGCAGCAATCACCGTGCTGTGAATGCAGCCAATGTCCAGAGAAGCAACCTAAGAGCTACAGGAGTTGGGGCAACTGCATGTGCTAGGCATGGATGTTTTGTTCCCCATGCAGTAGTTGACTTCCAAAAGGGAGAGAGGTATGTTGGTTGCATTGTTGTACTACGACATTGGGCTGACTATATAGTCAGGCAAATGAACATGGACTATTCCATCTGCAATGCATTGAAATATCCATCAGAAGATATTGGCAGTGCACTCATAATCTATGATGTTGCATGCCAGTGGAGTATCCACTTCCATGAACGGGTGAATCAAAGCTATCACCTGTCTCTTCCTCAATCAATCAAAATATTGCCAGCGGTCGGCAAGTTTCATCTAAGCGCTCATAAGCTACTGTGCTTTCCCAGATTCAGCCTTAATTTTATTACAGGAGCTGGTCATATTGATGGGGAAATCTTGGAGACCCTCTGGGCCCCATTTAACAAGATTTCCCCAACTGCAAGGTCCATGACTCTCTCTCACAGACAGGAAGTCTTGGATGACCATATGAGGGATTCTAATTGGAAGAAGCTTGTCAGAATTGGCAAGTCCCCTTTATTTCTGAGATGTCAACTTTGACTAATGGAACACTTCAAAAGTCAAATTATTACTTAAAAAGTATCATCAAGCCATACAGGGCATTAAAGACACTCAGGGTCCGTATGAAGAATTAACGAAGTCTCTTGATCGGGCCAATATTCAGAAATGGAAGAAGGAAGCTGAACTAGCAGCTCTTCACCGAGGTGAGCTTCTCGACATCTATCAGCTCACAATGGATAAAGGTAGGTTCGGTAAAATTCAACTTTGATTGGACCTGATTATGAATCATCAAAAGCTCCAACTATGGCTGAAATAAGGCTAAGGTTGACTGAAAACGAAGTGTCCACCAATGGTAGGACTGGGGCTGTTGCATGGTTGATCGAGGGTATCAACATAGAAAATGCTCAGTAAGGTGTTCAATATTTGAGGTGTGATTGACTCAAATTGGGTTATTGAAGATGGCCTACGTTCTTCTATAAGACAACTGCCAGAGGATCCAACTGCTTCTCAGAGAACTCTGATGGAAGAAAAAAGGCAGAAACTCTTGTCTCGCATCAATAAGTTCCACGAGACTGCATTGGTTATGACAAATGGGATGGAATTGGAAGGGGGAGGAGGATTGCACTAAGATGACCCTGAACTGTGCCTGGAGGAGGCTGATGGATCTAATTTTCCAGGAATTGAAGAGCTGGGGGAAGACAGTATTTTGGACGTCGGAGATAATGCTGACTCACCTGCAGAGGTTGCTGAACTTTGGATGCCATCATGGGGGACATCTGATCCGATCATGAATGATGTTGTTATTCCATTACGTCAAGAAGAACTGGAGCTTCGAAAGGGTCAAGCAAATGACTGCCTGGAAAAGCTTCATCAAGCTCTCGGTGACAGATCTGTGGTGTTTCGAGAGAAATTACACTCCAACAAATCAATCCATCATCAGGGTACTAGATCAACAAAGGAACTTCGAAAAATCACCTTGGCCATCAACAAACATGCTCAAGAATATCGCAGATCAAGGGCAGCAATGCAACGATTAGGGGCTGATTCTGATACAATGTCATCTTATCAAGCCCTAAAGGCTGAGAACCTTACAGTAAGCAAAGAAGTCACTGAGGAAAATAGGCATGGTCAGGGTTCTGATAGGCTAGCTTGGTTTTGGAGAATCAACAGTGCAGAGGACAGCCAGAAGAGCGAGTGGATGAATGAATGTGAGTTTTAATCTTATCTGATTTTTATGAAGGTACTGAGCTTATGTTCCCCATTCCTAGTTTATCAAGTCAATTGGTTGAAAGCAAAAGCACGATATGACCGTTGGAGTGAAGAGCTGAAGTTGGTACAGCATGAAATGTGTTGGACAGTATGGTGGTTTCAGAAGCAGGAGTCGGAGTAGAGAGCAAGGGCAGATGAAAGCATCAAGAATGGGCATAGGGCATATGCTGAAAAGCAGGCTTCCATGTGGGCTGAGTTTGCAGCTGAGGGCATGAAGAGTTTTCAAGGAAAATGGAGCATGACAAGTTGATATTAAAGATGGCTTCATAATGTAATTACTTGACTTCTAAACATACCAGATGAGGTTAGGTGTCCTCGCCCAAATATTGTAATAGTAGGCCAGCCCATGATGGTGTGCAGCCAGCCTTATATTACAGGCTGCAACAGCAGGCTGGCCGATGTGGGATGGGTGGCTGGCCACTGTATACATACTGCACATCCTGTCCAACCGGCTCAGGTATAAGTGCCAGCTAAGCTGGCCGGCCCAGAGGTGCAGGCTGCAACAGCAGGCTGGCCCATATAGAATATGGCACTATATGACTGGCCGTCCACCTCATACAGACTGCACAGACTATCCGGCCGACTGAGGAATGCTGGCTTAGCACACCAGGCTGCAATATAAGCAACAAAACTATTGCAATGTTGGCATGATCAAGCTGTGGTTGATGTAGCATTCATGTAAGCAGTCCAGCTTAAAAGTAGCCATAACCATGCACAAAACAAGTCTTGTATATAACACAGTCCAGCAAGCTGGGGTGTAGGTGGCAACTAGGCTGGCCGGACCAGTATTACATACTGTACAATATGTCAGGCCAGCTATGGTATAGGACACAGCCAGGCCGGCCGACCCAGTGTTACAGGGTGTAACAACAGGCTGGCCCAGCCAGACTTTGCTAATCTTATCAGACTTGGCTGTGGTATAGGTGACAAGCCAAGTTGGCCGGCCCAGTATTACATACTGCACAACCTGTCCGGCCAGCTTGGGTATAGAACACAGCCAGGCCGGCCAGCCCAGTATTACAGGGTGCAACACCTTCTATGTCTATGAGTGACAGAAAATGAATGGTTTCTGTAGTGAGCACATCATTTTCATGATACTGATTTCAGATGCTCACCTTCTATATCTATAAGTGAGAGAAAGTGGATCGTTTCTGTTGCTTGTATATCATTTTCATGGCAATGATGTGCTAGCAACAGAAACGATCCACTTTCTCTCACTTATAGATATAGAAGGTGAGCATCTGAAATGAGTGAGGCTTAAACAGTAGATAATCAGACTTACTCTACCAAAGGAGACTGGTTGTGAGATTCTAGCATGGGCCAGCCTGTTGTTGCATCCTGTAATACTAGGCTGGCCGGCCTGGTTATGTCCTATACCCCAGCAGGCCAGACAAGCTGTGCAGTGTGTAATACCAGGCCGGCCCACATGGCTTTCACCAATACCCTAGCCAAGTCTGGCTAGGCCAGCCTGTTGTTGCACCCTGTAATACTGGGTCGGCCAGCCTGGCTGTTTTCTATACCCAAGCTGGCCAGACGAGCTGTGCAGTATGTAATACCAAGCCGGCCGACCTGACTTTCACCTATACTCCAGCTTGCTGGACAGTGACCTGCACCAAACTTGTTTTGTGCATGATTGTGGCTACTTTTAAGCCTCAATGTTCCTTACTTTGAATCTTTCTGGACTGCTTACTTGAATGCCACATCAACCACAGTTTGATTTTTCCAACATTGCAATAGTTGTGTTGCTTATATTGCAGCCTGATATGCTGGGTCAGCTATTCTGGCTATGATTATACCCTAGTCTGCTGGACAGGCTGTGTAGTGTGTATGAGGTGGATAGCTGGTCACATGGGCCAGCCTGCTGTTGCAGACTCTGTATAAAGTGGCCAGCCACAAACTCGGATAAACCAAAATGGCACCAGAAAGCTGCAATTTTTTCTGGACAGCTTACTCAAATGCTACATCAACTGCAGCTTTGAAGTGAGGTTGAGTGCACTTTCTACCTACCTCAGAGGCAGGCAGGCCATCATGGAAGCAGTATGCTAGCTAGCCCCCTTCTTCATACTGCATATACAGGTTGGCCCATGTGGCTCACAAAGGTGAAATTCAATCTGCAACTGGCTGTCCCCCTTTCACATATTGCAGAGATAGGTAGGCTGAATGCACCATTTGGGAGAGGTATGTCGGCCGGCCCCCTCTTACACACTGCACATCAGGGCTGGCCCATTCAGCTGAAATTCAATTTGCAGCTGGCCGGCCCCCTTTCACATATTGCAGAGGCAGGCAGGCCTAATGCACCATTTGGCAGACATATGTTGGCCGGCCCCCTCTTACACACTGCACATCAGGGCTGGCCCATTCAGCTGAAATTCAATTTGTAGCTGGCTGGCCCCCTTTCACATAATGCAGAGGTAGGTAGGCCTAATGCACCATTTGGCAGACATTGGTCGGCCGGCCCCCTTATACACACTGCACATCTGGGCTGGCCCATTCTGCTAACATCAACCTGGCCGGCCAGCCCCTTCCTACACCTCTGATATTTTGTTATGTGAGGCATCGGCCTGCTAGAGTTCTACAGCATTGGCCGAGCCTGGATTTACATGGACCGGCCGGCATCCGGTAGTCCAGGTTTTGCAGGCCAATGTATATGTCCTATGACAGGGTTCTACAGTAGAAGTGACTAAAGGGTCTGGAACCTGCCCTGTCAATCTCTTCACCACAAACTGTGCAGCCAGTCTCTTTGCCACAGCCTGTGCAGCCAGTCACCTTGCCACAACCCGTGCTGCCACTCGAACCTGACCAGGTCATGTTGGCGCATAATTCAAAGCCGTTGACATCCTCCAAACACACCATCGCAACCCAAGCTAGGCGCTCGGGATGCCCAGGACGTCCTTCAACTCGAGCAGAGGAAGCTAACAAAATTGGTGATACCAGCTCACAGCAAGTGACGAAGGCGGCACCTAAGAGAAAGCAGAACGCGGTACAGCCCCATGCTTCAGAGTCTCGGAAAAAGTCTCAGAAATGATGTCGTTGTAGGCCTCCAGCCTTATACATACCTACATACCTATGCACCCTTGTCAACAATATTAATTTTGAGATTTTTTGGTGTCCCTATTTGATTGATTCTGCCACGAGAAGATTCAGATCATCTAACACAGTATCATTAGCATTTTACTGATTTACTGGTAGTAAGTATCATGATATATCACACTGTATGGCTACGCAGTATACCAGAGTAAGTGATATATCACATGGAACACTGTAGCATCAATTCGGAAAGCTAAGTACTGGTGATATATCACACGGGACACTATAGGATCAATTCACATTTTAATGATATATCATTGCCCTCTACCGAGTATTAATAAAATATATTACTTGGATTGTGATATATCATGTACCTTGGCATTCTAATACTAGGATACACCATGTATCCTAGTATTAGAATGCCGAGGTACATGATATATCACAATCCAAGTAATATATTTTATTAATGCTCGGTAGAGGGCAATGATATATCATTAAAATGCTGAGGTACATGATATATCACAATCCAAGTAATATATTTTATTAATACTCGGTAGAGGGCAATGATATATCATTAAAATGCGATGTATCATGATTTATAGTGGATATGCTAGTACTCGTATGAGGCAGTGATGTATCATGGAATATATTATTAATCACTGGTGGTAGGTGATGTATCATGCTCTATCGGTTACTGACAGTGGGGGACAAGTGATAT